>NC_044497.1:43982775-44057775 GCF_902362185.1 Chanos chanos
AGTCTCTCTCTCTCTCTCTCTCTCTCTCTCTCTCTCTCTCTCTCTTACACACACACACATACACACACACACACACACACACAAAGGCTTGTAAGCTTATATGAGTACAGATGTTAGGCTAGAGAAGTTAACAGATTGTAAAGAACTCATGGGTATTCTGATCAAAGGATCAAAAGGTCTCTCTCTCTCTCTGTATGTGTGTGTGTGTGTGTGAGTGTGTGAATATGTGTGAAGGAAGGAAAAGGGACTTTAAGGAAAAGGAAACATCTCTTGCCTGGATGCCGTCATTTACAGTTCACCTCTAACTGTGCATGGAGAACCATGTTGTTGTGTATTTACATCTTTGAGTTTGCATGTCTGTGCATATGCACGTTTGTGTACGTTCTGATAAGTCTGTGCGATATGTAAAATTTTCTCCCATCACTTGTTATTATGCAGGTTCTGTTTCTCACTCTTCCTTTCTGTTACTCTTTCTCTTTCTCTCCTCCCTGCAGGCACAGATTCCTCTATATGATGGTTCTCACGGCCAGCCTTCCACACACACACATGTGTGCGCGCACGCACGCACACACACACACACACACACACACACACACTGCAGAACTCGTTTCTTTTTTTTTTTCTTCATACTTGAACCGATCTAGTGTAGCCTTATAACAGTGGTGCCTCAGGGCTTGAAACTGTACTGTGGCAGAAAAATAACCTAAAACCACACAGACACACACACACACAGGGATACACATACAGAGGCACTCTTACATATTCTTATTCAGTCAAGCACAGTTTTCAACAAAACATATCGCAAATATTGTAACGTCATATTCAACATACAAAAGAAGTAATTTTGTCCAAATGTTTCAAACTGATGTACTTTCATAGCACTAAAGGTGTGTGAATGGGTAGATAACAACTTACACTCTTCTGTTAATTCTCTGATTATTTATCGTGAGACTTGTTGTTTGTGTGTGTGCTTGTGTATGTTACATTAAAGCTTCAGCATTCAAAGAACACTTCCATCTTCATAAATATGGTATAAAAATACACACACTTCATTTAAGGGTTGCTACCACTTATATACACTGCGTCGCGTCCCCCTCCCAGACGACGATTGATTTGTTAATTAGGGGAGAAGGTGGGGGATTGCTGTCTTCTGGGGGCCCAAATCTGCGGAAGCAGTAAGAAGTAATTCGGTTCTAGATCCCTCATGGACATACGGTGACCGGCAGGAACAAACTTGTCCGTACTGTTTCATCCTTTGTCTATATTTACGTCTTTGTCGCTCTCCACGTAAATTCTGAAAGTTCATTTAAACGAGAAACAAATGATCGATCTTTTTTGATCAAATAATTCAGTTTAGTTTTAGTTCAGCGGTTACACCCCCCCCCCCCCCAATCCATTGTACCTGCCTAGCGCGGAGGAATAACAACGCATGAACAGCACCCGGGGGCACGAGTAGGAGGGGGAACTTTCAGTGTCTAGCGTGAGAAGTCATTCAGAACTCCGGAGTCCAAGGCGTCAATACGGCTCCGCTCTCACACACGCGCAACATTAGTGAATAAGCGGAGTTTCTCACGGGCGTTTATAAGAGAGACACGAACCTTTCTTAAGTTCTCTACATGTGATTGCGGATTATTTATTTATTTTACGGTTTTGGCCATCTCATACTTTCTTTGGATTTAAAACTAAAACAAAACAGTTTGGATCTATGATAGCCACGGGAGGAATTTTAAAACGGCAGCGACACCTGTGACACCGAAACAGAGGAATGAACCTTTTCTTTGTGAAACTAACGTTTATGACGGTGGCTCTTGCGCTGGCACAAGGTACGGGCACAATTTCCTGTTGAACTGGGGTTAGAAATTCGATCATTAGCCCCATTGTGGCAAATTAACGACGTTACTTCATTATTTGTTTTTCCACTCCCAGAAAACAGTAATTTTGACGTTTAGATTTATTTGTTCTCTACCTTCGAAAATTGTTGACTTTCTTTATTGACTGGATGTTGACAACACTTATGTAATTCTGTTGTAGAAACAGCGATCTTTCTTTTTTCCCCCCATTGAATCTGCCACGACACTTGTTGCTAATCTGTCTTCCAGGGGAGAGTGATAGCCTTCAACTGTTGCACGGCTTTATTTGCAGAATAGGTGCTTGATGTTCGGGCTCACTGGATTCCTTTAAACTCGCTCCCTTTCTATCGTTGGGTCACAGTCGAGCATACTTTTAATAGCAATTGCGGCTGAAGTATCACTATTCTCATTTGCTGTTTAGGCTTGATCATTTTAAACCAGTGACCTATTTTGAGTAGATCAGAAGATGCCGGTTTGATTCTAGTCACAGTTTTAAGTGCTTAGTATCATCTCTTTGAGGCTGTCGGCGCTTGTGTTTCGGGAGTTAATTTTAGTGTGGGAAGCTAGTTCGTTCCGAACTTCAATTGTTGTTGTTTTGACACTGTATTAAGATCCTGATATTTAGCGAAGTCTGGGCATGACCTCCATTCACACTGTGTGTAAGGATTTTTCATGGCGTGGGAGCGTTCTCTTGCCTGTGTGTGTGTGTGTGTGAGTGTGTGTGAAAGAGGAGGGGGCATGCGGGGGAGGGGGAAAGCTGTTGTTCCCGTCCGCTGGTAAACAATGACTTCGGGTGAGTGTTTTATGGCTCGTGCTGGACTCTGATTTCTTTTGTCCGCGCCAGGCTTGGCTCCGCAGCTGTCGCACACCCCCCCCCACGAGCTACGCACCACGCGCGGCGTCCTTTGAGGAAATGATTAGAGAGAGAGAGAGAACAAACGTGCGTGCATAGAGGCTGATTCAGACACGACAAGCGAAAGTTACAGAATAAGTTCGAGTTTTGGGATTGAAAGGTCATAACTTTCACACACTCACGCACTAAGACTGTGTTGTATCACTTCGCCGAGTGGGTTCCACACAACCAACCACACACGCAAAAACACATGGTCTATAGAAATGATTACATTGTTATGAAATCGATTATATTTTGACCTTTGTCAGAAGAATGATTAATACTAGATTGGGTGCGTATTTCGTATATGCTGAAACGTGAGAACGACTGCTTAAACAGGCTTACTCCACTCTTCGAAAATTTTCTGAATATGGACGAGCCAAACTTTAAGAGAAGCACTACTTAACAGGAAATTTGGAAAGTGTCTGAATATTTAGTATCAATTTCAGTCATTGAAATCTGGACAGTTTTATGTAGCTGGTATAACAGTCTATTACTCATATGTGAAGCTCAGTAAAAATCTTGAGGACAGTTCCCTTTAATTTTAATTGAAAAATAATTATAATTATTTAAAATGTACTATTTAAGATCAGACATTTATTTTAATAGCCCGTTCCTCAGATTATTTTAATAACTCCAGGGAATTCTTAATTTGTAGTTACGATGCTCTGATGTACTAATATTGTGCTGTCACAATAGATTTTTGTCGCTGAAAAACGATGACGACAGGAGTTTTTAGTAGAGGTCACAATGTGCAGATGACTCAGAATGAAAGAAAGATCAAACACAGATTGGAAAGGGAAAAATGGAGGTGTGGCTTTTGCTTGAAAAAAAAAAACACACACACCGCAGAACTCATCGGTTTTTACTGTAAAATGCAAGGGTAAAAACACAGAGTGTGGAGAGAAAGTTTTCTGGTTAAATGGTGCATGGCACTGGCGTTATGTGTTTACGTGTTTCCCGGCTCTTTCTTGCAGGTTTTAGCTGCTCTGAGTCATGTCAGAATGGTGGAACATGTGAACTTTCACCAACTGGAGATTCTGTGTGCAGGTGAGTCAGAACAAAATCCAGAAAACAGACAGTCACACACACACAGACCCTGATCATAACACCCAAGTCTTACCATAGTCAAAGAAAAAAAGAAAACAATGTACATCAGACACCGTGGGGAGTTATGTGAGCATTGAGCATGTACTGTATTTGTGAATGAATGTATGTGTGCGTGCGTGCGTGTGCATATATGACTATATTTGATATTCCAGCTGTAGAGAGGGAAACCTGGGCAACAAGGTTGGAATGAGAGCAGCTCCCCTCCTGTGTGTGTGTGCGCGTGCACGTGCGTGTGTGTGTGCGCACACACGCCCATAAACATTTTCTTAGACTCTTAGAGGCAGACCACCCCCCCCCCTTAACACCCCCTTTATCCCCCCCCCCCCCCCACCCCCCCAATGCTGAAGGGACGCTGCTCCTCTGAACTGAAAACTTTTTCAGCCTATTCAGACTGACAGCTGGGTTCTACCTCCCATTGTCTCTCTCTCTCTCTCTTTCTCTCCCTCCCTCCCTCACACACACACACACTCCTTACACACTCGCACAGTCTGTTTCAGGCTCTCTTTCCCTCTCTCCTCTGGCTCTCCCTCTCTCTCACACACACACACACTCACACGCATGCACGCAGTGGTTTGTTTAATGAATGGTGTCCTGTTCAGGGGGCAGATGGCAGGGGGAGTAATGAGATTGAAGATTCATCAGAGTGAGCTCTGTGTGTGTATGTAGATTAGGTTCATGGACGGGGTGGAGAATCCACAAATTTAAAAGCAAACAAGTGGGATGGGAGGAGTGCCTGCTGGCTAACTCCCAACAACCCACTAAACATTTTTATCTGCTCCTCTTTGCTCCTCTCTTTCTCTCTTCTTTTCTGCACTGATGGAGATTGAATAGCTGTGAGTACCATACCAAGCCAGTCATTTGTCAAACTCTCATCCCTCTATGCTTTTGAGAGTATGAGGGGAGACAGAGACCTGCATATTATACATATGTCCCAGGGCCAGAGTGAGTCAGAGATCAGCCTTAGACTTATGGGACTAGTGAGACAGTCTCTCAGTGTGTCTCTCTCTCTATGTTGAGCACAAGTAAAGAAGTTTAGTTGTGTTTTTAGGTAATGTCACTTACAAAGTATTGTGTTTTGATTCCAGGTAACCTTACTGAGAATTTCTTCAATGTGTGTTTGTCACTGTGTGTGTGTATGTGTGTGTGTGTGTGTGTGTGTGTTTTAGTCTTGATGGTGTGTGTCTGTGTAAGTTGAATGGATACTGTTGGACATGTGGTCTGGCTCCCCCTCCTGTTGGATGACCTCAGTGCAATGCGTTGGGGTTTGAGGGACAGTTTTCCCTGGCATGGTGGGGTTGTTTGCTGTTCTCTCTCTCTCTCTCCCTCAAACACACACAGCCTCGCTGCTCAGCTGTTGGTTTGAATGTTTCTAGAGATTTGGAAGGTTTGAATATGTCTGTGAGAGCCACAGGCTATATGTGAGTGTGTATGTGTGACGGTTTTGTTATGGCATGGTAAAGCTGCAGTGCAGGTGGTAGGAATGAGTGTGGCTTTCCTTTTGGAAAGCTATTCCCTCTCAGAAAAAGGGACTGTCCATGCATAAGGGGGATCAATAGCCTTCCTAGTGTTTCAGTGTATATCTGAGTGAGCTGTAGACTGGTATTTTGTTGAAGAGTGAAGATATTCACAATAATGAAAGATAAATAGGAACACAAACGAAAGGAGGAAAATCAAGGTGGTAGTGAGAGTTTTGTTTTTATTGACCCAGAGGGAAGTGAAAGGTATGAACATGAGACCACCCCCCCCTTCCTGACACACACACACACAGTAGCAGATGGTAGAGCAGGCAGTGTAAGGGAAGGGGGGGGGTCATGCTTTAAAGTCACAAATGTGCTTGGGGTCAGAGGTCAGTCCCAGCATCTGTTCAGGGGGACCTGACACGCTCTTCGACCTGTTGCCGATAGCGACTGCCCCCTGGAGTTTCTGGAGACACAAAGAAACACACATACACACACATTCAGACAGAGGGACATATTCACTGAAAGCACATTTAGTTAGGCAGTATGCAGATCTCTGGGGGTCAAATGCTGAGTTACTGAGTAAATGTACGTTCTGTTACTGAAAGCATCGAGAGGTTTGGCAGCACACCGCAGTAGCACCGAATAGAATCTTAATTAAGAGACTGCTAAAGAGATAGAAGCACTCAGACAAAGAGATGACTGGGTTGATGATCATTTTGATTCATCAGATTAGGTAGTGCAAATATATAGAGCCATTGTGTCTTTATGTTTTGAATGGTGTGTGTGTGTGTGTGTGTGTGTGTGTGGTGGGGGGGGGGGGGGGTGTACAGAGATAGCGTAAACATGCCATTATAACATAACTCTAAAAACATGTTAGTTATTTAAAATTACGTGTTCTATTTGTTTTGTTCGCCTTCTCTGATTATGGGTTAATTTTAGACAACAGTATGTTTGAACAATTGTGATAATACAGCAGACTGTACTAAAGTGAAGGAAAATAAGAGGGAAAGCAAGGAGAGAGAGAGAGAATGAGAATAAAGAGATCAAGAGATCAAGAGTGTGTGATATCTTGCTGTCTCAGGGCAACCCCAGAAGCGACCTCACGCCATTCACCATGGAAACAGTTTGGGGGGGGGGGGGGGGGGGGGGGGGCAAGGCTTAAGGGGGAGGGGCCTCACTGGCAGCTGCCCTCATTAATGCAAACACCTGCTTCAGACACAGAGAGCAACAGATGTAGACTTACCCCAATAGACATTTACATACACACTTGCACATTAAGCAATTATGCGTACACATACATACGAACACGCAGCTCACACACTCAAAAATGAGCCGAGACAGTGAAATGTATGTCACATTTCACGTACAGTCACATTCCTGCTAACAGTAGTTTGAAAAGCAATGCTGTAAACTTGCCTACAGATGGAGGCAAAATACTCAGTGTTTTACTGTGTTTGTTTGTGTGCCTGTGGACATTACTCCTAATTCTTCGCAGAACTGTGTTGATCTGGCATGTCAGTGTTTCTATCTCCTTCTACCTCTCTCTCTCTCTGCCTCTCTCTCTCGCACGGGCACACGCACACACACACACACACACACACAGATGTTGAGAATTAAACTGAGCTCAGTGTGGCACCCGCAGGAAAAAACCATGACACATTCGTGCCCTCATTTTCCACCCCTCTAAACTACCATGAGTGTCAGTAAAAATCATCATTTTCTCACGCTTTGGCCTGAAAGAGTGACATGTTTGTGTATATATGTGTGTAAGAGTGTTAAGTAATGTGTTTTAAATGATGAATGTGGCCCAGTGTCATATCTCAGAATGAGATGACAACTGATAAAGTTTAAAAAGAGAATTGCACATTTGTGTGTGAGAGTTTGCTTCCTGTGTTTGGGTGTATGTCTATTTTTGTTTCTGCTTTTTGTGTGTGTGTCTGTGTATGTTTGTGTGAGATTATGCCAGTGCATGTATGTAAGTGTTTATTTTAATGTTTTCTATCTGTTTATTCTGTAGGTGTCTGTGTGTGTGTGTGTGTGTGTGTGTGTGTGTGTGTGTGTATACTCTAATACTGTCTCTGTCTGTGTATTCTGTAGGTGTGTGTGTGTGTGGTGGGGGGGGGGGTGTACAGAGATAGTGTAAACATGCCATTATAACATAACTCTAAAAACATGTTAGTTATTTAAAATGTGTGTATACTCTAATACTGTGTATACTCTAATACTGTCTCTGTGTATTCTGTAGGTGTCTGTGTGTGTGTGTGTGTATACTCTAATATTGTCTCTGTGTATTCTGTAGGTGTCTGTGTGTGTGTGTATACTCTAATACTGTCTCTGTGTATTCTGTAGGTGTGTGTGTGTGTATACTCTAATACTGTCTCTGTGTATTCTGTAGGTGTCTGTGTGTGTGTGTGTGTATACTCTAATACTGTCTCTGTCTGTGTATTCTATGGGTGTCTGTGTGTGTGTATACTCTAATACTGTCTCTGTCTGTGTATTCTGTAGGTGTCTGTGTGTGTGTGTGTGTATACTCTAATACTGTCTCTGTGTATTCTGTAGGTGTCTGTGTGTGTGTGTATACTCTAATACTGTCTCTGTGTATTCTGTAGGTGTGTGTGTGTGTATACTCTAATACTGTCTCTGTGTATTCTGTAGGTGTCTGTGTGTGTGTGTGTGTATACTCTAATAGTGTCTCTGTCTGTGTATTCTGTAGGTGTCTGTGTGTGTGTATGTATATTCTAATACTGTCTCTGTCTGTGTATTTTGTAGGTGCCCAGTTGACTTTGCAGGCGACAGGTGCCAGTTTCCCAGCCCCTGTAGCCCGTCCCCGTGTCGGAACGGCGGCGTATGTCGCACCCGTACGCAGGGAAATGATGTCGACTTTAGCTGCGAGTGTAAACTGGGCTACAGTGGCCCATTGTGCCTCACTCCTGTCAATCATGCCTGTATGCCCACCCCCTGTCGCAATGGAGGCACCTGCACACTCATTACATTAGCACAGTTTGCCTGCCGATGCCCCCCTGGATGGACAGGTATACACAGGCACGCACACACACACACACACACACACACACACACACACACATGCACACACACACACACGCATGCACAAATATATACTGTAGCATACATTTACAGATGCACTCTGGCACATATATGAGCACACACACAAACACATGTTTTCATCTTTATATATCTATAATTGGAGCATCTCATTTTGTTTAGACAAAATTTTATTTCTTTTTCTTCTTTGCTATGGAATTGATTTATCTTGTGTGTGTGTGTGTGTGTGTGTGTGTGTGTGTGTAGGTAAGACATGTCAGCAGGCAGATCCGTGTGCGTCGAACCCGTGTGCCAACGGCGGCCAGTGCTCTTCCTTAGACTCTCACTACATCTGTACCTGCCCCCCCGCCTTCCACGGCCCCACCTGCCGACAGGACGTCAACGAATGCGCCATCACGCCGTCTCCCTGTAGGAACGGGGGAGTGTGCGTGAACGAGGTGGGCTCGTACCACTGTCGATGCCCCGCTGAGTTTACCGGCCCGCACTGCGATTCCCCTTACCTGCCCTGTAGCCCCTCCCCCTGCCTGAACGGAGGCACCTGCCTACAGCCCGACCATACCACACACACCTGCACCTGCCTCCCAGGTACTGAGAGAGAGTCTGAGTGTGAATGAGTGTCAATAAACAGGTGCCTCTGTAAATACTGGAGGGTTGGGGGATTGTGGATATGTGTCTGTGCCTGTATGTGTGGGAGAGGAGTGTGTGTGTGTGTGTATGTGTGCCTGTATGTGTGTGTGTGAGAGAAGAGTGACAGACAGCTGCCACTGGAAAGAAATGTGTTTTTTTTTTTTGTATTATATTTCTCATTATGTAAATATATCTCCCAGACACATCTGTTCCTCACAGACACAGACATGTGGCCAAAGCCACACACAGACGAGCACTGTGTTGTTTGATGTGTGTAAGACAGGAAATGAGTCATGCCTGCTGTCTCTCTCAGGGTTCACAGGGCTTAACTGTGAGTATAACGTGGATGACTGCACTCAGCACGCCTGTCAGAACGGAGGACGCTGTATTGACGGAGTGAACACCTACAACTGCCACTGTGACAAACACTGGACCGGTGAGCTGCTCTCTCAGCAACACAGCCGGTGTTGATCCATCTCCATCTCCACCTGCTGAACAATAACACTGCCATGGCAAACATATCTATTGTTGTTGTTGTTGCATTAACATTATTTTTTATGTGAGTAGTGTCTGAAGTGAATAACAAAAAAAAAAAAGACCCAAAGCGCTACTATACAACATAGCATTTATGCATGTTAATTGTTTATATGTTATTATCACTACCTCTGATTATACCTCTAATGTCCCTGTTAGTACCATTTCTGTAAATACCATCACAGCTCATTCTGAGTCTGACTGACAGGTCAGTACTGTACGGAGGACGTGGATGAGTGTGAGATGTCTCCCAACGTGTGTCTGAACGGTGGGACGTGCCATAACACACACGGGGGTTTCCACTGCGTGTGTGTGAACGGTTGGATGGGAGACGACTGCAGCGAGAACATCGACGACTGCGCCAGCGCCGCCTGTTACCATGGCGCCACCTGTCACGACCGGGTGGCATCGTTCTTCTGCGAATGCCCCCACGGACGCACCGGTGCGTACATACGAGTGTCTGGGTGTGTGTGCTGGCGTAAGCATGTGTAGCGACATTTGCGTATCTAATTTGTTTGTTTGTTTGTTTACCTGCAGGTTTGCTGTGTCACCTGGATGATGCATGCATCAGTAACCCATGTCAGAAGGGCTCAAACTGTGACACGAACCCTGTGAACGGCAAAGCGATCTGCACCTGTCCGCAAGGCTACACTGGCTCCGCCTGTAACCAGGACATCGACGAATGCTCTCTCGGTAACACAGTCACAACTCACATGTCATTACTGAGCCTAGAGAACTGATTAGTTGTTTCTATGGATACAGTACATTTGTAGTTTGTAATATATCTGTGACAACATATAATGTACATATATATATGTATGTGTGTGTGTATATATATATATGTGTGTGTGTGTGTGTGTGTGTGTGTATATGTGTGTGTGTGTGTATATATATATATATATATATATATATATATATATATATATATAATATACAATGATATATAATGATTTTCTTGGAAGATCTTATCTGGATCTTATTTGACAATAACAAACTCAGTAGCTCAAGAATTATGCAAGGTGACCATGTTGCCAGGAAATGTGAAGAGATAACAGGAGTCAGAGGGTGGTTGTTGACAGGAACTTTACTCTGCTTGGTCAATGAGAGCGGATCTGTGATGTAATTAGTGATAAGCCATTAAGAAGGTGTCTGTTTGTTTGTTTGTTCCAGGTGCGAACCCTTGTGAGCATGGCGGCCGATGTTTAAACACTAAAGGTTCATTTCAGTGCAAGTGTCTGCAGGGGTATGAAGGTCCTCGCTGTGAGATGGATGTCAACGAGTGCATGTCCAACCCCTGCCACAATGACGCCACCTGCCTCGACCAGATCGGTGGATTCCACTGCATCTGCATGCCAGGTGCATATCACGTTACCACAGCAACATGAGGGTTGGGTTAGGTTAACAGACTGCAAAATGGATGAATATGGATCTTTTTAGGGCATAAGAGGTTTGTTGATTTATTTGGCAAAAGTGTATAACCCAAATGTGTGTCTTTTTTTTTCTCTCTATCTTGTGTGTGTGTGTGTTTAGGATATGAAGGTGTCTTTTGCCAGATAAACACAGATGACTGCGCTTCCCAGCCATGCTTTAACAATGGAAAATGCGTTGACAAAATCAACTCCTTCCACTGCGAGTGCCCCAAAGGTAACCATAGAAATGAACTCAGATGATCCAGTCAATCTTTAACCAGAAGTCAGAGCTGTAGGTCTGAGATGTGGACTTGTGAGTGTTTGTGTGTGATTGTCAGAGATAAATTTGTTTGTTGGTGCGTTTGTTTTCTCAGGGTTCACGGGGAGCTTGTGTCAGCTGGATTTTAATGAGTGCACCAGCACACCGTGTAAGAATGGAGCCAAGTGTACTGACGGCCCCAACAAATACACCTGTGAATGCACCGAGGGTACGGTAAAACACAAGCGCACACACACACACACACACACAAAAACACACACTTATTTCCTCATACACTGCTGTTTGCTTATGCCCTCTCTGTCTCCCTCTCTCTGCAGGTTTCACTGGTCCTCACTGTGAGATTGACATAAATGAGTGTGCGTCTAGTCCATGTCACTACGGCGTGTGTAAGGATGGTTTGGCGTCTTTCACGTGTGTGTGCCGTCCCGGTTTCGCGGGTCGTCTGTGTGAAACCAACATTAACGAGTGCGCCAGTCAGCCGTGCCGAAACGGAGGGACCTGCCAAGACCGAGAGAACGCCTACATCTGTACCTGTCCCAGAGGAACTGCCGGTAACTCACAAGAACACATGTAGAGATGTGTGAATATGACATACATGCACAAACACACACACACACACACACACACTCGCATGCCAACTCTGAGTCTCTGTTCTGTTGCAGGTGTGAACTGTGAGGTGAACGTGGATGACTGCAAAAGTAGACCATGTGTTCACGGCAAATGCATCGACAAGATAAACGGCTATGAGTGTGTGTGTGAGCCCGGATTCACAGGTGAGATACACACTCTCTCTCTTTCTGTGTGTGCGTGTGTTTGTGAGGTAGGAACAGATGGCCAGCAAGGTGCAGCAGTGGTGTCAGGTAACTTTGGGAACAGAAACGCCCTCACACACACATACACACACTCGCTCTCAAACCCTCAGTTCTGCTTTGTTGAAAATGGTCAGATCTGATCTTGTAAAGTGATCTGTTTAAAAAGACTAGGCTCTGAATAAGCAGCGCACACACACACACATTTGAAAAACACAGAGATATGGGTGAGGGGGGTTCGCCTGTACCTTCATTTAGGATAAAAGCCTATTGTTGGGATGAAATCAGTTGGGTATTATCCTGTCTGTCTGAGGAGGAGTGTGTGTGTGTGTGTGTGTCTTGTAGGGGGGAGATGCTGTTCAGTCGTGTGTGAAATAGGGCCATTTCTTTTGTCTGTGCAAACAGCTTTCTTTCGGCTTCTCCTGTGTATAAGTTTGTGTGAGGGTCAGTCCATTGTGAAGGAGTAACAGGTCCTAGGGTTACTGCCCCTCCCCCAGCACAAGCAACACACACACACACACACACACACACACGTAGAAAGCACACTCTCTCCCTTCCTCCCTGACTCCCTCACTCAAGGCGGTCTTATCTTTTGACATTTTAGTCCACTAAAATTGCTGTGGTAAATGTTACATGTATGAGATGCTGAATGTTGTTTTACTTTTTTCAAGTTTGTCAAAGTACTCAATTTTTGAAAATATTCAAAAATTTGTGGTACCTGTAACCTCAGAGTAACCCTTCCCAAAGACAACAAATTTCTGTTAAATGAGGAATTCCAGCAGTGAGACACTTGCAGATTTCGTCTGAGACACCACTGTGATTGTGTCAGTATCCCATTAGGCCCTAACTGTTAAATGTGACTGTATCTCTCTCCATCTCTCTCTCTCAGGTTCTCTGTGTAATATTAACATAGACGACTGTGTTGGTAACCCGTGTCATAATGGGGGTACGTGTATAGATGGAGCGAACTCTTTCACCTGTCTGTGCCCGGATGGATATCATGATGCCACCTGTCTGGCACAGCACAATGAGTGTACCAGCAACCCCTGTATCCATGGCAACTGCCTCGACCAGCTCAACAGGTGAGTGCCACCTGCTGCATGAGCACGTATATACGCACGCGCACGCACACGCACACGCACACACACACACACACACATACACTGCTTTGCTCTCTTTGAATTAAACACACTGATTTATGGTCTTGTCTATGTGCCTCTCAGCTATAAGTGTGTTTGTGAGTCGGGCTGGACTGGTCGGAACTGTGACGTGAATGTGAACGAGTGTTTGTCCAACCCATGTGTGAACGGAGGAACATGCAGAGACATGACTAGTGGATACGTGTGTAGCTGCAGGCCAGGATTCAGCGGTGAGTGCTTCTGTGTGTTTACTGTCATCTCTGATATATTTCTACTATGTGTTTAATGTGATCACTGTTTACAATGTGATTACATATTAAACAAACCACACTGTCCACATAACTGTCATAAATACTGAATGGACCATAAAACCAGTTACCAGATAGAAAAAAGAGCAGTTAGCTTTTGTGCTATTTACTAGTTTTGCATTTGCATTCTCTTTGACTGTTTCATGCTCAATTCACATGTTAGATTACAGATACATACAGTAGCACCTGCTTTATTACAGATGTTCTTGACACAGTTCAAGCCCAATTGGTACACACAAAATTCAGCCTGATCTAACCTAGCTCCCACTGGGTCCCATCAGGACTGGGTATCCATTCTCAAAATATGTAGATGTCCGTGCGCTGTGTTTAGCTGTGTTATTTTTTGCTTTGGGTTTACACACATTTCTGTAACATTTGCTAAGTAAACGTTTGAATACAAATCTTTTCTACAAACACATTCAGGTTTTTGTAATACAGTAGACCGTGTTTGTGTGTTTGTAATGATGTGTACCCTCTGCGCTGTTTTAGGTCCTCACTGCCAAACTAACATTAACGAGTGTGCCTCCAACCCGTGTCTGAATGAGGGCAGCTGCATCGACGGAGTGGCAGGGTTCAAATGCAACTGCCCACTGCCTTACACCGGTACATACACCCACACACCTAACCCCATTAACCGGTCATCAAAAGCCTGGGCACAGCCAGCCTCTGGCAGCTAGTTTATGTGTTTTGTGTGTGTGTGTGTGTGTGTGTGTGTGTGTAAATTGGATGACAAGAGCTTGTCAGGAAGGGAATATGGTGTTTCCACTTCCTGCTTGGCCATTTCCTGTTTCCTGCCTGTGGGGGAAAACCTGAACAATAGCAGGAAGTGGCTATGCTGGTTGCCACAGAAATAGATAAGGAAGCACTGGCACTGGAAAACCAGGAAAACAAGCACAGACTTGAAAAGCTGTGTGTTTGTGTGAATTCATCCATGTGCAGAACTCACTCCTCACATGTCCCAAAACCATGTGTGTACACCTCACTCTTTCTCGACATGCCTGTGTCCGCGTCTGGAACGGACTAATGTAATGTGAGATAAATCACTCACAGTATCCCCCTCCGCGTGTTTCTCTCAGGTGAGGTGTGTGAGGGTGTGTTGGCTCCTTGCTCTCCACGGCCCTGTAAGAACGGAGGTGTGTGTCGTGAGTCTGAAGACTACCAGAGCTTCTCGTGCGTCTGTCCTGCTGGGTGGCAAGGTAAGTGTGTGTGTGTGTGTGTGTCTATGATAAATAGCTACATCTGTTTATCCATGCTTTACACAAGAATACATTTGTTTATACACCTGCGTCATATTCTCTTTCCTTCTCTCTCACTCCATGCTTCGCCGAGCAGGTCAGACTTGTGAGGTGGACATTAACGAGTGTGTGAAGTCACCGTGTCGTAATGGCGGTATGTGTGTGAACTCTATGGGTGGATTCCAGTGTCGTTGTAAAGCTGGCTTCACTGGTGACCTGTGTGAGACGGACATCGATGATTGCTCACCCAGTAAGATACCTTTAGTTGCTTACAAATGTTCTATCACTTCTTCATCGGGGAAAAACAAAAAACATAACAGATTCTTGGTTTTAATTTAATTTCTACTTAAATTTCAGGAGTTACCTTAATCACATTAAAAGATGTTAATTATATTACATGACTTGCAATTGATTCAATGATCATTTGTGAGGTTTTGTTATATCTTTATTTTAAATGTGCTAGTCTTGAACGTGACATTGCTTTGTTAACCTCATGTGAACACTATGGTTTTGTGGTGACGCAGTAATCACTGTTTTCAGTTTGGTCATGTTGGCTGTTTAATGGCTGTTTCTGTGTGTACACACAGATCCTTGTATGCACCCCAAATGCACCATTTAACCAATCTTTCTTTCTTTCTTTCTTTCTTTCTTAGATCCCTGCAGTAATGGTGGGCTGTGTGAGGACAGAGTGAATGGTTTTGTGTGTATGTGTGTGGCTGGTTTTCGTGGTGAGCGATGTATGGAGGATATAGATGAGTGTGAGAGCGCCCCCTGTCGCAACGGAGGGAACTGCACCGACTGTGTGAACAGTTACACATGTAGCTGCCCAGTTGGTTTCAGTGGAATCAACTGTGAGATCAACACCCCAGACTGCACTGAGAGGTACACACACAAACACACTCATACACACATCCTTTCTCTTTCTGTTTTACTAGCACGTCCGTGTTTTCCTCCTTAAGCACGTATGAATTTACCGCATCAGGATGGAACAACAAAGCACACACAATACACAGACCTCTGTTTTACTGCCCCGCTTCCTTGAATTCACTCACTTTCATTGTGTCTCAGCTCAGAACTGCACGTCTAATTTGTGTGTTTGTGTGTTTCTGTCTTTTGTAGCTCCTGCTTTAATGGAGGCACATGTGTGGATGGTATAAACTCCTTCACATGCGTATGTTTGCCGGGATTTACCGGCAGCTACTGTCAGCACGACGTGAACGAGTGTGATTCCCGACCATGTCAGAACGGAGGAACATGTCTGGACAGCTATGGAACTTACAAATGCACCTGTCCCCATGGATACACCGGAGTTAACTGTCAGGTATGCATGCACGCACGCACACACACAACCACACACACCCTCACACTTACTCTCAGAAATGCACTGTAGTTTCTGCACTTACAAACACACCGGTTGTTTTGACAGAACTTGGTGCGTTGGTGTGATTCGTCTCCCTGTAAAAACGGAGGCTCGTGTTGGCAGCAGGGTGCCTCCTTCACCTGTCAGTGTGCCAGCGGCTGGACTGGCATCTACTGTGACGTGCCCAGTGTCAGCTGTGAGGTGGCTGCCAGGCAGCAAGGTAACCATTAGCATGTGTGCATGTATGTGTGTCTGACTCTTGATTCTCTATATCTTAAGCATTGGTTCATAAGATTTGGCCGTGTGTAAGTATGTAATTCTCACCTCTCTCTCTCTCTGTCTCTCTCTATCAGGTGTGAGTGTCTCTTCGCTGTGCCGTAATTCGGGACAGTGCGTGGATGTGGGACACACTCATTTGTGTCGATGTCAGGCTGGCTACACTGGGAGTTACTGTCAGGAGCAGGTGGATGAGTGTGAGCCAAACCCCTGCCAAAACGGAGCCACGTGCACAGACTACCTGGGAGGATACAGCTGTGAGGTAAATAAGCACACACACACACACACACACACACACACACACACACACACACACTGCAGATCAGCTCCGTGGTGCTGTGCAGCTGTGAAGTGCACACACATGCACAGTATATATTGAACAACAGATAAACCCACACACTTAGAATAAACCCACACACTTTACATGGACACATATTCAGATACAGTATAACACATGCACATAAATACTTATAGACTCAAGCAACTGACATGCACACAATCATTTGACTCAGCGTTTATTATTCCCTACATAAACATATAATGAAAATTCTTCAAAATATTAATTTGTACTCCACTTTCCTTATCTTTCTCTCTCCCCTCTCTTAGTGTCTTCCTGGTTATCATGGTGCAAACTGTTCGAAGGAGATTAACGAGTGTGTGTCTCAGCCGTGTCAGAATGGCGGGACATGCATAGATCTCATCAACACCTACAAATGCTCATGCCCCAGAGGAACACAGGGTGAGTGTGCACACACACATGTATACACACATGCACACACACACATTCTGTATTATCACACACATACAAATGTGTACATGAACTGAAAGAATCAAGTACACAAAGATGCGTGTATACACTCATAACATCAATAACCCCTTCTCTCTCTTTCTCTCTCTCTCCCCCTCTCTCTCTCCATCTCTGCAGGTGTTCACTGTGAAATCGACATCGATGACTGCTCCCCCGCGGCGGATCCGTTAACGGGCGAACCACGCTGTTTTAACGGGGGCCGCTGTGTGGACCGGGTCGGCGGGTACGGCTGCGTGTGTCAGCCCGGTTTTGTCGGCGAACGATGCGAGGGCGACGTGAACGAGTGTCTCTCTGACCCCTGTGACCCCAATGGCTCATACAACTGCATCCAACTCACAAACAGCTACCGCTGCGAATGTCGCACCGGATACACAGGTAAATAAAAACCTTTAAATACACACACATATAGACACAGACTGATTATCTATACGTGTAGACATGTGGACAAACAGCCATACTCACAAACCCACTCATACACACAGACACATGCATAAAGTTACATACATGTACCTCACATACTGTGTGTGAGCGGTAGAATCATCTCATCTCTTCAGCCTCAGTAACATGTTCATTATTCAGTCAGGATTGAACTATTAGTTCAGCTTTTTGAAAAGTGTGTGTCCCTCTGTGGATGTCAGCATGTACAGCTGTCAGTCTGTTCTCCTGCCGAATCAAGGAGTAAAAGCTTCCTCTCCGTCTTTCTCTTTCCATCAGTACCGTGGTCTCAGAAAAGTGTGACTGATAAAATGAACAGGGTGTTAAGTGGTAGTGGAGCATTAATTTAAGCGTTGTTTACACGTTTGTCTCTCTGTAGGTGAGCGCTGTGATCAAGTGTTTGACGGCTGTAAGGAACGACCCTGCAGAAATGGAGGAACCTGTGCTGTTGCCAGCAACACACCACATGGATACATCTGTAAATGCCCACAGGTGAGTATGCACACACACACACACACACACATACATACACGCACACGCACGATCATCACAATGATGCATCTACAAATGTTCACCTATTAGTACTCAGCAGCTCACACACATCCTCTAATGCTTTTTCTCTCTCTCTCTCTTTTTCTTTCCAGGGTTACTCAGGTTCATCCTGTGAGTACGATGCTCGTTCGTGTGGTACGCTGCGCTGCCGCAACGGTGGGACCTGCGTGTCCGGGCACCTGAGCCCACGCTGCCTGTGCCCGCCCGGGTACAGCGGGCACGAGTGCCAGACCCGGCTGGACTCCCCCTGTCTCACCAACCCCTGCTACAACGGTGGCACCTGCCAACCTTCTTCAGAAGCTCCGTTCTACCGTTGCTCGTGCCCGGCCAATTTTAACGGTCTTCTGTGCCACATCCTGGACTACTCCTTCACGGGTGGGCGCGGTCGGGACATAGACCCACCGCCAGAGGTGGAGTCTCGCTGCGAGGTGCCTCAGTGTGAGGGGCGCGGTGGAAACGCCATCTGTGATTCGATGTGTAACAACCACGCCTGTGGGTGGGATGGTGGTGACTGTTCACTGAATTTCGATGACCCGTGGCACAACTGCAAGGCCGCATTGCAGTGTTGGCGATACTTCAATGATGGGAAATGTGACGAACAGTGTGCCAGCGCCGGGTGTCTTTACGACGGCTTTGACTGCCAGAGAACAGAGGGCCAGTGCAAGTGAGTTTGAAGAAACGTCGACACCCACAATCCCTCAGACAAACACATACATGCATGAGAGACCAACACAGCTGTACTCTGTGAAGTCTGATTCTGTTTTCCATCTCTCTGCGTCCCCGTCTTTCACGCGCGTGAGCTCCGTACATATGCAAACCCACTCATACATAAGATCCTGAATACGTGCTCACTCAAATACACACGCATGTTTATAAGTAAAGAAGTTTACTTTTGAATATTATCGATTAATTATCAATTCTCTCTCTGTCTCTCTCTCTCTGTGCGTCAGTCCTCTGTATGATCAGTACTGTAAGGATCACTATGCTGACGGTCACTGTGACCAGGGCTGTAATAACCTCGAGTGTGAGTGGGACGGCTTGGACTGCGCCAACGATGTTCCTCAGAAACTTGCGGAGGGAAGTCTGGTCCTTGTGGTCCACATTGTTCCATCAGAACTTCGGAACCGTTCCTCAGCGTTCCTGAGAGAGCTGAGCAGCCTTTTACACACAAACGTGGTATTTCGACGAGATGCCAACGGAGAACCGCTCATTTTTCCATATTACGGCAACGAACATGAGCTGAGCAAACACAAGCGCTCCAGCCATGACTGGACAGACCCCACCCAGCTCCTCCAGCGCGCCAGGAGAAGCCTCTCGTCCGTCATGAACCTCCGCGTACGACGAGAACTCGACCAAATGGACATCAAAGGGTGGGTCTTTCATGAACTGCTGACAAGTAGCACACATGAGGTGGAGCTCTGGAATTGGCTTAGCTCTGTGTGTGTGTGTGTGTGTGTGTGTGTGTGTGTGTGTGTGCGTGTGCAGGTCTGTCATGCATCTGAGAATTTATAGTTGGCAGTGTGTGTGTGTGTCATTATACTGACTGTGTGTGTGTTTGTGTACAGGTCTATAGTGTATCTGGAGATTGATAACCGGCAGTGCATTCAGCAGTCCACGGAGTGTTTCCAGAGTGCCACTGATGTGGCCGCATTCCTCGGAGCCCTGGCCTCCAGTGGCAACCTCAACGTTCCATACATCATCGAGGCTGTCACCAGTAAGTCCAGTCTCTTGCGCAGTGTCATAAACAAACTCACAAACTTCACACACACACACACACACACACATACACAGAGAGAGACACACACACATTCTCACACACACACATACATGTGCTTAGAAACAGGATCACTTATACGATCTCTCAAAGTGCTCATCCTTTTGCGTGTGTGTGTGTGTAGGTGAAGGGGAACCTCCAGCTTCAGGGGAGATGTACCCCATGTTCCTGATCTTGCTGGGTTTGGCTGTGCTGGCACTGGTTAGTGTGGGTGTGGTGATATCTCGGAAACGGAGGCGGGAACATGGTCAGCTGTGGTTCCCAGAGGGATTTAAAGTGACAGAGCCCAAAAAGAAACGCAGAGAGCCAGTGGGAGAGGACTCAGTAGGCCTAAAGTAAGTGTATGTGTGAAGTATGTACGGTATGAGTGTGTCTCTTACTGAGCAAATTAGAATTATGTCTACACAGGCATCTGCATACAGGCTCGTACATATATAGGCAGTGTATGGGTGCTCATGTCCATGTGTACAGTGTTCTGTCAACAGAACACACATGTAGAATGCAGAATATGGGTGTAGAATCTTACTCTCCTGTGTGTGCTTGTATCTCAGGCCTCTGAAGAACTCAGACAGCACTTTGATGGACGAACAACTCACTGAATGGGGAGATGAGGACACCAGCAAACGCTTTAAGGTAAGAGAGAGAGATTGTGTATGTTTGTGTGGTTACTGGTATATTTTTGTTTAGACTAAGGAGCTGATTCCTCATGTATACTCTGTCTCTGTCTGTGCTTATAGTTTGAGGAACAGTCTATGTTGGACCCTCGCCAGTGGACCCAGCAACATCTGGATGCTGCTGATCTCCGATTGTCCTCGATGGCCCCTACACCCCCACAGGGCGAGATTGAGAGTGACTGTATGGATGTTAATGTTCGTGGACCTGGTGGGTGAACCTCATTTCTTACCTTACTTTGACCTTCATGACATACTGATACGACCTTGACAGAGCAATGACCAAAAAGCATTAGCATGAGCTATAATCTTTAAGTATTCACTCTCTCTTTCGTTTTGCTAACTTACTCTTCATCTTAATTGTTCGGCATGACCGCTGGTGTCTCTGGCTTTCTTTTGCTCTCTCTCTGTGAATGTCCTTAACTGTTTATTCATTTCTCTCTCAGATGGTTTCACTCCTTTGATGATTGCGTCGTGTAGCGGCGGTGGTCTGGAGACGGGCAACGGCGAGGAAGACGACGACCCGTCCGCTGAGGTCATCGCTGACTTCATCTACCACGGTGCCAACCTACACAACCAGACAGATCGAACTGGTGAAACGGCCCTCCACCTTGCCGCCCGCTACGCCCGCTCTGACGCTGCCAAACGTCTCCTCGAGTCCAGCGCTGATGCCAACGTTCAGGACAACATGGGCCGCACTCCGCTCCACGCTGCTGTGGCAGCCGACGCACAAGGAGTCTTCCAGGTAATGATGTGGATCAGCACAGGTACTGGACTGGGTACCAGTATCTTGGGCAGTATCTACAACAGAGCAGTATTTTAGTACATGAAAACTATTAGTACAAAATAAGTACAGGAATGCAGTATGGTGTTGTTCTGGCTAGCCCTTACTCTTAGGAATGTAGACCCACTTAAATGTGAAAACACAGCTCCAGTGCAAAGATTTTATATTCGCAAACTAAAAAAAGCTTAAAGGGACTATTACAGTATGAACCAGTACAAATTAGTAGTAAAGTTCTTAAGTACCTGAATTAGTTCAAATTATAAAGGATAGTGTAGCACTAACCATCACAAGCAGCACTGTACTACCTAACTTAAATTACTACAACACTAATCCACAAGGACTAATTCATTGCAGAATGTTGCAAAATAGTGGAAAACTAAATACAACTAGAATAGTAAGTTGCTTTTATTGGCAGGAGGTTTACCAGCATTGCCTAAATTTTGACAAAACACTGGTGGTTCTCTAAGATTCTGATCAGGAACCGTGCCACAGACCTGGATGCACGGATGCATGATGGAACGACGCCGCTGATTCTAGCTACGCGATTGGCTGTGGAGGGCATGGTAGAGGAACTGATCAACTGCCACGCAGACAGCAATGTTGTTGACGACTCTGGTAGGAACATACGAACACATATTTAGTTTATCTTTCCTTTCTAATTTTGGTCTAACTTAACCTCTGTTATTGAAAAGAGAAGATAAGAAAGATACATCAGTGACTTATGTAAAGCACATAATACTCACCTAGCCCTGTCTTTCCCTATAGGTAAGTCTGCTCTGCACTGGGCTGCTGCAGTTAACAATGTGGATGCTGCCATTGTCCTGCTGAAAAATGGAGCTAATAAAGACCTACAGAACAACAAGGTGAGTGTGTTGGTGTGCTTTTTCATTTCATGGAGTTTATCTGTCATCTGGGTCGCTTTTTTTATGATATGATGATACCTCATCATTCATCACATTAATATGTGTCATCATTCATCACATTAATGTGCGTGCATGTATGTCTGTGTGTTTGTGTGCATATAAAGGAGGAGACCCCACTGTTCCTGGCGGCTCGTGAAGGTAGCTACGAGACAGCAAAAGTTCTCCTGGATCACCTTGCCAACCGTGACATCACAGATCATCTGGACCAACTACCACGTGACATCGCTCAAGAGCGCATGCACCATGACATTGTGCGTCTACTGGAGGAGTATAACCTTGTCCGCACCCCTCCTCTTCCCCTGTCTCCTCCTCTCTGCTCCCCAAATGAGTACCTGGGCACCAAATTGAGCCCTGGTTCCACCAACAACAACGCGACCAAAAAACCCCGAAAACCCAGTGGCAAAGATGGAGGGAAGGAGATGAAGGTAAAGAAGAAGAAGAGTAATGAGGGGAAGGGTGGACTGATGGATGTAGGCGTGCTCTCACCTGTTGAATCGCTTGAGTCACCACATGGCTACCTATCTGACGTCTCCTCCCCACCAATGATGACTCCGCCCTTCCAGCAGTCCCCGCCCATCACCTTGAACCATCTGCAGGGTTTGGGTGATATCAATATGGGAGGGTCTCACATGGGATTGGGCAAGGTGTTTGATTCTGCACCTCCTCCACGGCTTTCTCATATGCCAGTGGTGACTGCTGGCGGTGGTGGTGTCACTCAGACGGGGCAATGTGATTGGCTGCAGAGGGCACAGCAGCAGCAGCAGCAGCAAGGGGCGTTTTCGACGCTGATACCCACAATGCAGCACAGTGCTGCCCTGCCACAGGTCATGGGCTACCCAGTCTTGCAAAGCAGTCACCTGGGAACGCCATCACACCTGTTAACCCATCAAAATCACCAGAGCCACCCAAACCTACAACACCAAAGCTCCAACTCCACCACTAGCCACGCCCTTGCACACCATTTCCTAGGAGATGTGAGAGCGTTAGAGCTTCAGCCGAGCTCTGGCCACGCCCCTACTCAAACCATCCTATCGCAGGAGACCCAGCATCTGGCTCTGCCCATCTCTAGTTCGCAATTCCTGACTCCTCCTTCTCAGCACAGTTACTCCACCCCCGTGGACACACCTAATCACCAACCGCAGGTCCCCGATCACCCTTTCCTCACACCCTCCCCTGGCTCTCCTGACCAATGGTCAAGCTCCTCTCCGCATTCCAACTTGTCTGATTGGTCTGAGGGGATCTCCAGTCCACCCACCAACCTGCATATGAACCACATCCCAGATGCCTTCAAATAGACTTGGGCATTATTGCCGTGGCAATAAGTAACAAAAGAGAAGACAGAGAATTTGCTGAAAAGACAATGTTTTCTTTTTTTTTTTTCTTAGAAGAGCATTTTATATGAACGCCAAGGACTGCTTTTATTCTTTTTTTTTATATTTATTTAAGATTTTTTCTAATTTCTGATAAACAAATCTTTTTTATTTATACTTCTTAAATTTTATTTGTGAAACACTCAGAGAAATTTTAACTTTTATCTACTGAGCAAGTCACTTATTTTAAAATGCTTAAAAGTTTTCATAAAATTTGCTCTGAATTTTCTCTTTATAGAATTGTTTTTTTAAGTTTCAGTATTAATTAGATTTTATATTGTCTTTTTTTAACAAACCTGTAGATTTATTGGAAACAAAAGTAGAGTCTTTGTACCAAGTCTTAATAATGAAATGTGAACAAGTGAAAGTCTTGAGATGTCTGAATGTGAAAACCACTAAGTGTATACACACACATCCTCTTTGTGTTGTTGTCCATGCATGTATGACTGAAAGAATGAGCTGGTATTCTGTTAACAAATTGTCTTCTAAAGATATGATTTAAAAAATGTCACATTTGGTTTGTTTCCGTTAGAACTTTCCAGAAGCTTCTTCCAAATCCCTGACTTCAGATACTCGGAGGATTT
Organism: Chanos chanos; assembly: GCF_902362185.1. NCBI lineage: Eukaryota > Metazoa > Chordata > Actinopteri > Gonorynchiformes > Chanidae > Chanos > Chanos chanos. The sequence continues at coordinate 44,007,029 of NC_044497.1, forward strand.
GAGGCATTTATAGCTTGTAGTAATTTCTGTGTTATTTATTTCCCCAGGGCAGAAATTTGGTATAAGCTACTGTAAACATTTTAGGCTTGGGTTTGGGTGGGATTAGGGGTGATTGTGTGAGACTGCAGAGAGAACATAGATTCTCATGTGCGTGAGTGTATATGTCGCAGTATGATGACATCACTGGAGCTCTGGCAGGTGTCAGAACGGTTATGTTTTATAAACGCAGATCAAATGAATGTCATGACAAATTACCTACATGTTTTTGTAGTTTGTTTGAAAAAAAGAACAATGTATTGTTGTTGTTGTTCAACAATTTGTAAACTATGTTTTCTTGATATAATAAAAGACACTGTTTAGTGACTTTCTTTAAAATGTTTCACGTCTCTTTTGGATTACTTCGTTGGATGATGTTAACTGTTGGACTGTATTATGATTTTTCCTCCTGTCTTCACATGGCATCATGGCTTTTTCCCTCTTTTTTCCATTGTGTGCTTATGCACGCAACTGGGAATGACAACTAACTTTAAATTTGCGAACAATGAACCTAGTTATAACTGGAAATAAAACGAGCAAATGGGGCTTTGTACAATATATGGGAAATTTGTATAAGAGTCAGAATCCAAAAGGAGAGAGGTCGCTCTGAGAGAAGTTATTCTTTAGTTACAATAAAATGTGAGATTTAGCATGTTGGTGTTACACAGAATCAAAGTTGTTTGAGGCATAGATGGATTTTAACTAAAGGTTTGAAATAGAGTGAGAGACAAGCTAAAATTGGTGATAGTGTAAGGGTTATGTTGTGGTTAGTAATTACAAACACTATCAAAGTGGGGTTGTAGGGGTTGATTACAATATCATTCTCTTGCCCGTTTGCGGCCTCCAGAGGTGGACGTCTTCTCTAAGCGCTAGTGCACTGGTCCGCACGCACCGTGTAAATGCTTTTCCCGTGTCTCTGTGTTACCTGTTATATTCACTGAATTAAACTTTAAGACAGTTCTTCTCTCTAGTGCATATTTAAAGGTCCGTGTGCCGTATAGAAATAAAAAGAACAGTATGTATCAATGACCGTCCATGAGCAGACTTACCGCAACGTGCTTAGAGAAGACCATATAAATTATATATACTAGGAAAACGAACTGGTACCCGGGCTTTTTCTCACCCGATCCAACGCAAAATCGCCCGTAGTGACTGTGTCGCGGGTTTGGTTGTCCTTTTGCCAAAACAGATACCAAAACTGGACCACAGAGGTTATGGAATAGATCAGTAATCGAGGCGGTCAACCGGAAACAGTGGATTGATTTTTCCGTTTTGGTACAAGAGGTGTAACACTGGCAAGCCAAACTAATGGTGCCAGAATGAAGCTCTGACCAGACTGAAAAAGTGACCAGACGGAAACGTCATCATAAACGTTTTTAACGGAGAACCCGAGGCAAGGCTCCCTTGATTGCGAATTTCAAACTGCTACATGTCCTACGTTATTGATTGGTCTATATGAAGCAAGTGTGGCCAGAAGAGACAACAGCTTCCGAACCTCTATTCGTCATTTCCCACGCATTCGATGAATAAGGATCGGATACTGAGGGTGACAGGGGGCGATTTGGGACAAGGATGTCGTGCTTCTGTCTCGGATTAGTGGGACAGGATTTTGGGGTTTTGTAATTATTTGGGTGTCCAAGGACATGAGAAGTATTCAGATGCATATTCTAACAACTCCAAAGGATCACACAAGCAAGACTTAAATAATAAGCCTTACATTTATCAAGCTGAACAAGATATACGACGTAAGAGTGGAGAGTTGTTCAACATTATATGAATGATTTAACATTAAATACATGATTTGCCCTCGTTCAGTTTCTTAAGCCAAATGATTCACAGCATGGGACGACTAGGCAGCACGCATGCGCACTGATAGGCTGCTCCTTGAGACAGCGCCTGCACGGACACACATATCCATAGATACAATAACAGAAAAAATATCTGTCGTTTTTCTGTCATACGGACACTGAGCATCCATCTGACCAGCAATGGTGGAGGACCTACTCCCAACGATGACTGGCCCGTGAAATTTTGTGGAGGATTCTCTACCAGTTTTATTATATTTTACCTTCACTGGATTCCTCTCCCTCTGCGGTTGTCATGTAGCGGAGGCCGCAGAGAATATTGGATTGTGTTGTTGGGTGGGGAGGGGAGCCAAATGCGGTGCATTTCATCTGAATTGTAGGTTTATTTAAACCGTTTCATCACAAAAGCTGGATTGTGGACCTCATACGGTACTAAAGGTATTTAATTCACGGATTGACATGGTTACATATTACTGTCCTGGCTGCTGTCAGCTGTAAAATAGATTGCGAGAACGAAAACCTAAACCAGCAGCTACGTTTCGCTGAGTGATAGTATCTCCCCACTCATTCATTCATAGTAATCCCTTGGTTGATGCAAACTAGAGAATATGCATTGTTTCTTCAGTTGAAGATGTTAGATAAATATTCCCCTGGCGACAAAACATAATTCAGTTTAGTTTAGAAGGAATTCTTATTAAGGAACAACCAAAAACAAAAAAGTGCGTGAGATACACAGGCTGTGTTCAAGGGCAATCTGGTTTGTGTTTCTATTATTTGTCGCCTTTTGTTTGTCTTGTATTAATAATCTTATTCGTGTTTATTTACTTATTTAAAACCGAACATTTTGCTAGAATGCCACTTTTTAAAAATGCGCATTTGATAGAAGCGAAACCTTAGCTGGATTTACCCGAGCTGATTTACAGCTCATACGTGTCGTTAGATCCGCTAAAGACGTTTTGAAATGTAAAAATGTAAACTAATATTTTATCAGTTTATTCGCTACCGTGTTAAGATTTTGATTTAATGAATTAACTGACTTAATCTGAATGAAACGATATAAACCAGTGTATAGGCTACTTTAGATTCCGTTTATTATTAACTCAGAGGGATATTTACTAATCATGTAGCGTAAATCGTAGGCTGAGAAAACCTACTTGCCTCCCAAAGCTGTCCGGTCATTATAGTTCTCTGAAGTACATAGTTGGCCGCTACTAGGAGCAAACAGAGAGCTCGCAAATACGTAACACACCAACATTCCTTTATAAACTTGCACAGAAAATTTTAGCAGCATGCTTGGACAATGGCAGGATAACATAGGCATGCAGTATAGTATAGTATGTTGCTCCATATCTGTTAATTATTTTAAAATGTAATGTAAAGCAAATTTGAATTACCAGTCGTGAGTCTAGGCCCATGTCTTTAGTGTCCCATGTGCCCCTTCATCAAGGGTGTTTTGTTTGTTTGTTTGTTTGTTTGTTTAAAGTGTTTTCAGTTTACTTGTGAGACAGTGGTGCTGTTACTATCAAATTAACAAATTAATGATCTTACCATGCATTCTGTGTCTGTTTCTAAATCTCGTTTGAAATACTTTAGTGATTTTTTTCCTTAAAGCATGAAAGTACCATATCTGTGATGTACTGCTGTAACTCTAATGTGTAGATTGTCTTTGTGTCTGTAGGATGGATGTAGATGTGTGCTCAGGGGGGGAAGCTGGACAAAGAAGAGGGAATTCGGCAGGACTAGAGATCCTTCCATTAGAGCTGTATGACTCAGCCAGGGCCAAAATAGAAGCCAATCTGCGCTGGCTCTTTGCCAAGGCTTATGGGGAAGGTAAGACACCCCCCCCCCCTCACCTGGTCAACAAACTACCCTCCCTGTTTTATTCATCTGTGTGGTGGCTGGTGAGATGTGGACGGTGACATAGCTGGCCTTACTGAAAACGCCATACGCTGATGTCATTATTGGGTTGCCTGTATTTTGTCTGTGTTAAAGAGTGCATAGGCATAGCCACAGAGTCTAAGTCAGCAGTTGTTGTGATCCATGGAGGAGATGATGGTCTTGGCTCTAGTCCTTCCAGTGCATCAGTCCTTCATCTGTGTATGTGTGTGTGTGTGTGTGTATTTGAGTGTGAGAAAATGATTGTGTGTTGGTATATCTTTACAGTGTTTTTAAGCGTGTGTGAGTGTGTTCAAATTTCCTGGAGTGTCTGTATGTGTATGTGTTTGTCCAAGGAGCAGAGCTGACCACATGTCTAATCATATGACAGAAATAACAACCTCAATGTGACATCACTAATCTCTTTGGCTTGACCCCCCCTCCCACTCTCTCTCTCTCTCTCTCTCTCTCTGTCTCTCATGTGTGCCTACTCATTAAACTATGTCTCATCATTATTCATGTTAAATCTTTAGATTCAGATCTTCATCAAGAAAATTTCATTAATTTTGTATTTTTCAAAACAGTTTTGGCCCCTGTTGTGAAGGATGATCTAACAGTTCTTATTTTACTTTTGACATGGATGGTAAAGGAAAATTTCCACTGATATATGAAATATGTGTGTATGCAGTGTGCTGACTCATCTTTATCAAGGGTTTATTTAATTATCAGAGACAGTACACACTTATTATTTACACACACACACACACACACACACCTCTCCTTGGGTCTCAGACAGTCTCCTTCATGTGTAGTCTACAGTCAGATTGGCTGACCTCTGACCTTTCCTCATCAGGGACTCCCAGAGGTGAACCTTGTTCATAGTTAACGCGCACAACCCATCCCTGTCCCCATCACCATTTCCATCACCTTATTGTTAACTATCAACAGTCTGGAAAGATTCAAATTCCAATTCTGTGACTGGTGCAAAGTGAAGCCCTTTAACTGGTCATATACCATGGTGAGACAAGCTCAAACAACGTATTGTGTGTTTGTGTTGTGCTAAAGCTGGTTAGCACTAGATTAGCAGACGGCCAAAATTAGTTCTGAGACTGTCTAGAGTAAAAATAACTCATTCTAAGACGTTACCCCATGTAACCTAAAGCTGTTTTGTGTAAGTGAGTGTGTGACAGAGAGAGAGAGTGTGAGTAATTTAGGGCTTATGTGAGTGTAACCTGTCGTGTGTCTAATCTTACTGAGATGTTTGTCCATTGACAAGCAGAGGTTCATCTCGCCATCACCTGCACGAACCTGCCTGCTTGTGTATCCGTTGGTCTGTCCCCCTGCTTCCTTCTCTCACACTCTCTCTCTCTCTACTTCCCTCTGTCCTGCTCTCTCTCTCCTTCTCTCTCTCTCTCTCTCTCTCCTTCTCTCTCTCTCTCTCTCTCTCTCTCTCTTTCTCTCTCTACTTCCCTCTGTCCCTCTCTTTCTCTCTCTCTCTCTCTCTCTCTACCTCTCTCTTCCTTCCTTCCTTTGGCTTTTTCTCTACCATATTTTCTGTTTTCTGACATTAGAAACTGATTTTGTCAGTAATACTATATGTAAATAAATACACAGTTGAACAGCATGAACATTCACTGCTCCATACAAATGTGCAACTTTCTCTTTTCTCTCTCTCTCTCTCTCTCTCTCTCTCTCTCTCTCTCTCTCTCTCTCTCTCTCTCTCTCTCTCTCTAGACCATATTCCTGCAGACCTGAGGGACCCATTCTACACAGATCAGTACAGTGTGGAGCACATTAAGCCAGCAGTACTGGGTCTGTTACTGAGTGCTGACCTCTACTGTAGGGTGTGTGGTTTATTACTACAACAGGGGGAACAGGGCTCCAGTCTCAATTCACACCAGAGTGTCATTCAAGTGCTTGCACGACGGGGCATCTATGTGCATGAGTCAGACAACACGCCCGTGTCTCATGATGACCTCTCTTCCACGCCCATTAAAATGGTGAGCAGTGGAGTTTGTGTTATTATCTTGTCCTTTTGACCTATGTGTCTCTTTGTGTATATGTGTGTGTTGTTTGTATGTAAGTGTGTAAAGCTGGGGATTTTGTGTTAGTGTTTTGGTTGGTGGGATTAGCTGGTGTGTGTGTGTGTGTGTGTGTGTGTGTGTGTGTGTGTGTGTGTGTGCTAGGGATAGAATGGTATAGTGAGCCCACGGTTCGGTGTGTATCATGGTTTTTGGGCCATGGTAACGAAAACGATAGAAAAATAACAGGCATATCATAATACTGCGGTTCATGTGTGTGTACTGAACCGTGGGGGGCGTACCAAACAGTTAGACAGCATCCTGTGTACCGTTTCATCCCTAGTGTGTGCGCACACGCGTGTGTGTCAGGGGCAGGGTATGTTTGATTGGGTTGTTGCCCATGAGTGATCTCTTCGGGAGTATGTGTGTATGTGTGATGTTATGGTCTGGTTTTTTAATCAGTAGGAGAGGAGAGTGCTCAGGATGTCCATCTGTTCTTAGCCTGCTCAGTATTTTGTGCAGCAAAGTGCGAGTGTGTGTGTGTGTGTGTGTGTGTGTGGGTGTGGTCCATCAATCTCTCTGCATGGTGTGGCATGAAATGGAATGTTATGGAGACTAAAGGCTGTTAAAAGCCACCCTTGTGGCCTTCAACACCACATTACACAAACACACACACACACACACACACACACACACACATTTACGCTTTATCCTCAAACTATGACTCTGCAAGTTGTCAAAGTATCACTTTCCGTAGCCACACATAGTTGTCCATGTTTGTGTGTATGCGCATGTGTGCGTGCTTGTGGTTATGTGCGTGTGTGTCTGCATTATGGGGTCAGAGAATATGTAAGAAATCATTTTTGACTTGAGTGAATCTCCAAATAAGGCTACTTCTTTTTGTCTGTTAAATATCAGCCTCTATGGCTTGAGCTGTTTGGAAGCTACAGAGGAGTCAGACTGTTTATCTCTGAATGTAAGAAATAATATTAATATTATACCAGTAATCATGAAAGTTGTTGGTGCTGTTATAAGGCACTTTTTGTGATGTACATTGGTGTTTCTTGATGGTCTGTTCATGTTTACCAGAGAAGACAATAAACATATTTAGGTATTTGGCCAATCAGAAAAAGAAGCGAAAAAGACTTTTAACATGCTTTAATTCTGACTTAAATTAATTCAGATAACCACTGGAAAAACTCAGTCCTGATGTAATATGTCATCTCTGTTTAGAAACATTTGCTGCTCCATTTTGAAGGGACAGCAGCTCATCCGACAGTGTATTGTTTGAGAGGCCAGAGAAAAGAGCATTAAAATAATCGGGTCTGGACGCATGATTAGGACTGGCCTGTCTGTGTCTGTTTCCAGAAGAAATGGCTGTTCTTCGTTGAGGTTTTCAAAGATGATATAAAACGATGTTGGTCACATTTCTGAACACAACAATGAAAACTCAAAATCAAAAAGACCCAGAATGTTCACTCTTTTTTTTTTTTTTTTTAAATTCTTTATTTTGAGATAGCAGCATACATTTCAAAACTTGCATCAAACCAACAGTAGTGTTCATTTTCCAGATTTTTTTTTTAACAATTGCAAAGAGAATAAAAATAAAAATACATAATAAAAAATAGGAATAAGACAAATTTAAGAACTTTGTACAATTTGGGAGAGGTTAAGTATGCACACAAGAGCAATGTGAACGAATAAAACACTTCCATCCAAACTCCCGGCATACGTGAGAGTCAGTGCATTTTCAGTGGAATTTGCATACATCAAGCCAATCCTCATTTGATATTGAAAAATTACCTTCTTTTTCCCATTTTTCTTTAATTTATTCTGTAGTGTGGGACTTTTTTGTCATGAGGGTCTTATAAAATCTAAAGATAGCACCCCCCCCCCCCCCCCCCCCCCCCAAAAAAAATACCATCTATTTTGGGAGAGGCAAAATAGATGGTCCAAAATTCAGCTTTGTGTTAGCCCTTCTTGATGTTTCTTTGACATTCTTTGCTCTAAATTTCCATGTATTAGGGAGATCTAGATATCAAGATGTACGTAAATGTTTGGACATCCAGAGTAAAAACAACAGTGGTACTTGCTATCTGTAGAGATAGCAGAGTCCAGAGTATTGGCCTAGTCACACCACAGCCCAAAAACACTTAAGACAAACAGATCAGTGTAGTTTGTGGTATAAGAGACTAAACTGGCCTTCAACATGGAAACATATCTCCACTCATAACCGCTGGGTTATAATCAGATGGAACAACAGACAAATTCAGTTTGACAAACAAGAACTATGTCGGTCTTGATGTTTGAAGTGAATTTTACTTGAGCCTTTTAAAATAATATTTATCCCTCTCTTCTTTTGTGTGTGTGTGTAAAAATTTAAATAATTAAAAATGGGACTGGGATCAAAATTTAACAAGATGTTTCCTGCATACTTCTGTAAAATGTATAAATATTACTATGATTGTGTGTGTGTGTGTGTGTGTGTGTGTGTTTGTGTGTATGTGTGTTCGTTCATGGATGCCCATGAATACATGTATACTGTGGATCTCCCCCTGTGTGTACAGAGCTCCCACATCCCTCTGATAGATGGGCTGATGCTGGCGTACTCAGTAAAGCTGATGAGTATAGAGAAGGTTGTCGCCAGCGTCAAAAGATTCTCTGCCTTCAGTGCCTCCAAAGAACTGCCCTTTGATACTGAGGATGCCATGGTCTTCTGGATCAACAAGGTCAGACATAGCTGTGTGTGTGTGTGTGTGGCGTCATCTGCACAGAGCTGCTGTGTCTGTCTCTCTGTCACTCTTCAAGAGTGTGTATGTAGTCGTTTGCTCAGTGTGTTTTTGTATTTGTCCCAGAATGTACCTGTGTTGGGCGTAGGGTGTGTATGTATGTATGTATGTATGTACATGTGTGTGTGTGTGTGTGTGTGTTCCAGGTGATTTTAAAGACGAGGGAGATCTCTGAGAAAGAAGTCAAATTAAAACAGCAGCTGATGGAATCACCGTGTCATCAAAAGGTAAAACCAACTAATCACACGCCTTTATAGAACCCCTCCCCCTCACATCCAGTTGGAAACCCCTGCTTTAGCATGCAATGAGGCCTGTATTCTCCTGCTCCTCTTACTGGCTAATGCACTGAGCGTGTGACTGCATGGTTTTAATCAGATTTCTCAGGTGAATCTGATCCTTCCGCATCTGACCTTTTGACCTATCTGCTACTCTTCCTGTTTGTGTCTCCCCTTATCCTGCCTCTTCCTGTTGGATAGTCTCCCTCCAAATGGTATTGGAAGCTCGTGCCTGTAAGTGCCAACCTCTTACCCCCCTCCCTGCTTCCATCTGTGTGTGTGTTTGTGTCAGGGGCTTTTCCTGCTCAATCCCGTTCTACTTTGTTTTGTTTCTCTTTCATGCTGTGAGTGGCCGTGTGTGAGTGACCATCATCGCTTAAAAGGGGATTTAACAAAAAAACAAAAGCAACATACCAAATCAAAATCAGATTACAAGGCAACAAAAAAATGAACAAATTTTGTACGTCGTCAGATTTAATGAAAGTGTCCTGTACTGTAGTCCTCTACTGTGTAACCAGTACTTAGTCCTCTACTGTGTAACCAGTACTTAGTCCTCTACTGTGTAACCTGTACTGTAGTCCTCTACTGTGTAACCAGTACTGTAGTCCTCTACTGTGTAACCAGTACTTAGTCCTCTACTGTGTAACCAGTACTTAGTCCTCTACTGTGTAACCAGTACTTAGTCCTCTACTGTGTAACCAGTACTTAGTCCTCTACTGTGTAACCAGTACTTAGTCCTCTACTGTGTAACCAGTACTTAGTCCTCTACTGTGTAACCAGTACCGTAGTCCTCTACTGTGTAACCAGTACTTAGTCCTCTACTGTGTAACCAGTACTTAGTCCTCTACTGTGTAACCAGTACTTAGTCCTCTACTGTGTAACCAGTACTTAGTCCTCTACTGTGTAACCAGTACTTAGTCCTCTACTGTGTAACCAGTACTTAGTCCTCTACTGTGTAACCAGTACTTAGTCCTCTACTGTGTAACCAGTACTTAGTCCTCTACTGTGTAACCAGTACCGTAGTCCTCTACTGTGTAACCAGTACTTAGTCCTCTACTGTGTAAACAGTACTTAGTCCTCTACTGTGTAACCAGTACTGTAGTCCTCTACTGTGTAACCAGTACTGTAGTCCTCTACTGTGTAAACAGTACTTAGTCCTCTACTGTGTAACCAGTACTTAGTCCTCTACTGTGTAAACAGTACTTAGTCCTCTACTGTGTAACCAGTACTTAGTCCTCTACTGTGTAAACAGTACTCAGTCCTCTACTGTGTAACCAGTACTGTAGTCCTCTACTGTGTAACCAGTACTTAGTCCTCTACTGTGTAACCTGTACTGTAGTCCTCTACTGTGTAACCAGTACTGTAGTCCTCTACTGTGTAACCAGTACTTAGTCCTCTACTGTGTAACCAGTACTTAGTCCTCTACTGTGTAACCAGTACTTAGTCCTCTACTGTGTAACCAGTACTTAGTCCTCTACTGTGTAACCAGTACTTAGTCCTCTACTGTGTAACCAGTACTTAGTCCTCTACTGTGTAACCAGTACCGTAGTCCTCTACTGTGTAACCAGTACTTAGTCCTCTACTGTGTAACCAGTACTTAGTCCTCTACTGTGTAACCAGTACTTAGTCCTCTACTGTGTAACCAGTACTTAGTCCTCTACTGTGTAACCAGTACCGTAGTCCTCTACTGTGTAACCAGTACTTAGTCCTCTACTGTGTAAACAGTACTTAGTCCTCTACTGTGTAACCAGTACTGTAGTCCTCTACTGTGTAACCAGTACTGTAGTCCTCTACTGTGTAACCAGTACTTAGTCCTCTACTGTGTAACCAGTACTTAGTCCTCTACTGTGTAAACAGTACTTAGTCCTCTACTGTGTAACCAGTACTTAGTCCTCTACTGTGTAAACAGTACTCAGTCCTCTACTGTGTAACCAGTACTGTAGTCCTCTACTGTGTAACCAGTACTGTAGTCCTCTACTGTGTAACCAGTACTTAGTCCTCTACTGTGTAAACAGTACTTAGTCCTCTACTGTGTAACCAGTACTTAGTCCTCTACTGTGTAAACAGTACTCAGTCCTCTACTGTGTAACCAGTACTGTAGTCCTCTACTGTGTAACCAGTACTGTAGTCCTCTACTGTGTAACCAGTACTTAGTCCTCTACTGTGTAACCAGTACTTAGTCCTCTACTGTGTAACCATTACTTAGTCCTCTACTGTGTAAACAGTACTTAGTCCTCTACTGTGTAACCTGTACTGTAGTCCTCTACTGTGTAACCAGTACTTAGTCCTCTACTGTGTAACCTGTACTGTAGTCCTCTACTGTGTAACCAGTACTTAGTCCTCTACTGTGTAACCAGTACTTAGTCCTCTACTGTGTAAACAGTACTGTAGTCCTCTACTGTGTAAACAGTACTTAGTCCTCTACTGTGTAACCTGTACTGTAGTCCTCTACTGTGTAACCAGTACTTAGTCCTCTACTGTGTAACCAGTACTTAGTCCTCTACTGTGTAAAAAGTGGAGGACTAGCAGATGTATCCAGACTTCTCTGAGATGCAACTCTAATGGGAAACACTGTGATGCCAAGGCAGCATTTCCAGAACTCTATGCTTCCATAACTAAACTTATGAGAGTCATGGAGCACTCAGTCAGTTCAGTAAATACATCTATAAATCATCCAGAAAGTCTCAGTAATAATGAGACAAATGTGCACATATGTCAGATTTGACACACATTCATAAATAATCAAACAGAACAGCAGCAAAATTCAAAATCTTTATGTTTTGTTTGGAGTTCTCCTTTAAAGCCAGCCATTACACTCCATGCCTAACTCTATCCATCAATCTCTCTCTCTCTCTCTCTCTCTCTCTCTCTCTCTCTCTCTCTCTCAGCCTGATCTCATGAATGCTTTGGCCCATTGCATGTTGGAGCCTGTGGAGTTTTCTCGTGTGGTACAGTGCCATTTAATTCACTCACACACTTATTTATGTAAACGTTCATGTATGTAAACATTTATTTTCAGATAGATGCTGTACTTCCTACCCTTTTTGATGTTGGATGTTTTTTTTTGTGTGTGAGAACAGATACATATATGTATGTATTTATGTGATGTTATGTACAGTCATGAACATCAGGATAAGAAAATATTTGTGAGACTGAGGGGGGGACTCTCACTTTCTGCTCAGGTGCGTTACCGTAGAGACCACCTGTCGGGCCATACGCTGCCACACATGCGTGTTGTGGAGGAGCTGATGAGGGATGTGTGTGACGGCACCGCCCTTCTCACTGTGATCCATTACTACTGCCCGCAGTGCATGAGACTACAGGGTACACACACACACACACACACACACACACACACGCGCGCGCACACACACACACACGTCATTCCTTACTGAAGAGTTTGAATACTTTGTTACACTGTTTCAGAGCATAGATGGAAAAGTACAATTTTGGTATTGTATCATTTCTAATTGTGTAAGGGCTTAGATGTTTTGTTATTTAGCGTATCAGTACTACACTTTCTGACCCCCAACATTGCTGCCTATCTTTGAGTGGACTGACCCAAAATAAAAATGCTTGCAATGTAACGTTATTTCTCTCTCTCTCTCTCTCTCTCTCTCTCTCTCTTTCTCTCTCTCTCTTTCTCTCTCTCTTTCTCTCTCTCTGTCAGACATCTGTCTGAAGGAGGTACTATCTCTAGCAGACAGTGTGTATAATGTTGACTTGCTGAGGGAGTTCTGTAATGAGTATCTGAACAGGTGCTTTTACTTGCATACTGAGGACCTATTGTATGCCCCGCCTGTGCTTAAGGTAAGGCTATCACACACTCTCATACACGCTCATATATTCACACACAGGACACAGGTACATGCATACAGAAAGACAAGGATATTACCTAGGTTTCCATTCATCTCTGTAGATTTTAGGCAATATTCAGCTCACACAGCACTTTGGAATTACACACACGCACACTCTCTCACACTCTTTAGTTCCATGCTGTGTGTCCTGTCTTTCTGGGTCATTGTGTAGGTTGCAGGTTAGGGTTGCCCAAATCCATTCCTGGAGGTGGCCAAACACCTGCCGATTTTGATATGAGCAAACCTTTTTTATGTCTGATTGGCTGAGGTGTACTTACACCTGTTTCCCAGGTAAAGTCACCTTTAAGTATGAAGAGAAGGGGGGGAAAAGCAGCAAAACATCAGCGCAGTAGCACTGGATTTGGGGATAAACACACAAATGAACACACTCTGAGCAGCATGTCCAATGTGAATAACCTGTGTGTGTGTGTGTGTGTGTGTGTGTGTATTTCTGTCTGTCTGTCTGTCTGTTTGTTCTCAGTATAATGTGATGGTCTTCATTGCGGAGCTGTTCTGGTGGTTTGAGGTGGTGAAGCCAGACTTTGTTCAGCCTAGAGATCTGCAGGAAATCAAAGATGGTGAGAAAGCGTTCTCATTATTCTGATTAGCTGAATGAACTACTCAGTACTTAAATCTTTATTAGAACTGATGAGTTCCCATCCTTAAATGTAACTGACTTAGAGGCATTCCATACAACTAATCAGATATGAAAACAGGTCAAGGGATTGAAGATGGACAGTAATGCAGTGTTGAGTTAGAGACTGGTCTTCTTATCGCTGACTAGTGTTCATGTCATCTTCTACTCTGTGTGTTGCCAGTCAGGCAAGGATGGGCTTCCTCTCTTAGTCATGGTCCCTTCCATGGTCCTTTTTTCTGATTTTCTCTGCCACTGTGGTATCTGTCATGCTTACTATGGTCTCATGCATGGCCTTCTGTAAAGCTTCTTTGTTTCCATGTCAGTGGGGAAAAATACGTGCACAAATCTGAATTGAATTACTTTACTGTGAATGTTGTTACAGCTGGGGCTTCACTGCAATTAAATGTTTTACCTTTTGAAAATGAAAAAGATCGTTTTTGTAATTAGTTTTTATCTTTCCCAAATAAAGTTTTTTGTCTAAATGAATTATGTCATAAGCTGATGTTACAAACACTTTCTAGAGGTCTTTCCTCACTAGGTGGTTAACTGCCCTTTCATTCTATCTGACAGTGAGGTCCGCCCTTCAGCCAAAGAGTACCCGCCCCCACGTGCCCATATCCAACGCCACCAAGCGCAGCTTCCAGGCCACACCCGCTGCAGATGTCTCCATGGTAACAGGCCCAAACCCAGACACCTGTATGAGGTACTACCTGCACTCTGAGGAGTCAGTACCAGGGTGAGTCTATGTCATACACAGAATGAAGAGAGATTCTGGGTGTGTGTGTGTGTGTTGGGATGATGGCTGGGTTATGACCGATATGTGATGATGTTTCTGAGTGTATCTAAGTGTTCATTTTAATTTTACATCTGTGAGACATAAATGTTTTTGCTTGTGTTTACACTTCATTATTCTGTGTTAATTGTGTGTATATGTCTGTGTCTTACATCTTCTAACATTTTACAGCACCAAAGAAAGTCCCACCCGCAGCCCTTCACATACGCTCCTTCCACTGAGGCAGAGACAACAAAAGCCCACCCAGGGGGAGGAGACTTCAGGTAGCCCCCCAGCTCCTCCCATTTACTTATAGGTGGTTTTCGTCTATATGTTAAATATGGATGCAGCAGTTTTCATTGCTTTTGTGTTTGTGTGTTTGCGTGTAGAGCTCAGGAACAGGTCAAACTCTCTGTCGAGAATGGAAGGGCACAAACTGGGGTCAAGACTTGCTTGGGCAGAGAGAAGACAGAGGTGAGGGGTCACAGGTTATGCATGCAACTCTTGCTCTCACATGAATTCTAAAATAGTGTAAAGAAATCAAAACTTTCTCATTCTGTTTTTTCTCTCCTAAGTAAGCCTACATATATGTATGTATTTAATACAAAGACGGACAAAATATTATAGGATATATAGTAAAGGACAGGTGATGTACATTTCTCTGAATATTCCTCTATTCCTGTCTCTCTCTCTCTTTCAGACCTCTGTCTGGCATGGATGTGGATTGGGATCGTATGTGTTTTGATAGCATTAGTTTGGCTCGATCCATCAGCAAAGACAGTTTAGCGTCCAACATCATCTCCATCACTCCGAAGCACTGTTTAAATGGCCAGCCACGCCCCTTGCACCATGACAACCCTGATCAGGAGGAGGAGCTGGTAACTCTGGTCAGCACCGAGGGCGTGGCCTCGGGTGTCGGACCCAGCCCTGAGAGTTTTTTCCTGGAGCCGTTGCAGCCAGCCGCTCTACGCGTTAACAAGGAGAAAAACGACATGGCGAGCAAACGAGAGGAGAGCGGAGAGGGAAGGATGGGTCGTAAAGGGGGAGAGCAGACCCAGAGTCACACAGAACACACATACTGCCCTGAACAAACATCATATACAGTCAGCCAACCCTTTAGCGAGCCGCAACACAAACACACACTTGTGCACACGCAGCAATCTGGAAGTTTCTTCCTACACGGGGACAATGGATACATACGGAAAGATTCCGTTTCTGACTTTGAGGAAGATGATGATGAGGACAATGACTTTGAGGATGAAGAGCAGCGTGAGCTGGCAAAGGAGCTGCTGCAGCATGCTGGGAGTAAGTGGGCGGGGCTTAGGGAAGAAGAGGAGGAGTCTTTGAAGCTGCATGAGGAAGAATGCATCCGAGAGCGGGAGGATAAGGAAGATATTAGTAACTTTAGTGGTCGCTCGAGTCCCTGTCCCAGCACGTTGTCGCACGCTAGCAGCACGTCCACTGGTCGCATGACCAGTTTTGCTGAACGTCGCATGCAACGTACGGGACAGCTGCAAGACAGCTGCTGCAGTTACAGCACGGGCAGTTCCTTAGCAACTACTCCAGATGGTTCTGAAGGTGCTCCAAGTCTGTATGCAAAACCTGCAGTTGCACAGGCTGACACAGCCACAGGAGTTCGCCCGGGGCTGGCATCAGAGCTCGTGCAACTGCGAATGCAGCTCGAAGAAAAACGACGCGCCATCGAATCACAGAAAAGGAAAATAGAGACTCTGACAGCGCGGCAACGACTGCAGCTGGGCAAAGCCGCTTTTCTTAATGTTGTCAAAAAGGGGCGTGGCCGCGAGACGCCACTGAGACTACTGAAGCATCAGGAGAAGTCAAGACTTGGCAAAGACAAGGAGGAGGAGGAGGAGGAGCAAAACCAGACTAAAGAGTGTCCTCAAAGCAAAACAGTGCCCCCTGGTGTAGTGGAGAGTGGTAGCGATAAGCATGTGAGTGTAGCAGAGGCTTTGGAAGAAGGGGGCAGGGAAAACCAAGCCAGAGAAGATGGAGCCTGGGAAGATGGTGGCGGAGAGTTGGACTTGAGCGAATGTAGCCGTTCTATTGAGCTTCTGAACGACGCAATCTGTTCAATACAGCAGCAAATGATGCAACTTTCGCTTCAGCAAGATATGCTGATGAAACAGAGTATGCAGTCTCCACCTGAACAGACACACCAGCTCACACACACACACTCTGCAGAGTCTCCTCATGAACAAAAAAATACTCCCCAGCAGCAGTCTGAAGCCATCAAGCCAGCTGTGCAGTTCATGGAATCAGTTACATTGCCGACACGACGCCCCCCCAGACTGAGCTCTGGACGCACCCCTCGACTCAAACCCACAGATCTCAAATTCTCTAAGGGGTCAAAGTTTAACACTACTGGTGACACCAAGCCCTCCCCAGGAGGGGGCCGGACCCCCCGTTCAGAGGGTGAGGAAGAGGGTGGCGCTAAAGAGGGTGGGCGTGGCTTAAGTAGAGGAGCCGCTCGGAGTGCCACGTTCAAGTTACATGACGCCGTTAACCGACGCAGGTCCGGAAGCCGCAGTCCAGAACGATCGCCCCTAAGCCTGCCCCCTACCGTGGACCCAATACCGATCCCTGCAGAACTGGCCCGAGAAAGGAGTGTTTCAGGTGGGTCGGGGAAAGAGAACAACGAGCCTGGTGAGGAGAGTAGAGCCAAGGCTCAGCTGATTGAAGTGGACCTGTCAGAACTACCCCCAGACTCAACCAGTACCAGCACAGAACCACCAGACCCAGAGCAAAAATCAGGACTGGGCTTCTTCTTCAAGGTATGAGAGAGAGAGAGAATGAGAGAGATTGTGTGCGCATATATTTTAAGATTGTCTGTGTGTGTTATTAGGTCATGTGTGTAGTATTTAGTTGTGTATGGGTTGTTAAGTTTTGTATTTATATTGGATAATTATGACTTCATAACAAGCAGTACATGACAGATTACTTGGGTTTACAATTGTCGTAACGGTAGTGTAATACTTAATGGGTTTCTGAATGGCTTTAAGAAAAGGTCACTACAGCAGATTATGAGTAATTGGATGAAAGGACATGTGTGTATGTCATTATATTATTGCATGTGTGTGTCTGCTTGTTGAAATCAGTGCATGTGGATCTGATTATTATGGATTTCTGCTGATCATTTTTTTAATGTTTCCAGTGCATTTAGCTTTGAGATGATGAGACTTAAGAAGGAAAGAGAATTGTACCTTAGAACTACATATCAGAGCAACGAAAGTAAGCTATCACTCCCAACGCACTGAGAATAAGAATATATAAAACTCTGTGTGTGTGTGTGTGTGTATGTGTGTCATCAGGATGACCAGAAAGCAGAGGATGAGCTGGCTAAGAAGCGTGCGGCATTTCTGCTGAAACAGCAGCGTAAAGCTGAGGAGACACGACTTCGTAAATTACAGCTGGAGGCAGAGTCAGAATTAAAACGAGATGAGGCCAGGTAAACAACTCTGTGTGTGTTTCCTCAGTCTCCAAATGAGATTTGTGCGCGCGCGTGTGCGCGCATGCGTATGTGTTTTCTAAGTGTTCGCGTGAGTTTGCGTGTTTGAGGGTATGTTTGTGTGTACGTATCTCTAAATTGAACAGAAACACCAGAATCTCTGTATGTGTGTATCACTGTGCTAGAAATAAAGTGTTTGCTTTTGGGTGTGCGTTTGGGTTTTTCAGACGGAAGGCTGAAGAGGAGCGTGCTCGTAAAGAGGAGGAGAAAGCTCGTAGAGAACTCATAAAACAGGATTATTTGAGAAGGAAACAGCAGCAGTTAATGGAGGAACAAGGTGTGGCCAAACCACGCCCACGGACGAGGAAACCACGCCCAAAATCTTTACACAGAGGAGAATCTGCCACCCGTAAGAATCTATAACATGCTTGTGCTTGAACGCATATGAAGAATAAATAGAGAACTACATTTAACTTTTGCAAACATTGTCAATGAGAGACAGATTTACAAATTCCTGTGATGACGTTTGGTCATATGAGCAGCAAAAGCTGGAGGTGAACAGTTAAATGTGAACACTGGAGAGTGTTTCAGAAAGTCGACACATCTGTTATGTTTTTCTATTGTAGTGATCGCACTGACCTGTGTAGGACTATGCATGACTACAAAATGAACTTGAAGGAAAATATCCTTACTTGTGTGTCTCTCTCTCTCCCTCCATCCCTCCCATCTCCTCTCTTTTTCCTCTCTATCTAGCTGAGGGTTTAGGTAATGCTCCCTCTGGCTCTTCTCTCTCTCTGGCCTCTGCTGCCACTGAGGCTGACAGCGTTATGTCAGGAGGAGGCTCACAGAGGTGGGTGTGTGTGTTTGTGTGTTTACGCGCACGCACAAATGTGTGTGTGTGTGTGTGTGTGTGTGTATAGTCTCCAGAGATTTCAGCAGTCAAAGTGATGCTGGGATCCTAAGCAAATGCAAACATGCAGCGTAGAATCTAATTTCATCTGAAGAATAAAAGATGGATGGATATGTTAATTAGTCTCCTCTCCCTAAAACTGGGCTTGTGTGTGTGTGTGTGTGTGTGTGTGTGTGTGTGTGTGTGTGTGTGTGTGCGTGTGCATGTGCGTGTGCGTGTGCGCGCGTGCGCGTGTTTATTTTTTGAATGTATGTGAGACTCAAATACTGTAAGAAAATATGTGTTAAACAGAAATACCTGAATTTTGAGAATGTGTGTTTTGATGACTTCTTGTGTGAGAATATTTTGGAGAGAGATATGTCTGACCATCGTGTGTGTGTGTGTACCTGTGTGTGTGTTACAGAGGTGATTCTGTGGATTCTTTCCCCCTGCTGAATCGTAATGTGAGCAAAAACTTTGAAAGAGACTGGGACAATGGTTCTACAGCCTCATCTATTACATCAGTGGCTGAGTACAGCGGTGAGCTACACACACCCCCATCCACACACACACACACACACACACACACACACACACATTTACCCATACACACATTAACACTTACTTACACACCTACGTATGAAACACTTTCGGGCTCATTGTCTGTGTTGTGTAAGTGTGCATGGTTTTGTGTGTCTTAGGTCCGCGGCTGTATAAAGAGCCCAGTGTGAAGTCCAATAAGCCCATCATTCATAATGCAATCGCTCACTGCTGCCTGGCGGGGAAAGTCAACGAAGCCCAGAAGAATGCTATACTTGAGGTAAAGCCCCATTACCTTAACAAATGATCACACACCCAGATTGCCATAGCAACTAACTGTTTTACTTTCTTAATATTCAGTGAAATTGTGGAGCAAAGCTGCAGTTGCCTCAAAAAGCAACTTTCATATTATTTAATATTACTATAATTCTGTGTGTGATTTCTGTGGTGGTGTGGTTTCCAACTGAGCTGTAAAGTCAACATAACTGTTGTTGTAGTAGGAGCTAATGAGTGAGTGACTGACCTGGTGTTGTTTTTGTTCTTTGTGTTTGTTTGTGTGTTGTAGGAGCTAGAGCGCTGTGAGTCTAATCACTTGATAATCCTGTTTCGTGACGGGGGTTGTCAGTTCCGTGCATTGTATTGTTACTCCCCGGACACGGAAGAAATAGTCAAACTGACCGGGACGGGACCCAAGAGCATTAGCAGAAAAATGATTGACAAACTCTACAAGTACAGCTCAGACCGTAAACAGTTTACAGTCATACCGGCTAAAACTGTTTCGGTCAGCGTGGATGCTCTCACCATTCACAACCATCTATGGCAAACAAAGAGGCCCACAACCTCCTCCACCAAGAGGAAGTGACACTGCCCCCCTTTTCATGCGCTGCTATTGGCTCTCCACAGGCTGCTGCTCCTCCGACTCTCCTGCTGGCTTAAGGACTATCAGTGGGGGTGGGGTTGTGGGTGGGGTTTGCACTTGATTGACAGAGGTGGGAATATGAATGTGTGTTTAGAGGTTTGCTAGTTTGTTGTTTAGTGTTCATTTTTTTAAAGGGCAGGATTACTGCTTGTGGCACTCTTTCTGTTTTTTTGAAAGGAGTGGATTTTAATTTGATTGTAGTATTAATTCACACTAAAGAACATACTTAAATTACTGCGCTTTCTAGTACACAAACAAACGGCTATCACGACATACACTCTGATGAAACCGTTGCAGATGTACAAACTCTGTGTTTGTATGTGTGTGTGTGTGTGTGTGTGTGTGTGTGTGTGTGTGTGTGGCGTGTGTGTGCATCCTCAAACTGTTGCTGCTGATTTCTGACTAGTATCTTTTCAGCACTAAAGGGAAATTCAGACTAAACCAGACAGGCGACCGGACTGAAAAGGGATGTTAAGTGGAAGCTCTGTGCATGTTTGTTACCTTTATGGTCATCCCCAATCATGTTTCTGGAGCTTTTATCATAGAAAAGAACCACAATGTACACCTAAGCATTCTCTCTCTCTCTTTTTTTTTTTATAACTAAATCCCTCTCTTTCTCTCTCATCCATCCTCTGCTGTCTCATCTCTGTCTGCCTCTCCTCTCTCTTGTTCTCTAAATGGCTGTCTAACAGTATTAGTTTTATGGCAGTGCTTCCTTAATGCCTCATAAAGGAACAAGATCACTCCAGTGATCAGATTACACACACTGATCCCTGTGTCTGACAGTGTGTGTTCACATTTGGCTGGAATGTCCGTTTCCAGTGGTATATGTACAGACCCCGTTGCTACACTGTCTTAGAGTGAGTGTATGTGTATATTTGTAAGAGTCAGCGCGTGTGTAAATGTATAACAGAAGGGGTGTGTGTGTGTGTGTGTGTGTGAATGATTCTGCACTGAATGTATGCTCAGCTGAGAGTGTGAAGGAGGAAGGTAAGAAAAC
This sequence comes from Chanos chanos, assembly GCF_902362185.1. Taxonomy (NCBI): domain Eukaryota; kingdom Metazoa; phylum Chordata; class Actinopteri; order Gonorynchiformes; family Chanidae; genus Chanos; species Chanos chanos. Next base: position 44,027,910 of record NC_044497.1, read on the forward strand.
ATAAGGATTGTAAAGATCTTTGCTTTATCTTTTTTTTTCTTTTAAATTATTCTTCCATATATTTATTTTACAGAGAAACACTGAAGTTTAATAAATTATACAAGCAATCTTTTTTTTCCTGTCTCTGTGGTTTCACTGAGGTACTTCGTCTGTTCAGGTAGAGGTTCATGATTTTTGTTTTACATCATCATGTAAAGACAGAGCACCATCCTGTTCTTAGAGAAGAACAGCTCTGTAAGTGTGTAGTGTATTTCCACTGATTGTGGTCATTTAGTGTCAAGATTCAAGCAGTTAGTCCTTGTGACTGGAAGCAGTTAGATTCCATGAGGCAGAACAAGCTACCTTGACAAGCTACATTTCAAAGCAACACTATGCATTAAACATCTACGTGTAGAGTTGTTTTAAAGGTAAGAACTTAATGTTAAAAAGGTCAACATTTCCTTTAATACTTTATTTCTTTGAAATGTTTTTTTTCTTTTTCTTGTTTTCTGAGTACCTTTAATAACCTAGCCAATCTAACAACCTGGACTCACATCATAATCTACAGAATCTTAACAGCCCTACATTTACTACAGTATTTATTAAAAACATTATTAGAAAATAGTATTATTAGTAGTGTCCATAAACAGACTTCAGTAGCTCCCCTACCTGCAGCTGTAAAGACCGTACCTCACACCCAGGACTCAAACAGAGTGTGTTTTGAGAGGGGCAGAATGATGCTTAATGGGAGGTGAAATACAGCAGGTATCACTGAACTCTGGATTAGACCACAGGACTGTCCAATAAGATTTTAGTCCAAGGAGATTTTTAGTCCATTTTTAAACCTCTTTATGAGTACTTCTCATTTAGGTGGCAATGAGGTAGCTGAACTCGTTTGAGACTTGTGTCTTTGACCCAAGTGTTAGAGCCTGATGTAAAAAAAAAACCTTACATGGGACCTTAGTCCATCTTTCTTTCTCTCATTCCTCTCTTTGTTGTAAAGTCTCATTTAAAGGCACCTCACACTCTTCTCTGGTCCAAGCCTGAGTCTGTTGAGAATTCCACTCAGTTTCTGCCCAGTCACTGTTTACAACTTCTTAACTCTGCCAGTATGTTGGAATGGAAATGAGTGTCTTTATTTTGTTTCAAACTGCACAATTTTCTGTAAATTTAATTAGTGAAATCACTTGGCAGATCTCCCACAGTACTATATCATGAGCAAGTGGAGGTTAAACATTCAACCTAACTAACACCTTAAATGTTTTGCTATGACCTGAAAGGGATGGTTTTAACCCAAATGTTCCAAGTACTTCTGACTGAAATGACTGGACATATGTGGTGTTATTTTGGTGTTAGGAACAACACACTCTACACACTATACTTACAGACCCAATTAAAATTAGGTTCAGGTGCCATTTTTGTACATGTTAGTGCCTATTTAAATAGATAAGCAGTGTAAAGACATTAAAGATCCTTGAACAAAAGGTTCATTGCAATAAACTGTATTTGCCATTAAGATCCTCCTGTTTTATGGTATGAGAGTGGTTCTGGAGATAGACTAACACCTCTGTCTTAGTCTAAACCACACCTTGGTCTATAAACTCCCGGTAACCAGTAACCGGAATAATGAATAACAGTCCTAACATATGTTATCTTTAAACTCAACCTTTACCTAAACTCAGAACATAGAAGCAAAGTGAATTTAGAAACTGACCCTCATCTTACTATTCACTGTGTTACAGGACACAGAAAATAAAATGCAAGTTCACAAGTGATCCACTAGGTGGCACTAAAGGACTGACTGCTGTGTTAATCTAAACGTACGCATGAGCATAGTGTAATCTGCTCTCCTGTGGTGTCCCAGTGTAGGTATAGTACTGCAGCCAGGTGGCAAATATCCCCTATGGTTCAGTAAAACATCTCCGTATGTTAATATCCCTGTGATCTGGCAGCTTACTCCCAGCATAACTCCAGCGTTTAACGACTCGCTCCCATCCTGCAGAATGAGACTCAAATCCTACCCTTGTGTCTTAAGAAGTGAGCTGGACCCATAAGGAAATGACGTACTATGTAGCTATTTATTTATTTATGTTTGCTGGTGGTGATATATGTATATATGCTTTCTGTTTTAGACGTGACCAGAGGAGAGTAGAGTTTCTGTGGAGCATATTTGTATTTTGACAGAGCTGAATAAAGTTGATATAGAAATGATGTTCTCGGTTTTAGACGGGGCTGTGTAGAATTGCTATAGAATTGATGTTCTCGGTTTTAGACGGGGCTGTGTAGAATTGCTATAGAATTGATGTTCTCGGTTTTAGACGGGGCTGTGTAGAGTTGCTATAGAATTGATGTTCCCAGTTTTAGACAGGGCTGTGTAGAGTTGCTATAGAATTGATGTTCCCAGTTTTAGACAGGGCTGTGTAGAGTTGCTATAGAATTGATGTTCCCAGTTTTAGACAGGGCTGTGTAAGGGGCTGGTTTGTGAGGAGGGAGAGATCAGAGATTGCAGCAGGGAACGTTTGATCTGCTTGCTGGTGGGTGTGAGGTGTGGAGTGGTAACCGCGGTAACCTTGGCCAGCGTTTAGTAATGCTTGTCTGTTTCACATCTAAAAGACTGAGAGAGGATCAAGGGAGCTTAGACAGGTTATAAATAAGAGAGAGAGAGAGAGCAGTCTTCTGTCTTCTAACCTCCGAAATGACATCGCATTGACTGGCCAACTTCACTAAAGTATTTCACCAGTAAATTAAGACAGACAGACAAGATTTAACCCAAAGACAGAGAGGGCAAGACTGCCCTTAACCTGCTAGATAGACACTATATGAAAATGGAATAATCTATCATGTCTGAAACACACACACACAGAGTCATACACACACGAAGGACTGAACAAGGTCAACAGGACGTGTAGTTAAAGCAGAATTCTGCTCATTAATATTTATGAGAAAAAAAAATTCCCAGAGATACAGAAAACGCAGAAACATGGTGGATATCTCTAAAACGCAAAGTACACATGTATTTTCTCTCTTTCTGTCTCTGTCTCTCTCTCTGTCTCAGTTGAGCTTTCTGTTTTGCTATCTTTCTTTCTGTTTCTCTTCTTCTCTGCCTGTCCATCTACAAGGGTGTTGGCCTCTGTTCTTTAGAATCCTGGTTACCAAGGCAGCGTGACTTCTGTCACCCCACTGAGTGCTCTAAAGGTGTGTTATACAATGTCTAAAACACTCCCCAAAAATTACAGAGGCATTTACCTTCACCCCTTTCACTTCCACACAGACCCCTGAATACACTTTTCTCTCCTCTCTCAGCTCCTCTGTCTTTTCAAATGTCATCCATTCATTCCATGATCCATCCAGACCTTCAGCACTGAAAAGCACAAACAGAATGTTGAGGTCCATCTCCGCGGTAACTCCTGCCCCCCTGCCCAAGTCCAAACCTTTGTCACTGAATTCATGTTTAAAGCCACACACACATCGGTCTGTTTGTGCAGGACTAAATGAGCTCTACTGGGGTGTTCAGAAAGAGCAAAAAATGAGTCAAACGCACAGTAACACCACAGGACACACGCCAATAAATATGAGCAGTATCGAGTCATTTGAGTCCATCTGATGGGTCTCTCAGCTGCTCTAACCTTACCCCAAACCTTCATTACACAAGCACAACTCAAAGTGTTAAGTGTGTGTGTGTGTGTGTGTGTGTGTGTAAGAAAGAGAGGGGTAGAAGATTGTTCTTTTTCTACTGTGTTTGCCTCAGTACATGTTTGTGTATGGTATGTAAGTGCATGTATGAGCATGTTTTGAAACAGGTTGTGTATGTGTGTACACACTCTGGAAGAGTGTGTGTGTGTCCTCCCATCTTTCATAGTAAGAGTGGTTTGACATCCCAGGCCCCAAATCAATGCAACTACACACATATACACAATACAACATTATTAGGGAGCACTCTCATGTAGCCAGTAAATAAAAACACATAAATAAAAATACCATATAAATGTTAATTGTAGACCCCCCCCCAGACCCCCCCCCACCCTAAAGATCCTAACAGTGACAAGAAAACACACACATCTTAAAGCCCTAAAGTTACAGCCCTCTCATCTCTCCAGAAGACTGCATGCATATACATAAACATACCCTTCAGCTAACAGCCCGTTCATAATGTAATTCATAATGTAAGTCTTGACACAGCTTCAGGTTGGCACATACAATTCTGTATGAACACACTTGGTCAGGGAGCTGTTCGCCAGATTTCTCATGGAGAGATAAAATTATAATCTGTCTGTGTGATCTACCGTCCATGCTGAAGTTTCACGGAGTGTATTCACACAAACATATGCATGTGATATATCGAGTTCACGTGTGTTTCTAAGATGTGTCTGCACTCATGCATTTGACTTACATCAGAATCACAGAGCAACTGTTATATGAAGGAAAAGGTAGTCCACACACACACATATATACACACAACTGCAGATTAGTACTGAGATTACAAAGGGTAGAAATGTTCAGATTAACTGAGAGGAACATGGAACTCTCTCTCTGTCCCTCTCTCTCTCTCTCTCTCTCTCACACACACACACACACACACACAAACACACCTGTGTGTGACATCACAAAGCACAACCATGTAAAACACACAACCTCGGTCAATAATCCAGTCCTGTCGATTACATAGTCTCAGCGGTTGTTCAGCTGTTCTCTCTCTCTCTGTCTCTCAGTCCCACTCTTTCCACTCTTTCAGTTTTTCCCCCTTTTCCAAAACCTTTCATTCAGTATTACTCAATCTTCCAGTAGGCTATAATAGGTTTTGTTTATGTGTACAACCAAAAATACAAGAAATTAGTGTGCGAATGATATGTCAAAGGATTGTAAATCACTATATTATTCACACAATAATTCACAACTCTTAAGATTGCCACAGTTGCTGCTTTATGACATAAGCCAGGCCACTACTGCAAGCTAGCGCATGTGAGAAATTTATATTATAATAAATTGAGCTCTCTGTCTTTATGCTGCAAGAGAAACTGGACATGGCTGGACTAAATGCCCCCCCCCCCCCCCCGTCCCCACCTTACTGCACGATACCCAAACCAGACACTGATGAAAAAAATGTGAGAATAATTACAGTTAGTTATAGTCGATCAGAATTTTCCAGCCTCTGGGATACCTTTTTGATCATACATTCCGTTGTTTTTTCAACCTCTATATGCAGGAATTTTTGACTGATTCGTATTTGTCTCCACTGTTTGTCTACACTGACATGCAGCTTCAGGGCAGCTGCCAGGCAAATCCTTGATATAGAGACAAAAGAACAAAAGAGGACCTAAGACTAACCCTTGAGGGACGCTCATTCAGTTTGCTTGACCAAATTTTCCCATATTGATTTTTTTACACACTGTGCCATGCACAGATAGGACTCAAGTCATCTAATGGCTAGCTCTGAGAAAAGTTAGTTTTGTCATTTGGACCAAAGTAGAGTGATCAACTAGGGTGTACTTTCAATTTCAGAGCTGGTATGGACATTTTAGGAATGAGGTAATCCTTTGGAGTAACATCTGCTTGCATTACCATTTGCTGCAATTTTAAAATGTTTAGGGATGACTCAGGGCACCTCTAACAGATTATTGAAGGGCTTGTGTAGGGGAAAACTATTTAAAAAAAATTTTTCTATCCTCAAATGCTAACTAGCACTCATTAGCATTTTAAATAAATGGCTAGACAGTTCTTAGATCATTGTTGCTTTGGAATTGAGGCAATATATAAAACCTGTATGTCATCAAACTTAATTTCACCTCTGAAATACCTAGTTGCATGTTACAGAACAAATCGAAAAAAAGTAAAAAAAAAAAAAATCAACTCACATTGTGTTGAAAATATGTCTGAATGTCATTCTTTCTTTTTTTTTTTTTCTCTGAAACATTTTGGGTTCTTGGGATAAATACCCAAGAGATTAGGTATTTATTAACTGTAACTTATTTACGGTAATTTACTTACTGTAACTAAATAAATACAATAAGGGAAAAAACTGCAGTAGCAGAGTGTTAACACATACCTTATTACCCTGCAACAGATCTAATATTTGTAGTCATGGAGAGGAGAATGGGGCTTTCACAGGAGACGTTAGTCTCGGCTGTAGGCTACGGATGAGAGTTGGTCACACCAGCAGTTCTGGCTACACACTAGCCACAGGGTGACATGTTCCTAAAGGCATTCTCCAGGCAGGTTTAGACTACCTAATTTAGTGTGAAAGTGGGAGATATAACATCATGTTTTCAAAAAATAAACAAACAAAAAAACGAAGTGATGGGGATACATCTCTGCTGGTTATATAGGAAACTACTCCCAGTGCCAGAACGTATAAAAAGATTGCTCTGACATTGCTCCCTTGTCCAGATAATGGTTTATATGAGGTAGTGATTTAGGTAGAAGTTAATAGAAGGAAGGAAAAGGAGCTGGAGTGTATCAGTCTGTGTTTGTGAACCAGATGAACTGATCAACGATCTAACTTCCTATCTGAGGTCTTTGTAAAGAATGTGGAAGTTTCAGTGCGCCAGTGGGTTTAAGTCTAACACAGAATTCCAGAGAAGAGCTAGAACAGCGAGATCAGAGAACCCAGGTCTGGCCTTTCATCTGTTACTCATAATGAGCGAGGGGGGAGGGTGCGGGGGCAAGAAGCGAGGACGGCCTTTAACAGGGTGGACCTCAGCAATTAACAGCCCAGGAGTATACACACACACACACACACACACATACACTAACCCTCTCGTTTGTACATATCAGCATTCATAAATGATGAAGAGTAAAATTCATCGCTATTAAAATTCAGCATGCATCCTCACCCTTACAAACCCTGTTTGCAGCCCAAGCACAAAAATTATTTTGTAAAGTTTGATAGAACTAGAACAACTCCCTCTTATTTCTGTGAAAAAAAGAAGAATAGAACATTCCCAACTGATCAATGGCAAGTATAATTAGTAGAGGAAAGAGATGTATCTATCCATTTCTTTGGAGTAGGAGATTGGAGAGTGTATAAGTTTCACTGTGGAGATCCATGTGCGAGGTGTTAAAAAGCACCGCATCTCGAATTAAAAGAAAAAAAAAAGTAATGCTATTTTAAACACATGCGGCAGATCCACCAATCAAACAGAATATTTAATATCAAACTCTCCTTAATGCATACAGAGAAGACGGCTGTTCTTTTATTCATTCTCTCTCGCTCTCTCTATCCTCCTCTCCTCTTTTTTGCTCTTAGTCCTCATTCCTTTAGACCTCACAATCTGTTACAGGTTCAGGGGTGTCTTTCCATTCTCCATCTTTCTCTCTCTCTCTCACACTCTCTCACTGATGTCACTCTCTCAGCTGAAGGTAGGACTTATCCAGTCACTCAGTATTGTAATATATCTGCAGTTCCTAGAGAAGTAGAGAAGTAGGATCATGAAACATGGATCATGGTGTGTGTGTGTGTGTGTGTGTGAATTTGGTTGTGTTTGTGTGTGAGAGAATTACGTTCACATTTTAAGGGCAGATTTTGTAACAATTTAATGGCTGAGTATAAATTTAAACAGACAAGAGAGCAGATACACACACACGCACACACACACACACACACACACACATGTACACACTTACTCTGACATGTTGAAATCAGCAGATATATACAGTACTTCATAAATCCCACCCTGTTTGTGATGGACAGGTGGGTTGCTGGGTAACAGATTAGAGTGTAATGCCAACTGATCTGTGGTCTTGGACAGCCAATCTCTGTGTGTGAGTGTGTGTGTGTGTGTGTGTGTAAACAACGCAAACATACTGATCTCTTTACAGTTTTCCCATGTTCTAGTTGTTTCCGTGACATGAATTCCTCTTTTCCCATCTTACGGCTGTCAAGTTTGAGTGCGGGGTCATTTTTTACACCGGTGGGCTTTTCAGGAGAGAGATGGATAGAATTGGTCAGAGGAAAAAGAAAGGTAAAAGGGAGAATTTATTTGGGAGCAAAAACTGGCCAAATAATACTGGCAAAAGTTAATGGACATGATGTAATCAGGAAATGAAAGGTCAAAGTGAGCAAAGAGAGAGAGACATATAGAATCGGAAAGGAAAAGAGAAAAAGAGAGAAAAATAGCACGCACCAACCAGATTAAAAAGCCAAAGAGTATAGTATTGTGTCACATCCATAGTGTGAATGTGAAAGAATAGATTCAGTCAGTAAGTCAACTATTACACAGTTTCTGTTTTTAAAGAAAAAAATTGACAGAATAAGAGAGAGAAACTGAGAGATTCTGCAGAAGAGTGCAGTATGAAGGCCAGGAGCCAGACCTGCACTTTCTCACGCCCCACACACACACATACTGACACACACACACACACTCCTATCCTACTCTCTTTGCAGTGATGTGAATGGCTGATTAAGCAAACATTGATTAGCAGGCAGCTTGTTAGCATTCTATTATCCATGACCCCCCCAAACCACGCTCACACCGACACTGATACAGTCTCCAAAGGATTAACAAACAGAATATTTTTACTGCTCACAGAGCGTCACTCAACACTTCTGATCAATAGAACTCAAACCAGCCACAAGCACGCACACACACACACACACACACACACACACACACACACACACAGGGACAAGGGTATAATGCGACCTTAGTTTCACATGTTAATGTGGTAAAATGTTGAATCTTCATTGACTTGGCTGAGCCATTTTCACTCATTGTGCTTTCAGCATGTTTTGGTGTGACTACACTGGTGACAACATTAATACTCCCACCCCCATCCGTTGCACTTAATAACAAAGTGATATCATATATAACCCACCGAGTAGATCTGACTACACTTTAACATCAGGCCTCATAAATGTATACCCATACATTTTACCATGACAGCAACAACAGAGGACATATGTATTTAAAACAGTGATAAAATGAAAATAAGGACAGCATATCCACAATACAATCTGCTTGACTCTATGTCCAGACATGGTATGAACCTTGATTTTTGCAGAGCTTTGGAGAAAAAATGGCTTTATGCATTACTTTTCTAAATGACAAAAAAAGAACTTTTTCTGCGTGATGAATACATAGGAGGACATACACAAGACATCATATGGCTATAGAGTACCACTGGGCTCTGTGGACTGTGTATTATCACATTCTGCTGTAGTATTTGCTGATCACTTATCTTGAAATGCAACAGAAACAGGACCATCTGAAAGAGAATGTCTGGAGCATATTTCTCATGACACTGTGAAAATGCTTATCGATCCAAAATGTTGCAGCATGATTTGCATACTGTAAGCCTGCAAACTCAACAGACAGCTACTTAGCAAGCAAAAAGTTTTGAGGGTTTTTTTTTTTATGGATATACACCTGTCTGTTCAGCTCCTCCTATCTCTTCGTGAACAGCAGATACAGACTAACAAAGTGAAACTAGCCAGACAATTGAATTTGACAATGAATGACATCGCACAGACAATGTGCCAGCGCCATATGAATACTCAGCAGACACCACTGACTCTGAATATTCAAGCAACACCACTGACTCTGAATACTCAGACCAACACCACTGACTGCCAGTTCACCATATGAATACTCAACCAACAGCACTGAGTCTGAATACTCAAGCAACACCACTGACTCTGAATATTCAACCAACACCACTGAGTCTGAATACTCAACCAACAGCACTGACTATAAATACTCAAGCAACTCCACTGCAACTCCACTCAAGCAACTCCACTGACTGCCAGTTCACCATATGAATACTCAACCAACAGCACTGAGTCTGAATACTCAAGCAACACCACTGACTCTGAACACTCAGCCAACAGCACTGAGTCTGAATACTCAACCAACAGCACTGACTGCCAGTTCACATTGCTCTGATTGGAGGACTTTTCCTGGCCTAAAGTGCAAACAGGACATTCTATGACCTTCACTGATGGAAAACAGAATTTATTAGTGGTTTTAGTAAAACTGAAGAGATTATAAATGTAAGCTTCACAGGAAGGAAACATTTTCAACAAAAAGAAATATTAGTAAATAAGAAATTCACTCTTTGAACTTCAGAGAACTGAGTGAGAAGAAGCTGAAAGGACCCGTCACTTCAGCTGTTTGACCCAGAACACTTTGTGAAGCAATGGCTATCTCTACACAAAAGAACATACTGCCAAACCACACTAGGTGCCAATATCACATTGAGGTTTTACTGGAGAGTGATGCTGGATTAGTGTAATGAGCCTGACTTTTGACAGGTACCAAAGAGAGGATGACTATGTAGTCACCATAAACATCAGCGTTATGGCTCCAATCAGTTCAGAGAAACTACAGCAAGGGCAGGAGAGCAAAAGGAAATCATTACCACATCACAGTGCAATAAAGGCGAAAGAGTAGAAAAACAGCAGACTGTGTGAAGCAGTTTTAAAAGAAAAACTGTGACATGTAAAGAGTAAGTGGATATTTACATGTAATATTTATTTTTGCATTAAGAACCTTTGTTTTTGTTTTGTTCAATGAGTGTATGATTTTTTCAGGCAAAGTGTACAGACCAAACACACACACACACACACACACACACACACACACGCACGTATGCATGCACACACACACATTTTCAAGCATTTCGGTGGAGTTTATGAGTTTGTAGTGATGGAGTTTTTAGAGTGTGACAAATGTTCTCTCTCCCCCCCACCCCACCCCCCTCTCGGCCTTGGGAAAAGCTGGCGTACTGATTCACTCCAACATAACAGCACATTATGCCATGAATATTTCAGAGCTAATGTTTCTTTAACATTCAAGGAAAAAGCATGTGGCACTCTGAGCGTGTCCTGCAGCCACCCCTCCTCTGACAGGATGTGACATGTTAAGACACACATTGGTAAAGACACACCCAGGCACAAAGACAGGGAAGGTATATACACACGAGGTACACAAAATGAAGTTCAGTTAAAATCCTCTCCAAGACTGATGTCAGTGTTTGTAAAGTAGATGTGATGTAGGAATGACAATATAAATAAATTGTTTGTTGATTTATAAATTTTGCAGTTAGATCTGTTTTGTTTAATAATTGTGTGTTTGTTTACTAGGTGTGTGTGTGCCTGTGTGTGTGTGTGTGTGTGTGTGTGTTGGGTGGGTGTTTGAGTGAGTTCTGCTTTCCAGTTTGGCCTGTATGAGAACTCTATGAGTTGGTTCTGCATCTGTCAAGTTAATGCTCTTTTTTGAAGACGATTTTTCTTTATTGTGGTTGTGTATTTTAGAGAGTCCCTCTGATGGCTTTTCAGCTTCCTGTCAGTTCCCATTTGATGGAATTCCCTGTTCTACAGGCTCATGGTTTGATAAGCTGATTCTATTTACAGCCCATTTTCTGTTCTGTTGTGTTCTTTGGTTTACTCTATTTTGAATTATTACTTATTGAATGTCGTCTTTTTTGAGCTGGTTTCCGTTTAAATGTGCTTGGAACGGTGGTTCTGTTTTGAGGTAGCTCTGTGTTGATCTAGCCCTAGAGTAATTTGATCTGTTTTAAGTTGGTTCTGTTATCAGCAAGTTTAATTGGGTTAGTTATATATAGGTTAGATTTTGGCTGAATTATTAGCTGATTTTTCAGCCTAATTTGACATGTAAATTGGCATGTAAAGTTTTTAGCCTAATTAATAAGGTTTTAGTTTAATGAGCTTCTGTTATCTAGATTGTATTTTTTTTTCTCAGATAATTATGGTTCAAATATGACTCTGTTTGGAATGGATTCAAGTTTAGTACTGGTTTAATGTGAATCTCTTTTCAGGTGCTTGTAATTTAAGCATGACTGTGTTTTGATCTGGTTCTAGTCAAATGTGGTTCCGGTTAAGCAGATGGCTGAGTGTCTGGGCCCCAGAGGACTGAACACCCACTCTTGTGTCACCGTGAGCTCAGACGCTTTCCGTGGAACGTTTCCAAAACACTCACACAACACTCCTGGCAGCAGCACATGCCTCACACCATCTGTCTCCATGGATCCATCAACCTCAGACACATACATGCACACACACATGCACACGCACACACACACATGTACTAATACACATGGATTTTTCAAACAGCTCAGACTCACACACACTCACGCACAGACACAGTCTGTGAAGGTGAACACGTGCTATTTTAGAACTTTGGCAGATGCAGACAGATTTTTAACAACTGCAAAAACATGTGCTTGTTTTTGCATGGAAGTGTCTGCATGCGCACCAGACTGCTGGAACAGACTCTGTTCACACTGAGATTTCAACCTGAGTGAGATACTGGCCCTCAACTCTAGCTTATCATGAATCTCTACAGAGAGTGAGTGAGAGAGAGAGAGAGAGAGAGAGAGAGAGAGAGAGAGAGAGAGAGAGAGAGAGAACATACGTAAGCGTAAAGTTTAACGATGATGAAGACTGTCATCTGCTCTACCAAACTAATTCACACACACACACACACACACACACACACACACACACACACACACACACACACACACTCACCAGTTAAAGCAATTTACTAAACAAACAGCATTAGTTGGTTACTTGTTCTTTATCGTCTGAATTTGCCACAGTTAAAGTGCATCAGAAGAGAAGCTAAAAATAACTGCATGCACTTAGCATTCAAAAGAGTCTTTGATTCCAGTCTAATGTGGGATCCCGGCTCGTTCAGTACTGTAGGAGGAAACACATAAAGAAGCCACTTTTACAGTGGACATGTGATCCACAGTTGCAGTAAGTTCATGAAAGAATGAATCAATTCCAAATGAAACAAAAGTCAGATTTTGGAATGAATTTGGGAAAGGCAGTGATGAGACAAAAGCAAAATTTTGCAAAGTTGTGTTTAATTCTGAGATTCCAAATTTCACTGGATTGAATTTGGATCTTGTTATTCTTGCTTGACATCCCCGTAGTGCGGTCAATTCCAGCTCCATTTGAAACTCTAGTAACTTCTATCAGCTCTCAGTTCCCCAAACCTGATACAAATCCAAGGTGAGGTTGAGTCCAAGATTAATGAAAAGGCTCCACAGCTCACCGCGTCCTGCATCACGGAACCTCTGAGTCTCTCTCACATTAACAGACACACCTGTTGGGATCCAAAGGTAACAAACTAATGGTTGGTAAATTTGGTGAAACTTGCTCTTTGTTACTCTGGTAAATACTTTGACATTAGGTCACTTGAGAGAAAATTGCTTAAAGAAAGCAAATCTGCTTACACTCGATGTTCTACTAAACACAAGGGAAGGTAAAAAGTCGTAACTCTTCAGACTGTGAATGTGTGCACTGAGAATGGGTCCATTTTAAAACCAAGTATAAGTGACCCAGCATTGACTTAACAACTCTCTGTCACATAAATCTGGATCTTGGTGTGTAAATCCAGGGTGTTTTAGGGTACGGTAACCGGACACTCCTCAAACCTCGTCCAATCTCCTTTTCTCTCTTTAGTCATTCCTCCATCTCCTCTCTTTTTGTCACGCTCCCTTACTCTTCTTTCTCTCTTTCTCTCTCTTTCTCTCATACTCTTAAAATTAGGGCAGTTGCTGTCTACAGTTCTGTGAAAAAAGGCTAGTGGAGTGAAGAGATAGAGATTTGGGAATTTCCTTCGGAATGCCGGCGTGCCATGAGGGATCTGTGGAAGAAGTCAGATGGAGGGATTGTTTGTCCTCCACAACATTTACATCTATTTCCCTCTCCCTCTCCCACATACACGCACACACACACAGACACCTGGAGAGGGTAAGTTTGGGTTGAGCAGTTTATTCTCACACAGCACAGAAACAGCACATAGCTCCAACTTCCTGCCCCCCACACACACACACACACACACACACTTACCCTCTTTCCCTGTCTCTCTTTCCTTTTCATTTTGAGGGAAGTGTTTGAAGTGTAATTGTCTGAGCCAGTAAAAGAGGAGCTCAAGCCCTAAGCATTGTTTCACATGGATGACTGGCTGTTAATCAGGTTCTTTGCGAGGGTCTATTGATCCCTCATCAATGCTCGTTGGTTCTCTGTTTAACCACATCCATGGAAGGAGAACATTTCACACACACACACACACACACACACACACACACACACACACACGGCCCCTTTCTGTCTCTCCTTCCACATGCATTCTCTCACAAACACACACTCTCTCTCTCTCTGCTCTCTAACAGACACATACAGATATGCACAACCTCAGTGCATCCCTGGCTCTATTTCTCCCTCACACACACTCTCTTTTCCTCCCTAACAAAAAGCAACAAATAAAACACAGCCTTTTGTTTATCCTGTCAGTATTCACAGGATTTGAGAGAGTGGGTTTGAGTTGGCATAAAAGCTCTGACCCCTACCTGCTCTCTCTCTCTCTCTCTCTCTCTCACACACACACACACACACACACACACACACACACACACATGCAGGAGTAAGGGTCTCCTGTCCATTCACACCTTCCCAGTGTTCTCCCAGTTGTAAACACATCCTGAGCATTCAAACTGTATTTTTGAGACAACACCAGATACCATTCTTTTGTGACACACCCCTTTTGGGGGAACAGGGTCACATGACTAACAGCAAACCTTTCACCGGGGTAACAGAAAACGATGGTACTGAAGCTGACCCTGATCAAATCAATGTGGGATTAACAGAAGTGTTTGTGACAGTATTTTTACCAGGACATACATAACCACCAAAGGTGTTAAGATGGAAAGATCAATTATTTTTACAACACTGAATAAATTTTAAATGGGTCATTCTGAAACATTTTATAGTGTACTTGAAAACTCTATGTGACTCTACATCAAAGCTGAAAAATTTATTTCTGGGAGAGAGAGAGAGAGAGAGAGAGAGACGGGAAGAGAGAGAGAGAGATATGGAAACAGCTGAGTTCCCTCCTTTCACACACATCTGCTGATGAGTTAGTAGTGTCTTGAAGATGAATGTGTGTGAATGGGTGGATGGGCGGATGGTGAAAATGTGTAAGAGTGTGAAAGCGTAGAGTGTGAGTGAGTATGTGTGTGAGTGAGTGGTATGTAAATGTGAATGTAAGTGTGTGTATGTGTGTGTGTGTGGGGGGGGGGGGTGTAAATGTACATGTGGGAGTGTGCATGTGTGTGAGTGTTGTGTTTCTGTGTGGCGCAAGGTTGTAAGATACTGGCTCTATTTATAGAACAGACGTCTTGATTCTGCTCTCGAAGAGCACTAAAATGCCAAAGCCAGCCAGGCCAGAGAGATTAAGATCTGCCTCCACACAATTATAGTTACAGTTACAATTTAACAACAACAACAAAAAAAGAACACACATAATGACATTAAAAGGAGGATTTGCCTGTACTCACAGTAACCTCACAATATATCATTACAAAATGCACTAAACCTCCTACAACTCCTACATAAATGTAATTACTTCATCTTTCAGCACATACAGCACAACAAATTACAGAAACGTCACACTTACAGTAACATTCAAACATTAAAATATCTATATGTTATGTATAGGAGTGCAGAGGCATGTCGTACAGCTGCTCCTGTGCATGAGAGTATCAAGGTCATTATCAATTGGAGGTTACAAATAAAGCTAAGCTGTTGGCGCTATCTTCTCCGAGCTAAATGATATCGCACTGATTGCAATGTGAATCAATACAGAAATTATGTTAATTTACATTGGAGGAAGTGGGTAGCATCACACTTTCTCTGCAGTTTGAAGGAAAGAGTCAAATTTAAGGATGTGCAGTATATGTAGCAATTATGTACTAAATGTCCAATTGCATTATTCTGAATGGTTTAGATTGAAGGCACTCTTGAAAGTGGGAGAAATGGATAGAAGGAGATAGACTGAGAGAGAAGGTGATAGATTGACAGAGACAGAGAGAGAGAGAGAGAGAGAGAGAGAGAGGGAGAGAAGGAGAGAAGGCGAGAGAGAGCTACACCAGACAACACCAGTTAAACTCAAAGTCATCATATTCATTATATGCACATAACCCTCTACAGACATCAAGCAGTGAGACAAAGGAGTAGCTTCCCAAACACCTTCTATGTGCCTGAGAGACGGGGAACGAGCCACAGGAGGAGAGAGACGATGTGTGAGAGAGAGGAAGTTCACACAAAGAGACAGTGGCACAGCTACGGCCTTGAGACATGAAATAAAACTCCATCAACATTCCCACAATGCAACAAAAACAGACAACAGCGATGACAAATCTCTCCCCCATCCTGAACACAACTCTAATCAATCAAACACAGCCAGAAAGAGAGAGGTACAGTGAGAGAGAGAGAGAATATCTGAATTTATCATATTTATGGTTATCGTCTCAATTCAAAGACTACTGACTCCTGACTGTGAGATTTTTGCCAGTTGAACCAGACTGAATTTGAATTTTCATACAAAACGTTCTTCATAAATAAACAATAATATTCATGTCTTTTGGAAATTTGTGCTTGCGAGAACCTCTCCTTACAGCAGTTTCTCAGCTAAACCACATACTCTGTAATGAAAAAATGTGTTTGTAAAATAATTTAAGTGCAGCACAGTGCGTAAATTTGATAAATTTGTTGAGAAAAACAATGAAGCTATGACTCCAGTATGTACTAGCTATTTGCAAAGAGAAATCATTTTAGGTAAGAGCCGGTGCTTTGTATGAACTGGTATGGACTGCTGTTATCACTTGGCGAGGTCTGTTTGAACTGAAACATGCAAATCTGTTTGCGGTGCACCATGGCCTCATTCTCAGGTTCATTCATTCAGTAGCTAACTTTAACTTTCAGAGCCTCATGCAACAGATTAAAATATTTACAGTATGTGTGTATGTGTGTGTGTGTGTCTGCTCTTAAATAATCAATGCATATATCATACAAACTGATTAATATGCCAGCCCCCTTCAAAGTGAAAGCACCATTGATTGAGATGGATTTACATCACATGACCTCCCTTCACACACACACACACACACACACACACACACACACACTCTCTCTCGCTCTCTCTCTCTCTCCATGTTTGTGAAGGACGTCTGAACAGTCTAACAGGCGATAACAAATGAAACTGTTCCCTGAATGTAATATCAAACAGGCTTACTGTCAGCATTTACTACACACATCAACCACACACACACACACACACACACACACACACACACACACACACACACACTAACAAACACTCAGCATACACTGAGTCAAAGACACACATACACAGGCAGAGCAGTGCTTTGAACTAACAGAATGCAGAATAGCACAGATTACCCAGGAGACTCTCTGATGGGCTTTGAAACTCTCCTTTGATACTGCAGTGTCTATTGCTACCCCTCCATCTCTCTCTGTTTCTCTCTCCCTCCTTCCATCTCACCATCTACATTCCTCTCTCTTGAAATCGTCTCTGTCTTTCTCCCTCCACTCCCCAGTCGCCATATACTGATTATAGATCTCTCTTCCTGCCTTACTGTCTTCCATCTGTCTTTCACCACATCCTTACCAGGAGGTCCTAGGAGGTCCCATCACTGCTTAAGAATCCTTCACAAACACTGAACGTTGGGGGAAAACGATGCCCTCTTGCCCTACCTGTGTGTTACATGCAACATCACAATCTAGTCAATGACAAACCAGTGCTGGTTTTATCATGGGGTAACTCCATGGAATGATCAGAACATGATTTTGTGAGATGAACTAACTGCTGATTTATTAGACTACATCAAAAAGTGCTGCAACATACTAATAAATTCATGTTTATTCATTTTTGAGAGTAGAGAGGCAGGCAACTGCGATGTTATGGGCTGACTGAGGATAAATGTGTGCTGTGTAACACATCACTATCTGTAAAGTTACTGGTTTATAGTCCTGCGGCTGAGAACAAAGGCACTTTAATCCAATATGTTTTTCTACAAGTAGCCCATTTAGAGGAATTTTCCAAATGATGGGGTGGCTACTAATAGATTTACCCATTTTAAACAAAGTTTAAATGAATAAAAAATGGGGAGTAAGTGGTTAAAGTGTGATTGTATGCAGAACTTCACTCTTCCAATATTCATCTTCTTTTTTTTAAGTCAGAAGAATGATGCAAGAGCTTCAAACAGACTTGTAATGCTCTACTCAACACTGCATTACAAAACACTCACAACTACACTCATGGCTTTATATGTGTGTGTGTGTGCGTGCGTGTGTGTGTGTGTGTGTGAGGATGACAGTATTGCTAAACTTGATCAACCATTTTGATTTATACACACCAGCAGAATCTCAAACACACACACACACACACACACACACACACACATATAGTTGGTTATCTGACAGGAGCTTTTGGAGTCTCACGTCCACTCACATAATTAGGCATGATCAAGGGTCCTCCCGCCTGTCATTGCTGCCTGATGTGAACGCCTGGTGGCAAAAAAAAAAAAAAACTTCAAACACTTACTCACAGTCATATCTAATCAAACACAGAGGGAGGGAGGGAGAGAGAGAGAGAGAGAGACAGAGAGAGAGATGAAAGATATCTGGCACTAAGAGAACTAGCTGTGATAGCTGAATTCCAACATACTAACATTAGCTGCCTTTCAGCTGGAAACAATGGGGTATATGAGGCAAAGATCTGGCATTACTCAGACTTCATCCACTCCCAGTGTTTGAAATTAAAAGAATGCTAATGTCATAATGCTGAATATCAGCTATCACGGCCAATGGAAGTCTAGTAAACTCACATTCTTAGAATTGTGTTAAGAACACACTGATTGAAAGATTAAAAAGTTGTCCTTTTTCAAGGGCATGGGTTTGACCTTGCAAATAACATGGACATGTTTGTTTTAGCTTCCCACCTCCACAGGAGCCATAATCCCCCCACCAATGTGAAGTCCACTGGACCTTCAGAACTCTAAATCACACTGCCAATTTCAACCAGAGAAGAAAGAGGCCATTTCTGGTCATCTGCCATGTTGCTCCACAAATAAAAACAGCTGCTAGACTGTTTCCAGTATGCCAGCTCAGCCTTTTTCAGCATCTGAATAAAGGACATGAGAGCTGCCTGGATGTCCTACTGTATGACCTGAAATACCAAGTACTCTTGGCCTGTGTTCTAACCGATCAGTCCTTTCCCAAAATCCCCTAAGCCAAATTCCAAAATGAAGGCGCAATTGTGATAACCCAAAAAAATGAGAATATTAAGTGTGTAAATAGGTGTAAAATATTAAGGCATTTATTGAACTTATCACACTACCTGCATTCTCTCCTCTAAACAAAGTGATGCTAAACAGCTTATGTTCTAAGGCAGAGCAAACTGTCCAACAAAGTTACTGTTGAAAAGGTCGTTCCTTCAACCCAATCTTCAGTGCAAGTGTTTGGAGGTGTGCCAGTCCAGAGCAACGCCACAGATAAACTACCCTCCCTCGAAAATGTCCCGGCTATTGGTTCAAGCCTTCAGGTCAATTGCTTCCAACTCCCCTCGACTTTGGAGTTTGAATCCCAGTTGGCGCACATCAATTTGTATTCAAGCCCCTTCAGAAGGTTGTCTTGTTTTTAGCATGCCAAGGTCAGCAGAGATCTTCAAAGAGCAAGGAGTGTCACTTTCAGATGAAGGGTGCTAATTTGAAATTGGGGGTTCAAGCCATGAAAATCACGAAAACATTCTGTCTTCATTACGGAATAAAATCAAAAGGCATGTATTTTCAAAGGTAGGTTTGCTCAAAAATCCAAAGATCTGAGAAAAAGTGATGAGGTAGAAAGTTTGGGTGCGATGAACGACTCTTTAATGAGAGAAGCACAGTGTGTGCTTCGTGCACTTTTATTACCTGGCCAAAAAACGACTGTCCAGTCTCACATCATGAGAGCCTTGTAGAATTGAAAAATAGGGGGGGGGATGCTTCGCAGCAAAACTGCCGCCAAAATTGCACAACATTTAAGTGGTGAAATACAGGGTAGAACACTGATCCATACAGTGAGCCCATGTAAGTAAACTGACAGTTCTTATTGATGATGCCTCTACATTTAACAGGAAAGCAGCAATGACTGTCAACATCAGAGCCACAGCTCAAGGTGGTTCTCTAAAATTCATGTCTCTTGATCTTGTGGAAGTTGATGTCTCTTGATCTTTTGGAGCTTGGGATCCAGAGCTGAGTGGATAGTCTACACTTTACCTGACTACAACTCTTTCCCTGTCACATGCTAATGATCTTGAGCATCATTTGTTTATGATAGATTGAGTTTACGGTGAGTGGGATTCCAAGCGTATCAAAAAGGTTGAGATTTCACAAACTAGCATAGCATTGCATTGGATGTTCCATAGAACAGAGTTGGCCATCTCACATATCACTGATAAAAATTCAGTTCATCGCTTACAGGTTTTTCTTGAAAAATTGCACAGCCTCAGCAGTCAGTTTAGTCATAACTAGAAAGAGCTCACTGAAGCAGCAGTTTGAGATGTAGATAGGGTCCCATTTCAGATTCTTAAGACCACTCAAAATTTGATGTTGTGTTCCAGTACTTTTCAGGCGGTTAGAACTAAATGAATATCGTACACAAAGCACTGTCAGAATGCTCTTTCTGATGAGCAGAGGACAAGGGAATAGAGACAAACTCACAAAGGCCCTAAGAAACTGCCTGCAAAGTCCAGAACTTCTCTGGCACTTTGATCTAGTCTGTGACATTAGAGGTCCTGGTGTCAGGAACTATGAGCTAGTTCAGTTCTTCCCCTTCGAGCAGAAAATTTTGTTAAGAGTGCAGTCAGGGTCTTAGTTTCATCCAAAACCAAGCCAGAGGAAAAATATGGAGAAATCTTATACACCACAAAAGTGTCATGTTCTGAACTGTACACCTCAGATCAAAAGCAAAGTCCTATCAATGAATGATATGTTTTTGCAAAGTCTGAGCAACAGTTTAAAGGAGCATCAGGGGACTGTGGAAATCAACACTGAAAATCACCACACTGAGTCTAAGGGCTTAAAATCATTCTTGAAGTGTAAAGAGCTCTTCCCGTCTAGCACAGCAGAACAGGAGAAGACTGTTGACCTGATGAATGATATCATAACCAACAACAGCCTCTCTCTGAATTTCAAGCATTCCAACTAGATGATGATAAACTTGATGGTTCTTCTGTTTCATACTTCAGCCCCAAGGAAGTACATCATCCCATTGCTCCACTACCACTGCATTGATATTGATTCAAAGACGGAGCAAAGCAGCTCTGTTTGGAAGGTACTATATCTTAGTAACCTGTTAGCTTTGTGGAACTGGATACGAAACTGTATGTAGTACACTGTGTGCTACCTATCAGTAATCACACCATGTAAATGAAGACACCTGTGTTCTTTTGTGATCAAAGTGTAATCCAATGTTGATAATTGAAGGTTATTTCTGTAATACATAGATGACATTCACTTGGGTTCTTTGGAGGTACATAGCTGTAGTTTTCTCATTATCAGCAATTATCATGTGTAAATGAGCTGTAAATGTAATTGAATCTTTTTTTTTTTTGGAATAGAGCCCTAGTAAAGCAGGATTTGTGATTAAGGACAAATTTTTTAAAACTTACCTGACCCTCCATGTGCTTCTCTTGTGTGACGATGGAAAAAAGAGTTTATGTGTGCGTATGCAAATATCCTAGTCTGTGGCAAAAGCACTGAGTACATTAGCCCACTAGTTATTGTGTTGTAACGATGTCACAACATAAGGGAAAACTTCAGTAGAAGATATGTCCCTACCGGACGTTTATTTAGGAGCAGCCACAGCACACTGAAACTCAACGACCCAAACTAAAAAATAGACCATGAAAAGTCCAAGTCCAATCATTTTATCAAGGCCCCAAATAGCGAAATCGCACAAATACCTGCCCCTGCTCCATTGCTTTTACCAAAGCACACCGGCCACCCCTGTGGTTGGCAGATGGCAGGTAGGGAATAAGTGTACTTCCAAAGACTGCAAGAATTATAAATGTGGAAGCAGTAATCAAGAGTTTAAGTGCTGCTTCCTTCAGCAGTGCAGCACTAACGGACACAGCGACGTCTTGTCTTTAAGCACACAGTTGTTTTGTTTTTGGGATAGAAGTGTTGGAATGAGGTTGTGTATGTGTGGGATGATGAAGATAATGCATTTTTTGGACCCTCATGTCTGTATGTTCTTTATCAGACATCATGCAGCAGCAGCGTTGCCAGATGGGAAACGTTAAAGTATCCTACCAGAGGCTTAAAATCATTGTATTTTGAGGAAAATTATCGTACACGAGTCATAACTGAGACAACAAATAGGTGTAAATGTGTAATTTCAGAAAACAAGCATTTATTGAGATAAACGACTTTTTGTCACCGCCTACAAATCCAGCCACATTGTTACAAAAAAAAAAAATTAAAATGCTGATGTAATCATATGATGTGTGAAAGGGAGTAGTTTTTCAGGACTCGGTCAAATAAAAATGTCTCAGCATTGAACACAAAAGCATACCAGTTAAATAAACTAGAGGCTATATTAGTAAGTGCAGCCATGTTCATCATCACAACAAGCATGAGTGGCTAGAAAGACATCATGTGAGAAGAGATGTGTAAACAACAGATATAGAATCCATATTTTGCTATCCTGATCGTGAATTAAAATGAGCCTAGACTGATTACAACTACTAATACTAAGTGTCACAAAATGGTCAAATTATCTTACATTATGGGACTTTTGGCATTATTGATCATACATTGTACAGAGGGCAAAATTATCATGCATCTGGCAGCGTTGTGCAGTAGGCAAACAGCTCTGCTCCAGTGGTGGAATTATGATGAGTGAGGATTTGACAGAGTCAGCCATTCATGGAGTAAGGGATATCTGAGGTCATGTTTTTTTCCAGTATGTACAACCTCAAATTTTGACCCAAACCAGCCGCATGTATTGCTTCTGACCTCTAATACATAATCAATATAGAGAATTTTAGATTGTTAAAGTCCTTAAAATAGGGGCACTGTTGACTGTCCTGCTTTTATTGCCCCCCCTCCTCTCTCTCACACACACACACACACTCTGAGCTACAATGTTAAGGGAATAGAGAGAATGTGGAAGACTAAATGTGTGTGTGTGTGTGTTGTGTCTCTGAGTGTGTACTTCTGAAGGTCCTCTGCAGGAATGGTCGATAAAGAGCTTCCAGCTTTACAAGAGCTTTTAGCACATCCCAGAAGAGAGAACGGGGGAGAGGGGGTGAGGTATGGCAAGACTACATTCCATGGTCCTGTGTTTGTCCTTTATATTTTGATTTTAAAAAGCTTTCTGTTCTCAGTGAAGTCCTGTTTTAAAGGTCCTCTTTAAACAAGTCAGTATGTTTCTCTGTGACGGAATGATGTCCTTGAAAGATTTCAGGTAAACTTTGCACTGCATACGTATGCATACGTGCAAATGTAAAGTAAAAATAAAAATAAAATAAAATAAATTTGAAAATTTGCTGCCCTGAGAAACTCTGGTTTCTATCAGAGTGAAAGAGAGAGATGAAAATGAAGCTCCTGTTGTGGTTTCAAAACAAAAATATTTCACACATACAAACACAATGAAAAGTAGAAGCAATAAGGCAAAGGGAGCGGGAGCGGTTTGACACAGATATGCTGCCGGTATTTCAGATATCTTCAATCAGAGCAGAGTGAGAGCTGCAAGAGAGCTCTTCAGGCTCACTATGAAGAGCTGAATTCAATATAGATGAAAAAAGAGTGAGGTGAAAGAAAAGAAAAGAAAAGAAAAGAAAAGAAAAGAAAAGAAAAGAAAAGAAAAGAAAAGAAAAGCCTAGATAATTACCGACACGTTGCTTTAATGTAACCTGTCTTCACTGGGGAAAAAAAAAGTACTTTTGTTTTTTAATTCGTTTTTTGTTGTTGTTGTTGTTGTTTTTTTTAAGTGAGAACACTCCAAAAAGCATTCTTGATAAACTACAATCATACAGGTTTAGTGTTCAAACAAACAAATAAATAAATAAATAAATAAATAAATACATAAATGATGTGAAATCTAGGCTGCTTTCACACGAAAACCTCTCAAATCTCCCAGATCTCCTCCTTTTGTAAAATTATGCTCAAGAAACTCTTGACTCTATGTTAAAACAAATAAGCAAAAAGCCTGATGATAAAATTATTATGGATTTTGGGCTAAAGTTAGGGTTTGAAGACACAGTTAAATGATCAGACTCACAAGCAGACCTTGAGTCTCAACAGTGATAATATATGAAACCTATGATATACCTAAGGCCCAAAAAGCTGCTTTAAATTTCATATAATTTTGAATAAAGACTTTGAGATTCAGGATGGTTTCTTCAAGCTGTTCAGAATGCCTCATATCCCAGCTGTGCTCAGAAAGTTAACATCTGGATTCCACTGTCATCAGAAACAATAGAGTGATTTCCCTTCTTCCATTTGTGGCTGAAACACTTCCAACCTATTATCAAATATTTCTTATAATTAATCACTCAGCTTACATGACTGGTAAATCTACACTGGCCCCTCTCTTTTCTGTCACAGGGGCTCCTTAAACAACCTCCTTGGGCCTTGTTCCTCTAAACCTCTCCTTATTCCTCTAGACCTGTCCTTATTCCTCCAAACCTCTCCTTATTCCTCTAGACCTGTCCTTATTCCTCTAGACCTCTCCTTATTCCTCTAGACCTGTCCTTATTTCTCTAGACTTCTCCTTATTCCTCTAAACCTCTCCTTAATCCTCTAAACCTCTCCTTATTCCTCTAAACCTCTCCTTAATCCTCTAAACCTGTCCTTATTCCTCTAAACCTCTCCTTATTCCTCTAAACCTGTCCTTATTCCTCCAGACCTGTCCTTATTCCTCTAAACCTCTCCTTATTCCTCCAGACCTGTCCTTATTCCTCTAAACCTCTCCTTATTCCTCTAGACCTCTCCTTATTCCTCCAGAACTACCCTTATTCCTCTAAACCTGTCCTTATTCCTCCAGACCTCTCCTTATTCCTCTAGACCTCTCCTTATGCCTCTAGACCTGTCCTTATTCCTCTAGACCTCTCCTTATTCCTCTAAACCTGTCCTTATTCCTCCAGACCTGTCCTTATTCCTCCAGACCTCTCCTTATTCCTCTAGACCTCTCCTTATTCCTCTAAACCTGTCCTTATTCCTCCAGACCTCTCCTTATTCCTCTAAACCTGTCCTTATTCCTCTAAACCTCTCCTTATTCCTCTAAACCTGTCCTTATTCCTCCAAACCTCTCCTTATTCCTCTAAACCTCTCCTTATTCCTCCAGACCTGTCCTTGTTCCTCTAAACCTCTCCTTATTCCTCTAGACCTCTCCTTATTCCTCCAGAACTACTCTTATTCCTCTAAACCTGTCCTTATTCCTCTAGACTTGTCCTTATTCCTCCAGACCTGTCCTTATTCCTCTAAACCTCTCCTTATTCCTCTAGACCTGTCCTTATTTCTCTAGACTTCTCCTTATTCCTCTAAACCTCTCCTTATTCCTCTAAACCTGTCCTTATTCCTCCAGACCTCTCCTTATTCCTCCAGACCTGTCCTTATTCCTCTCGACCTCTCCTTATTCCTCCAGACCTCCCCTTATTCCTCTAAACCTCTCCTTATTCCTCTAGACCTCTCCTTATTCCTCTAGACCTCTCCTTATTCCTCTAGACTTGTCCTTATTCCTCTAAACCTGTCCTTATTCCTCCAGACCTGTCCTTATTCCTCCAGACCTCTCCTTATTCCTCCAGACCTGTCCTTATTCCTCCAGATCTGTCCTTATTCCTCTAAACCTCTCCTTATTCCTCTAGACCTCTCCTTATTCCTCCAGAACTACCCTTATTCCTCTAAACCTGTCCTTATTCCTCCAGACCTCTCCTTATTCCTCCAGACCTGTCCTTATTCCTCTCGACCTCTCCTTATTCCTCCAGACCTCCCCTTATTCCTCTAAACCTCTCCTTATTCCTCTAGACTTGTCCTTATTCCTCTAAACCTCTCCTTATTCCTCTAGACTTGTCCTTATTCCTCTAGACCTGTCCTTATTCCTCCAGACCTCTCCTTATTCCTCCAGACCTGTCCTTATTCCTCTAAACCTGTCCTTATTCCTCTAGACCTCTCCTTATTCCTCTAGACCTCTCCTTATTCCTCCAGACCTCTCCTTATTCCTCTAAACCTGTCCTTATTTCTCTAGACCTGTCCTTATTCATCTTAACCTCTCCTTATTCCTCTAGACCTGTCCTTTTTGCTCCAGACCTGTCCTTATTCCTCTAAACCTGTCCTTATTCTTCCAGACCTGTCCTTATTCTTCTAGACCTGTCCTTATTCCTCCAGACCTGTCCTTATTCCTCTAAACCTGCTCTTATTCCTTTAGACCTGTCTGTGGCCTTTGACACTGTTAAACATTGGATAATGAGTTCACTTTGAGTAGAGCTGAGTATATGATAGAATTCTGCTCTTTCCTGGTTGTAATATATTTGGAGGGGTGGTCTTGTAAAGCAGTCCTGAAGAGATTTGGTCTTAGGCACTGGTCTCTTAACTGGTCAACTGTTGCAGAGAAAAAATGCTCAAAAACATGCTCAGACTCACACACAGAGGTAACAAGTAATGTGACCCTGCTGTTACTAATTGCATTGGACTGCATTTCCCATAAGTCTGTACTCCTCATTGTAAGTTGAGTAGTTTAATAAAGTGAATGCTGCAGTGCAGAACATTCTGGTGTCTTAATATTAAAATATTGCTTAGTGCAAGAGAGAGAGGAGAGAGAGAGAAAGAGGGAGAGAGAGAAGAGAGAACTCACAAATGACTCATCAATAACTGATCAATCACTGATCAATACCTACCTACCTAGCCAATCACCATGGCAAGTGATTAACAATGAGCAATCAGTTGTCTCAAACACCTCACTCAAGACAGAGGCAATAACAAATTAACAAAGGCACAGGCACAGACATGCATGCAAACACGTTCACACAAACAGCCCCCAGCGTTTCTGAGAACAGACAAAGGGGTTATGAAATTTATTTCCATAGATATTTAAGATTAAGTTAGTATGAACTCAGTGTTCCGTGGCAGTAGGTGGACTAGTGCTTTTATGTTGCTCCAGAGGGTGCAAACACACACATACACTCTCTCTCTCTCTCTCTGTCTCTCTCTCTCTCTCTCTCTCTCTCTCACTCTCTCTTTCGCTCTCTCTCCCTCTCTCTCTCTCTCACCCACTCACTATCTATCTATCTATCTATCTATCTATCTATCTATCTATCTATCTATCTATCTATCATACAAATACACACACACACATGCGTGCATACCCATACACACATACACATACACACACATATACACACACACACACACGAACACACGCACACACACACACACGCACATACAGAGCTCAGTCTGGTAAAATAGGTCAGAGGAGGCAGGGGAAGACTCAGAGGCACCTGGCTGTTGTCTGCATGCGATCCAGAGAGACTTACACACACACACACACACACACACACACACACAAACACACACACACAAACACACACACACACACACACGCAAACACACGCATACGCACACACACGCGCACACACACACACACACACAAGAGATAGCAAAACAGAAATATAGTATGCTACAAAAATCATACAACAATATTCCATTAAGTCAAACCCACAAAACACACAAAGATCCAATTCAATCACACATTTTATTTTGGTGGTTTTCCATCACAGATATAACCATATCAAAATATATATTTGGGTTTTGTTTCCCTCAGCAAATAACCTAACATCCAAGAATATCCTTGCCAATACTTTTAAAGTATCAACGATCAGACAATTTGCTCCAGGAATGATCGATATGAGTACAAGGTCGCTTAACAAGAAATATTGAGGTCAACACAGGAAAACAAACCCAGTGACAAAAAACAACTTCGTACACACACTACAGCTAAACATGGTTTTACACTCAACACAACACAACACAACTCAACTCCACACAACCCAACACAACACAATACTCATGTCAAAACAAGTTCTGGATCAAACTCATTTATACCCTGTGCCCATTAAAAATGACAATAATTCGTATTTATTTCAGGTATTATTTTTTAAAATGTATTAAAGTTAAGAGTATTTCCACTGCATTGGGGAAGACACATACTGTCCATTAAGTTGTTCACAGCAGATGCGCACAGCAGTCCAAGTTCCAGACAAATTTCACACCTTTATTCCAGATGTCAATTCCACACTTTAGCATCAGCGACCATTGTGAAAAATTGTAAAAATAAATGAAATGGTGCTTAATAAATAGATACTTTGATCCTCAGACACACAGAGACACCAGCACAATTACATATGTCCCCACCCATGTCACAGAGACACATACCAGTGAAATGGAAGATCCCATTCACCCAGGCCACAGACACACATACAAGTGTAATAGTAGCTCCATGGAGAGTAGGATGATGAAGTGTTAATTAAGGTCTGGTGATTAAGAGATAGATGCCTCGTTAAACACATCACACCACCCTGACCCTGACACGAACACACACACACACACACACACACACACACACACACACACACACACACGTGACTCTCCTGCTGACCCCAATACCTTGCCCTAGTTACTGCAATACACACACACACAAACACACACACACTCGCTAGATACTGAAGGATGTTCATTTCTCTCTCATTAGCACACCAGCTAAAGGTTCCCAGTCTTGTTCCAGAGTGAAATATGAGGCATAAAATGAGTGCACAGACACAGACACTGTAAAAGCATTTCTCTCTCCCTCTTCCTCTACTGTACAGTCAAACCAGCCTGTGTAAATATTTACTATGCATATATATATATATATATATATATATATATATATATACACACACACACACACATAATCATACACTTATACACACACACACACACACACTCCCTGTCTTGCACAAGTTATTATACTATTATACACAATGCTCTTTTCTTCCTCTGTCACATTTAAATGAGTCCTATTTAGTTTGGCAGGTGTGGCACTGGAAGAGGAAGAGGTGACTGTGGATATTTCAGGACCACAGCTGTCACCAGCGCATAGGACAGCAACTTTCAGTTCAGCACCATGATCAGCTCATAGGACAGTAACTCTCAGTTCAGCACCATGATCAGCTCATAGAACAGCAACTTTCAGTTCAGCACCATGATCAGCTCATAGGACAGCAACTTTCAATCCAGCACCATGATCAGCTCCTCAACATTTATGGAATTAAACCTATGCATGTCATGGACCTGTGCACTTCCCAATCTCACTTCATTCAATCACCTCATTCAGTCTCACGCCATCTCTCTTCCTCTCTCTCTCTCTCTCTGTCTCTCTCTGTCTCTCTCTCTCTCTCCATTTTTTTATTCTCACCAGCAGAGTTGGAAATAATTTCAATAGCTGCTTCATCTTTGACTGTATCCAGCACACACACACAAACTCTCCCTCTCTCTCTCTCTCTCTCTCCCCCTCTCTCTCTCTCTCTTTCTCTTTCTTCCTCTTCTTCCTCTGTCTTGTGTATTTCATTTCTCCTACAGTATAGTAAGAGAAAGAGAGTGAAATGAAAGAGGGTGTGATGGAGGGATGTAAACGAGACAAGGGCAGTGAGGTGGCAGCCTGAGGCCTGAGGACAATGGAGCTCAGTATTCTTCTTGACTACTGAACATGGTGCGCGTGCATTTGTGTTAGTGTTGCTGTGTGTGTGTGTGTTTGTGTGTGTGTGTGTGTGTGTGTGTGTGTGTGTGTGTGTGCGTGCGTGTGTGCGTGCGTGTGGCATGTATGTAAGTATGTCTCTATGGGAGAGTATGTCCTCTATTTTGCGTTTGACACTGCACACACACCCTGTGTCAAGGGTCCAGGCACAGGGTCAGTCACTGTGCAGTGTCCCCTGCAGTAATGAGGGGTTAAGTACAGACTTAGTCAAGGACGCAACACTGTTAGGCTTTTAACCAGCTGCTGTCCAACGCTCATGACCGTCTGCTGGCTCATCCTGTTTCCTTA
>NC_044497.1:44067775-44090275 GCF_902362185.1 Chanos chanos
TCTTACCTAGGTACTTCACTTGTGTTTTTACAACTGTTTTATGTTTGTTTCGTATATTGTAAACATTTGTCTCTACCCACAGTTCTGGCAACTTATTCCTTGTATTCCTCCTTGTGTACGTGTGTGTGTGTGTGTGTGTGTGGGTGTATGTTAAGGATATTAACCATTTTTGCTTTCATTTCAGAGTTGTATACATGGAGTCTCATCTGACAAATGTTAGTTGAACATTGGGGGGTAAAATCCCCAAGTACATTTCATGAATAAAACTGATCAATAACAGAGCAAATAAATCTCAGGCTCCTAGGAGTTAAACCCAGCACAAACCATGTAAACCAAAGAGAGAGAGAGAGAGAGCAAGGAAAGGAGAGCAAACATCAAGCCATATGAATCAAAGGAGTCCTGCAGACTAGCAAGGATGCTAACGAGGAATTAGTGACTAGAAAAACAAACCCCCCTTTCTGTACCACTGTACCCCGCTTTGAATGCGCGTACACACACACACACGCACACACACAAACACACACACACACACACACAGGAAGCTCACAAACACACATATGCACACTCACACACACACACAAACACACACACACACAAACACACACACACATACACATTGGCGGCTAAGCCCACACACACAGGCATCATTAGGGTACTGTGGGCGACTAAATTAATACGAGCGACAGTTTCACTCAACAGAAGATTAAAGACAAACACACATACACATCTTTCCACAAGAAATCATTAAAACTAAACACACACACAAACACACACACACACACACATGCGCGTGCACACACCCACACAAACACACACACACGCACACAAACACACACACACACACACACACACACACACACACACACACACACACACACACACACACACACACACAAACAGACATACTGGTGCCCACCCATCATTAAAACAGCTTTTGTTGAGTCTAGAGGAAGCCTTTCAGACCTCCAACCGAGTCAGAGTCATCCAGCATGGTGTGTGTGTGTGTGTGTGTGTGTGTGTGTGTGTGTTTCTGAACAAAGCTCACTTATTGTCACTGAGAATATGCTAAGCAGTAGACTGGCACGACTGCAGTGTCTTTGCCAGCTATCTGGGAATGTTAGTTTGGTTTCATAAAGTTAAAACCAGATATTTTAACACAAATGTTTCTGGGATATGTTCCTAACAGTATATTTGATCAATATATTGTAAGGTTTCACGTAAAACATAATTAAAACGTTTGGTGAACATTAAAAGACGCTGGTTAGCCTCTACAAATGTTACTGTTCTGTTGTGGACATCTAGAATGTTCAGAGGACCAGTACAAAATCTTATTCTTAGCATGTGACATCTGATGTTCCTAAATTGGGATGTTCCTACAGACTAATGATGGTTAACTGGACTCTGACAGCTATGTGTCATCCTTCCCTCCTCTTTTTTCAGTACTGTTTTTTTAACCACTGCAGTTAGCGCAACCTTATGACAAACTGTAACATCACTACCTTAGGCAGAGACAGAGACAAGTAGATAGATAGATAGATAGATAGATAGATAGATAGATAGATAGATAGATAGATAGATAGATAGAGGGGGAATAAGTCTTCCTGTTTGTTTCGCCCTGAGCATTAAATGAGCAAGTAGCATAGCTCATTCACAACAGTCACGATTCATCTGCTGTTATAATGGCTCCATTAACATCAATGGCATTCTTTCATGAATAATTGCTCAACTATTCATCCACAACCGGAATTCCCTTCTACTGGGATCTTTCTCTGAGGAATTTTTTCCACTCAAACAATTCCATGTTCTTTTTCAAATGTCATTTTGTCTGCTGCTTGCTGTAACTGTAGTGTGGAAAAATTCATGAGTCATTTTGAAAGTTCTTTGAAAAGCTGATGTGAAGGAGCCCTCTCTAGTTTATGTGTGTGTGTGTGTGCGTGTGTGTGTGTGTGTGTGTGTGCATCTGTTTTTGGCAGCAGACCAGGTGGGCAGAGATCCTGCAGTTACAGCCAGAGGCTCTGTGTGATGTCTTAATGCATGTGCGCGCACACACACACACACACACACACACACACACACACACACACACACACACAAACACACATGCATGCATGCATGCACACACACACACGCACACGCAGACACACACACACACGTACACACACACACACACACACACACACACACACACATACAGACAAAGAAACAGAGATATCACACTGTGCTTAATCAGGTGCTTTAGCAGCTCTGTACTCTCAGACGACACTGTTAATGCCCTGAGCCATGACCACAGACACACACACACACTCGCACACAGAAATACACACTTGGGGGTTGAGTGTTAATCACTGTGAATTCAGCTGCTGAAAGGGGAAGCACCGTGACATCAAGAAGATCTTAAACAGACACACACACACACACACAAGGGCAGAGACACAAACACAAACTGTAAAATGACAGTGATGTAGTGTGTGTAGTTTTAAAGCAGCAGGGAGGGCTAGTGATACTGAACTGAGAGAGAGAGAAAGAGAGAGAGAGAGAGAGTGAGAGAGAGAGCGAGAGAGAGAGAGAGATGGGGGGGGAGAGCAAGAGAGTAGATAAAGGGGAAACGGAATCTACTGATGAGGTTCCTGTCTTTTACATGCACACGGCCGTGAGTGTGTGTGTGAGTGTGTGTGTGTGTGTGTGTGTGCGTGTGTGCGTGTGTGTGTGTGTGTGTGTATGTGTGTGTGTGTGTGTGTGTGTGTGTGACTGTATCTGTGCTCATTATATTACTAATATGCATATTATTAAAAATCTGACTAGACACAGATTTGACAAGAAGAGAGTGACACAGAAAAAGAAAGAGAGAAATAGATAGATAGAGAGATGGAGAGATCAGCCACACTCATACGGGCCTGTAGGGACTATTCTGTTCATCCATCACATAAGGACGGATAAAAAGAACAAATGTTCCAGGGAGAAAGAGTCACCTGGCATGGATTCTAAATTCCAATGCTAGTCTGGGCTTTGCTTCTATTGTTGGAGCGTCGGCAGTCCCAAAACACGGAACAACACACTGCCAGAAAGCAAAGAGACACCACGACAATGCCATCCTTTTAACCATGCAGAACCTGCAGTATCACTGGAGTACAATTCCACTTTTTGACAAGTTTTTCTAAACA
Organism: Chanos chanos; assembly: GCF_902362185.1. Lineage (NCBI taxonomy): Eukaryota > Metazoa > Chordata > Actinopteri > Gonorynchiformes > Chanidae > Chanos > Chanos chanos. The sequence continues at coordinate 44,070,937 of NC_044497.1, forward strand.
GTATGACCTTGCTTTCAGATCTCCTGAAAGAGAAAATGATGAAAACAGTGACGGAGCAAAAACGCAGATATATCCAAATCCGTCAAATCTCAGCAGGCCTCTAATGGCTAAATGCAGATATAAAATACTCCCTGACTCGGATGATATTTGGATTCTATCTGAAAATGTACTAAACGGTCTTTAAGGTTAAAAAAAAAATAAGATGGAAATAAAAACACTGATTGAACGCTAAGATTAAATAAAATGAAAAAAAAAAAACTGTCTTAAATTAAGATTGAATTGTCCCGCTCTCTGAAAATTGTACTGTAAGGATTTTAAGTTACATGTAAAAATGGTGGTAACACTTACAGCAGGCAATTATAATGGCAATTATAATGGATCATTTCTTGTTGCAAACATCTATAAGCTTCTTATGATGCTGTATAATAAGCTAAAAATATGCTATAATCTCCCATGAGTAAATAAGCACTAAGACACATCGTCATAATGTTCTCATAATGATTAAAGATCATCACAAACCATATCTTGCTTTAACTTACTTGAATGGTTTAAGCCAAAAATCATCTTTTGTATATGTTGAACATTAACTAAGTGCTCACTGGATAAGTTAACTGCATAAACAATTAAGATTTTATTTTGCTCTTTTAGTTTAAAACACTTGTATAAAAAAGACTTGCACCATTTCTGACTTCTGTGGGGAACTTTTTTTTTATTATTTTATCTCAGATATGTAATCCTGTACAGTTTTGTTTGAGAGTTTCTCATTTGATTGATCTTCCTTGTGTTTGAATCTATAATTAAAACTGTAACCCTCTCCAAGTGTGGACAGTGGAACTCTGTGCAGTGTCTTTAGTCTTTCAGCCTACAACCCAATTTAACCTTTATAGCAACCTTAGAAAAGAAAAAAAACATGCACCTTATGTATGTTACTCTATCTGTTTGCCTTTTTCTCTCTCTTTCTCACTTAACATTTTTCCACTACACCAGTTTTATATGATTAAAAATTCATTTTAGAATGGTAGATAACAATACCCAAAGCCGTACATGTGATGACTGTACGGTCTGTGGTTTGTGTTCGACTGAATGTGCTAAAACATTGTGCATTATCATGTTTAAATGTTTTTGTTGGGGCTTGAGTGGGTAGTTTGGTCAAGAAAAGACACGTTTTTTGTCTAGATGCTATGCATATACCAAAATAACTAAACTAACTAACTAATGAACTAACTAACATAATAACTAAATAAATACATAAATTAAAAAAAAAAATAGACAAAAAATCTGCTTAACTACAATATACGAACTTTTTAATGGTCAATCTCGTTTTCTTTTTTTAAGAAAATGTTTGGTGAGTTTAATTTCATTTTTAAAATTTTTGATATTACACAGAAGTTACATGATATGTTGTGTTTTATGTAATGCATATGTCCTTGCCAGTATTATAAGAGTTGTATATTGTATTACAATAGTTTTCTTTGGATAATATAATAAATAATCTTGTGATTTTGTGGTCATATTTTTTCCACTCGTCCACCTGGATTTAAATGAAAATAATTCATATTATTCTATTATGAGATCAAATTCTGATACCTTTTTGAGTATCCCATCTAAGCTTTTTTTTTAAATAAAGTATATACACATATACATATACACATATCATCCTTTGTACTTGTTGAATTAATGCACACAGACACGTTCTATTACAAACTGTTAAAATCCAGTTGGCAGTAGATATAATCATATGAGCCATGGGGACTAATGAAAGAAATCCTTCACCATTAAACTGTACTAGATTGATTAAAAGTCTGACCTAGCATTGAAGAACAAATGGAGGACAAAGCCTTTCCTATTTTAACCTATCTACTCCTTCCTCACTGGCAAAAGTAAAGAGAACCTGAGAGCATGGGAATGCAAGATCTGAGGTCCGAGAGTAATTCTGACCTGTTATCAGAAGAGTTTCACAGAATGTCTTGTCCTTCTGCTTTTACACTTCTTGGCTGAGGGCCACAACCACAGAAGCAAACCAAACAGAAGAACATTCTAGAATGCTCACATTCTAACAGCTAAAATGGGAGCCAAATTTGATTTCATCGATTCTATACATTCAATCATTTTGGCTCCAGTATAAGGTTCCATATGTTAGACATTGATATCATTTCCCAGTTCAAGGCTCTGTAATGATACCATTGTCCTCTCATTTATTTTGTTCTCTTCAAGAGAAAGAGAGAAAGCAGGAAACAGCCCAATGTCAGTACTAAACTCTGTACACAGGGAACAAATCCAGCTCTCATTAAATAACTGCTTATTGATAGTCTCTTTCCCTCATAGACAGACAGAAATTACAGAACCTACAAACATGCTGCCAGAAAAGTCTTTGTGTTTCCATGGCAACTCACGGGAATCAGGCCCATAATGAGAAGCCAAACTTCTGAAAACCCTCTGACCGTAAGCCATGCCCACATCTGATCTTTTGACCCCTTTTCTAAACTGTCGTTACCCAGACTTCTCTGTTGTGTATCTTGTGTACCTTCCAAACAGATGGGAAATATCAAAGGATGATAAATATCACAGATTATCGCTGTAAAATTTCAAGAGTTCAAGACACTGACAAAAGACATATCCTAAACTAAGCTGACAAAAGACATATCCTAACTTTTTTTGTGCTTTGCCATCATGATTTGAGGAAGCTCACAGAGGGTCTCAGGCCTAGAATTCTCTACAGCTGATTTCTTAGAACAACTGTTTTAGAAAGGACTATAAATAAAAATGAAATGAACCAACTGCAGTGAGAACCAGGAGATTATTTGAAACGACACCGTAAACCTCACAGTCAAACAGCAGAAGACGTCATATCACACATTGTTGTGTGATCTGAGTGTTCTTGCACAAAGCAACAGTGACAGAGACTGAATCAGCTCTGATCAATGATCAGTGGATCGCAATTTAAACTAGACTCAGAGGAATAAAATAAAAATAAAAAAATACAGAAGTAAAAGGAAATTACATAAACAAATGCCTAAACAGGCAGTCATTTAAGGTGAGTCTGTGGGCCGTCAAGGAGGAAATGGGTGTGACATAGGCGGCTCTGATGGCCTAACGGACTGATTTATCGGAAGAGGAAATCGAATATTGATCCTCCTTTCATATCCCTAAGACTTCAGTACACACACACACACACACACACACACACACACAAGATGTGTGAAAGGCACCTCTAAACGTCCGCATCGATTGCAGAATCACAAGGTTGTCATGAAGATTAGGCTGAACAGACTCAGCGGAGCAGAAGAAGAGAGAGCTGGCGTTTCTCTGAGGGGTCAGACACTGTTCAGGGACTGTTCAGAGGTAATCATTCAGCTCGCCCTTAACAAACACACACTCTCTCTCTCAGTCACCCAACACACACACACACTCTCACACACACACTCTCTCACACACACACACACACACACATACACACACACTTTCTTCTCTTGGCTTTAAAAGGCTCAAATCAAGAGGCATTACAGCTTATGTAGTTCTATTAAATAACATTAGGTGAAATGGTTTACGCCTTTTTCCATCCTCTCACATTTCTAGTAATATTGTCTCGCTTACACTCTCAGCTTTTCTTCCGCTCAGCTGTTTTGGCCTTCCTCTACTACTTCCCCCTCTTTATTTACTTTGCTCTCATACATCTCTCTCTCTCTCTCTCTCTCTCTCTCTCTCTCTTTCTCCTCTCTCACCCTCTTTCTCAACCCCCTTCTCATCACCCTCTCTCTCTCTCTCTCTCTCTCTGTTTCTATCTAAAGCTCAATGCATAAATTTCACTCCATAACTTCACTCCAGACCCTAAGGCTGCACATCCCATAATTACCACTCTGTTTAGCATTGTGACCAAGGTTATTTCACCCACTCCCCCCACCCAGCACAGGAGGGTAGGTGAAATATAAAAGACCAAACAAAGGAGGTGGAGGTGTGTAAGTGTGTGTGTGTGGGGGGGGGGGGTGGGTGAGAGGGGGTTATTAAGTCATTCTATGTCATTCAAGCATGGGAGTGACTGAGGATTTAGTTAGGTTAAGATATCACGGTGAGTTGGATTAGGAGTGATTTGGCGGTGGGTTAGTGTAAGATGTGTTATCGAAAGGTCCAGTTGTAATTTAGGGGTGAATGATTTCAGGGGTGATTAAAAGGTGCGTGGAGTCACATTATGAATTGGTTCTCTGAGTGACTTGTTTAAGGGGTGAGAGTTGGTGTAGGGGTGAGTAGAGGATAGAGTGATTTAAGGATGAGTGCAGGGTCAGTTGTTTTAGGAGTGTTCTCAGAGGTGAGTAGTTCATGAAGGCACTTCAGGTCTGAGTTGGTGTAGGAGTAGATGATGTAAGGGGTAACGTTGGACTGAACTGGAGTAAAGTTTCAAAGTCAGCAGTTTTAGGAGTGGATTGAGGTAAGGATAGTTTGAGGGTGAATAAGTTTAGAGAGCGATATCGCATGATGATGTAGTTTGACTAATGACTAATCACTGGTCACAGCACATCACAGTAATTCTGTTCATTCTGTAAAATAAAAATGCTGCTCAATAGTAGGTGTTGCACAAAAACTACAAAAATGAAAATTTACACAAGACAACACACATATTATACATGTATTTATTATATTGTTGCAGTGTCCGGTGTCGTGCTATCATGTTGTCCCGGGTTTTGCGCTATCATGATCAGTGTTAAATACAAACATAATCTGAATTAAAGTCTCGCATGTCGGAAAATGTTTTAACAGATAGAAAAATCATGGCAGATATCTTTACTAGAACACGATGCTACAGGTCCCATTAACGATTAGAAAAGTGCGCACTCAGGAAGCCATAGCACCCTTTCCAATTTCTCTTTAGCACTCATAAATATTGACCTAAGACCTTTAAAAAACAAACTGCATTTTAACGATCGAACTTATGGGGGAAAGACAGAAGATCTGCTGTGAGGGCTTTTTCCCTGTAGACTAAGAAACAACGATGCACCCACAGGCTCAGTCTTACGATGGACTTGAACTGATTGCGTAACCCTCATGATCTTTTAAACTGGGATGTAAACCTGTGTTGAAGCCAGGATCACTGGAAAAGGAAAGGTATCCATTCAGTCGGCCAATGGTAAATGTTCATGTGATTTACACTTTACATGCAAACAGTATGTACTTACAAGCAGGTGTAAGTAGGTGTTCATGACCATAAAATTGCTTTGGAATGAATTTCGGCACACTCCAGGGAATTTTACACTGTGAAACTTAACCCAAGTTTGTTGTCCAGACAAGACAGACGTTGCGACTGACAGCTTCAAACTTATGTGATCTACTTGCCTTTTTTTTTTTTTTTGCAGTTATAACACCATTCAAAGAAAACTGTAAGGTAACTGAACTGTAATGGAACTGAAATTATGTTTCAATTTCAACTATGTTTATGTCTATTATAATGAGTGTGCGAGACCCCGGGGGGCAGACCCAGGACATGCTGGGAGAATTATATATCTCAGCCGGCCTGGGAACACCTTGGGATCCCCCAGGAGGAGCTGGTGGATGCAGCCGGGGAAAGGGATGTCTGGGCCACCCTCCTCAACCTGCTGCCACCGTGAACCGGTCCCGGATAAGCGGCAGACAATGATGATGATGATGGTGATGATGACAATGAGTGTGCAAATATACACTCAGAAACGCCTACACACACACACACACACACACACACACACACACACAAGAATCAGCTGGTTGCATTGTTTCTGCTCTGTTTGAATATGCTTGTCACTTTCGCTGAGTACACACAGGCCAGTCACAAAGACAGTGTGTATGTTCAGCTGCTGTCTTGGAAATGATGCAGTGTATGTTATCAGATAGGTATATGCGAGCACATGTGTGTTTCAGATCTGTGTGTTTGGTGCATGACATGTACCATCACGGGGTGTGTTGGGGAGATCGCATTTTCAGGTAAATGTGAATTGAAAGGTTGTGTCCTCTCAGGGAGGTATCAAGTGAATTCTTCAAGATGTGTTTTGGAGAGGTTGTATTTGCACGGACGTGTTGATATAGCTTGTGTTCCCAGAGATATGTGAAACAGATTATGTGATTTTAGCGATACTTGAACTGGAGGTGGGTACTGCTATGAGGGTGTTTGGCTAAAATATTGCATTTTAAGAGATGTGAGTTGATGGTGCTGATTTTCCAGAGATGTGTGTGTCGCCAGAAAGTTTCACAAAAGTGTGTATCGGTATGACATTCAAATTGATCTACTTGTGTTCTTAGAAATGTATGAGCATGTGTGTGTGTGTGTGTGTGTGCGTGTGTGTGTGTGTGTGTGTGTGTGTGTGTGGTCAAATACGGGCCTGTGGCAGAAAAAGACATTCCAGGTCACACACCAACCCCCCAGACTCTGCCCTGAGTGTATGACTTATGCAAGAACAGCTCTCTCCCTCCCTCTCTCTCTCTCCCCCTCTCTTTCTCCCTCTCATCTATTTCTTTTGCACACACACTTACTTGCTTTGAATGCAACTACCCACAGAATGTAGAGGGAAAGAGAGTAGGGGAAGAGAAGAGAGCGCTGAACTATCTGAACTGAATCCAAACTCTGTGGGGTGTGCTTATGAAGGGTATACCTTTATCAAGGTCTGCCAAGCAGGACACACACACATACACACACCTGCCAGATAGATGATGCCTCAAATCACTCAACAAGACTCTTGGCTTTATTTTCAGCATTTAAATACCATAAGTACTGAGTTTCATATAGCTGTGATGAAGCCCTGAGATGTGAAGAAGTCAGATCTCAGACTTCTCTATTCCTGTTGTTCCCATCAATGAGGAACATAAAGTTAGCATACTCACACTAAACTATCACAATCCATGGAGTAGATCAGACATCCAATCTATGACTTTTTTGTATGAATTTGATGGTGAGGAGTTAAAATACTAGTGAAATTTTCCTTTAGAAAGTGAGCCAGTGCCACTCCTGCCACCCAAAAGAATCTTATCCATCTGCTAAATCAATGCATTCATGTTGGTTCTGTGAGATGCACTGTGCCAGAGCTTGCCTGCCGTTGGTGGGTGTTTGAATGACGCCAAGCATAAGGCCTCATATAGGTTGTCGGCCCAGTTTGAATAGGCACACACGCATGTGTCAAAAATCACAGCTCAAATTAGTCACTGCGCCTCCTACTCCCCAAGAATGATGGATTCAACCACTCAGACTCTGAGAACTATTTGATTTTCTCTGTCCCTTATATCTGAGCATGTGTTGAACCACATTTCAAGAGTTGCAGCATTTGGAAGAAACTGGTTCGTACACTAAATAACACAAATTTGCAGGTGGTGGTTCAGTTCTGTTGGAAACACCCTGAACTCCTGAACACGAGGGCTCTCTCCATTGATGTGTCCTTGAGTACCTCCCACTTAAGCCCCAATGTTGCTCCAGGGATGTTTGACTGCTGACCTAGAGAAACATGTAACATTTACTGGCCATATTAAACCCTTGAAAACATTATCATGTTCACAGTGTCCAGTTCAGCACACTCTAAAGTGACATTATCACTTTTGTTTTGAATAAAAGGCTTTAGAGTTTACCACAGAGGTCATCTCTTCAGATCTCAGACAGCAAAAGGCATTATCTGTTCCACTTCTCATCACTGTTCATTCATCAGTTTTAAATGAACCCTGAGAGTGTTAACTGCAGGTAATATTAACATGCTTCAGTGGTTCATATAATATAAAAAAAAACTCTAAAAGGAGCTGTACATTTACACTGGGAAATCAGCACTAGCTAATTGACGTGTGCAGATGCAGTATCTGCCCTTTCAGTCCTCAACTGAAAAAGAGACGTTGAGATTTGAATATTGGTCAAAGTGGCATCATCATTACTCAACCAGCCACGGTAACAGACCAAATGGCATCTGAGAAAATAGCCTATTGCCACATTTGGACAAACTCAACATGCCCGGAATAAACAGACTGACACCATGATACCATCTCTGTCCAAAGTTTGAGATTCAGCACTGATGTCTAAGGATTGCCCCTGACCAGCCCATTGCACTCTGGAAAATTGGGTTGTTTCATCCGAACAGATGACTGATCTTTCTGCTGTTATCTGTTCTACGTTATTATTAATGGTCTAAGTCATAAGCCACTGTAACTGATACATCTGTTAGGTGGTGGTACAAATTAGTTGTTTCTACATAAAACTGTAGTGTATCATCTGATTTGTTTTCTTTTATTTTTCAAATCGTAAATATCAGAGTAAAATAATAGTTGTTGAAAGCATTTAGTAAAAAGTAGTGAATGTGTGTGGGATTTTGGACGGCAGAATTGCTGTTATTGATGTATGCCTGTGTCGGAAACGTAATTGAATTCCAAAAATAAACGCTCCCATTCATCATCATCAGGACGCTTGGCATTTGGATCAGGTTATATTGATGCGTCGTGAGGTGAACGCTTTGGTGCCGCCCGCCACTTTAGCACATATCATACAAACTAGACTATTCAGATGTCGGATTACAATGAGCAATGTAACTGTAACACTACATCTTTACAACTGTAAAAGCACTCAGTTTTACTAGAAACCTTCAAACGAATACATGCATAATGTAGCAATGAAGAAAAGAAGTGATGGGGAATCATATTGTTGCATCACGTAGGAAGAGAAGCATGTGTTTAACAGACAGAGTCTATTAGTTAGTAGTATAATGGTATGAATGAACAGATGTCTGGTTTGATGAATGGATGGATGGATGGATGGATGGATGGATGGAGATATAGAAAAGAAGAGGGGAGGTATTGTAATAGTGGAAGCATATATCGATTTACACATGCTAGAGTAGCTAAACTAAAGTAACAAAGTAAAACAATGATAACAGAATCACTATGTAGTTCTGAAACATGTATCGAGGATATAATGATGGCAGGAATTGCAGTGGCAGATTATTTCTGAGGAATGGCTATTAAATGATTGTTGGATAAATGGAAGTAAAGAAAAAGAGATACAGAAAAAGGCCTACAGTTTTGTGACAATAAGTAAGAGGGGAATGTTGAAGAGAATTTTTGAAAGCAGTAAAAAGTATAAAGGATAGATAGACTGATGCATGGCAGGACAGAGTGATGAGCTGAGGGAGAGGGATATTAACTCGGAGTGCTGAAAGTATCACTTGTGTCAGTCTAACAAGAGACTGAGTATTATGGTACATTGTGACATGAACAACTACAGGTGTATATATGACAAAAAACTTAAACTAACTAAAGGTTAGGGTTAGGAAGTGACTTGACAAGTTTTGTGACTCTGGCTTAAAAGCTGTCCGAAGAGATGTGTTCTTAAAATCACTACATCTGGAAAAATAATATGAAGATTTTTTCAAGCTAACTAGAGGAACACACAAATTGCCTGTGAGACTTAATTACCTGCAAGATCTGATAAATCCTCCAATGTACATATAATCTCGCTTAAATGCAGTCTTATACTAAATTTTTCTGTTCCCGTTTCTCATAAAATAAATAACAGGACCAGCTGAGTTTGCGGGTTAGTGCGTCGCCATTTCATCTATGAATTCCAGTTTTGAACAGACTGCAGGTCAGTTCCAACTCATCCTTTTACATAAGTCATCCGTTAATCAGGGGCGAACGAACTCATGCGACACAGTGACGTGCATTAAAGTGTTGATTCACCGGGCATAGACGTTACGTAGATGGAGCAAACAGACGGCGAGATCTGGCGCAAAATATGGCAGGCTGTACATGACCTACGACCTACTGTCATAGACTCACCACCAACGCGGCACGGAAGACAGACGTCAATGCGGAGCTCCAAATCAAACGGGTGTTCCTGGGCAGTCTGTCGACTTTAGACAGATGACAAACTATCGCCGAATGTTTCCATCTAAACTTCACTCTTGACAATGATTAATTACTATAATTTGAGGGATTTCGCTTTATTTGTGTGATATTAGAAAGAGATATTTTCACATGGTCTTAGGTGACTTTGTAGTTCTCATAAATTCATTAAGTCACTTTGCTGAGGTATATTGTTGTTTGAGAGAAAAAAGCTGACTGTTTCAAAGGAAGGGAGTATGAAGCCTGGGGTGAAAGATGTGGAAATCTTTGTGTGAAGACACCACAAGGACAAACTATCGATCTAGAGCTTCGCTACCGTCAGGGCTAGAGCGAGTTTCCTCCCTGAACTGCACGAGCGACTCACCCATCCAACTCTCTCTTTTACACACACACACACACACACACACGCCAAACAACGAACTAATTAACAAGTTGTTAACTATGAAAGCTCTATTACCATAATACACATTTCATGCAATATTATACAATGTTAAATATTATTTGGACAAGAAATCAGTGTTCCTGAGTTCTTATAATTCTAACAGTTTTCAGATTTTGCGTTTCGTAATTTAATGGTGCCTCATATCATATCGAAATCTACGGAGAGACCTGCAGGTGAAAGAAATGAGAGAGGCATCATCATTACTATAATTTCCGATCTTTTCTGAAAATACAAAAGTGAACAAAAAGCGCCGATCGCTTTCACAGAGCAGCGGGGAGGAGTGTCTAGAATATTTCCTACAACTCGTCCGAGATCCCAAGGGTGACACGGTGAGGGGACCGCTCTTGTTTTCCGCCGGTTCTATTCAGTTCATCTGCTCTTGGGATGGTACAGTTTCCAGCCCGCGAGAGGGAGCAGCACTGCCCCGAAGATAAAAGCTCAGATAGTGATTGAAAGTGATGGTAAAAGGGATTAGAGAGAGAGAGGGAGAGAGAGAGAGAGAGAAAAAGAGAGGGAGGAGGGGGGGTGAGGAGATTTTCCATGGAGGCTTTTTTTTGTCTTGCTGCCCTTGAGTGCGCAGGGCAAACCCGATCCTGTAAAGTAGCGAAGTCCCAGGAAAGGCGCGCTCACGACCGTCCATAAAGAGGTAGATAAATTCACTTTTTGGTATCACTTCACCCATCTTCGTGCTGGAATTCGTTTTTTTCCCTCCCTCTCTCATCTTCTCCAGAAGTAGGGCACCATCCTCGCGTGCGGAGCCGAGCAGAGTCTCGAGCTCATCTGCCATCCGGGGCGTTTAATAAAGGGGAAAAAGAGTTTCAGACGGGAAGAAAACGATTGAACGAACACGAAAATCATAAATTTTAAAACACACATTCTTTGAGCGGACGGGAAGAGTTTTAAGTTGCTCGAGCTTTTCCAGACCCCCGTGAGAGTGCTTGGCGGAGGTGAGCGGAGAGGCGCCCTTGCGGGAGAACCTGGCACGTGCAGCGGTCCGTAAGCGGTCTCGTCGGTTTGAGGTGAGCTTGTGTTTTGACTGTACAGGAACTAACTGGCAAATAATTAGAATCTGAGATGGAGCTACCAGAATGCCTTATCTCCTGTGTGTAAACGTTGAACGGGCCAATAGCCTACCCTTGTTTATTTAAAGCAGGAAACATCAATAGCAGTCACAACTGTCATGTACTTTTAGCAGTGTGAGAACCAAGAAAAGTTGTTTTACTTCGAAATATGCCCCCAATTACTCAGATTTCAATTTCATACCTAATCGTAGCCCGAATAAGAAAGGCTAGGCTATCGGGGCTATCTCTCGCTGAAAACTCCACTGAAACTGAGCTACGGTGAAGCGCGACACACCCCAAATCACGGAGTGTACTGCGGTGGAGAGAAGACCGGGCGAGTTCAAAAACTTATCTAACACTCAACTTCTTCTGTGCGTCTGCACCATAGCCGTCACATCAGCCTTCTGTGTCCAGTGTTTTGAACCAGTAAATTATCGGTTACTGATTCGGAGACATAGCCGCTAACTCATGTCACATGTCTTTAACACATACAGCCTTACGTCGTTACAAAAGATATGGTGGAACGATAGCGACTCTATTACAGGGGCTAACTCAAGAATTGTCTGCAGGACTACCGCCTTTTTGATTTCTAAGCCTTAAAGGTCATAGATAAATAAAATGTATCTCTTGTAACTTCAGAGGAGGGTAACGACACCTTGTGTGTGTGCGTGCGTGCGTGCATGTGTGAGTGCGTAATTTATTAAAACATAAAACGTTATCACTCAAGTACATTGCAAGCACTGACAGGCTGGAATACGATCTACTAAATGTTAAGTCCTTCACAGTGGTAAAATAATTGCTGAATCTGTTGTAAAGTTCTGTGTAATGATAGCCTAATTACATCAAAGTAAGTTTATGTAATCCTTTTAAAAATGTCATAAAAGTCAAATTAACATGTTAAAACATAAGAATCATATAAGAGGAGACTAGGGATGCTTAAATAATAATTTGTTAAATGCATGCTTTGGACAGATGGTTCTTACTCACTTCTGAAAATGATTATTTGTTTGCTGTCTCTGTGACGTTTATGTTTGGAAGTTTCAAAGAATTAGTACTTCAAGATTTTTGATAATATGTTTGTGTTCGGTTGCAGTTTAGGACATTTGTAATGGTGCAGTAAACTAATTTAAGATCTATCACTGTAACCTCTTTGTGTAATTTTTGAGAGAGACTGACAAATTTTGGGTATATCTTCACTGAGACTACGTTAAAACATTTTTGCGCAACGGTTTTCATCAGAGATGTAACGTTTCACCCTGTTCACAGTTCGGTCTGTGTCATGGTTTGGTTTGAAAGAAAATTTCACCAACTAAGAACTTAGAAGAAGCTTTTCTTTCTTTTTAATTTAAACACACACAAACGTAATACAAAGAACACGTTTAATACAGGTAGGAACAACGCTCGCCAAAAATGTGAATGAAAGAAAACTAATCTTTAGTTCCTTTCATGTTAAAGTACTTATTTAGAGAATAAGTGTAAGAATATTCAGCTTAAGTAGCCTAATAGTTATTTTAAGGTTCTTCTCTACGACAGTGAATGTAATAAATCTAAGCATAAGTACATTTACTTAAAGGTTCATCCTCAAAATAAAACAAAACAACCCCCTCCCCCCCTCCTCTAAACTTAAGCGCAAATTGTTTTAAAGTTCTTCTTCTGGAAAATCAGTATTCGAAAACTAAACTCGAACAACAGTTATTTAAGTGGAAGAAAGTATCTCTACAATTTCGGGACGCTTGCTCGAGCATGCCTTTTCAGCAGAAAGAGACACCCATGACTGCTGCAAAATCATAACTGACTGCTCTGACCTTCTTCAGATCAATGCGCGGCTGCCTCGATATAAGAAAAATAAGTTCCTGTTTAGAGAAGCCAAGTTTAGAGCTACTTTATTCGTTTGGATTCATATATTCTAAAATGTTTACATTAATCATTGTCCGACTAATGACACCATGTTTTTTATTTTATTTCAAGTGGTCGCTTTGTGAAAGTGTTGTAGTCGTCCGCAGAGGTGAAAGCTTTGTCTGTTAGTAGTGAGAAATTAAAAAGAAAGGCGTACCGACGTCATATTATGAATAACGTGATTCCAAATAATCGAAAGCACAAACAGCATTGAATGATCTCTTACACTAAGAATATATGTTCATTGTGGTTTGGCATCACGTTCGGAAAAAAAGCTTCATTCAGAAGAGCTTAGGTGAAAAAGTCCACGGTTCACTACACGCGAATTGTAAACCGAGCCGAGGACTCCAGAATTCTTCTACAGGTTTTCACAGATGGGCCGTTGGTGTGCAGTGTTGTCATTTCTGATTGTGTGTATGTCCGTTTGTGTGTGTGTGTGTGTGTGTGTCCAGAACAGGGCATGTCCCCTCAGTCCAATCACATTAGAGGCATGTGCCCTCAGCATCTGTTTAGGAACAGACTAATTAGAATGCTAGCTTAGGAGCTTTCTAAGAATAAGAATAGAATAGGATTAGTGACCTTGAGGGCAGTATTCGTGTTTCACAGAGAAAATGAATGATAGAGATTGTGTTGATCAATGTTACAGAATAACCTAAACATCCTCCCTTCCTGTGATTTTCAGAGCCATGGACAGAATCAGCTGAAAGCAGGAGAGAAAGAAACAGCGCTCTCACAGAGACACATACACCCATCTCTGCAGTGCAGCCTGTCTCCCCCAAGCTTCAACAACCACAATGGAGAAAAACTCTAGGAAACACATGTGCAACTTCTGCCAAACCTTCCAAGACATCATCCAAAGGAACCTAATTCAAGGCCTGATTCAAAATGCTCTCTGATGAAGAATTTATTGACCCACACCTAATCCTATTTTCAAGAGCAAAATACGCTAAGCCTGATTCTGCCCTTTATTCGATGTCAAAGACTTTGGCCGTCATCGTAAGGTTACATTCACGGCCCATCATGGAAGTTTGTGTTTGACTGTCGGGTGTGGTCCATGTTAATTAACCTCGCTACTGAATCAACGGTGGCCTTTCCTCTCTGCTCAGACCACCCCTTCTCCCTCCTCCCCCTCCCTGCTTGTTCACAAGGCTGCAATGTGGCCAGAGGGGGCGCTGTTGCTCCTGACGTTGGTGCAGTTGGTGCCAACGCGTGGACAGTATGATATGTGTAAGTCCTTGGTGAGTACAGATGAGGGTGCAGTATGGGAACACTATGCGTGCCAACCCAAATCCAGTTCAATGAAGGAATATATGAGAATCCGTGTGGACCCGCCCGGAATCACCTGTGGAAATCCTCCAGAAAGGTTCTGCACACTGGTGAGTTTACTGAACATACCACTGAACCTGAACACTAAACTGCTTTAATGGACCCAAAATTGCACAACCTGTAGCACACTGAAAGCACACATTTAGTTACACATCCCAAGCACCACATTGTACAGCCTCTAACATACTGAATACATGCCAAAAATGATACAGACTCCAACACAGTGAATACATGGCAAAAATGATACCACCTGTGAACCACTCAACATGATCCATTTCTAACCAGGTTCAGCTGACTCGAATCAAGCTAACTTTGATCAACTAACATGCCACATTAAAAATATCAAGGTCTGTTGAGGTTTTGGTGGAGACTGGCATCGCTGAGCTCTCTAATCATACCACCGCGCTTCTATGTGCAGTCATGAGGGTGTTTGTGTGAAATGGGCAAGTAATTAATTAACAGGTCAGTTGGTGGTTTGTGCATGGGAAGTTGTCCCTGAAACAGCATTAATTTGAGCAGGATGTGTGTGTCCATGACTCAGGGTCAAAACTAACCTGGCTGAGGTCAGCAGAATTCTCAGACACTCTGTGTGTGTGTGTGTGTGTGTGCGTGTGTGTGCGTGCTAATGTGTGTGTGTGTGTGTACGTATGTGTTTTTGTGCGTGTGCGCGTATGCGTGTGTGTGTGTGTGTGTGTGTGTGCGTGTGTGTGCGTGCTAATGTGTGTGTGTGTGTGTACGTATGTGTTTTTGTGCGTGTGCGCGTATGCGTGTGTGTGTGTGTGTGTGTGCGTGCGCACATGTGTGTGTGTGGCTGAAGTGCCAAAGTGTTGTTTACTTCCCACAGTGTATTGGCAAGGCTAGGGATGGGGAGGAGAACAGGGGTGCCCGGAGTAATTTTAAATTTTGCTCTGCAAACGAATGACAAGGAGAGAGAGGGTTCTTCTCAAGGGCAGAAAGGATTCCAGAGCAGGGGCTAGAAAGACAGAAAGAGAGCTAGGTGGAATAATGGAGGGATAAAAGACCAGAACTCATTTACGTACAGTTGTTCTGCTAAAGTTTGCCAACCCTGTACTCTAATGAAAAGCTGGTTTCTACATGGAAAATGTGTGTGCATGGTGTGTGTACATGCACATGTTCTCCACTCTGTAAACAACATGTTAAGAGCAAAACCAACCTCTGATCCAGGCTTCTGTGGATTCCTGGATCAAAACTGGCAGTCTTGCTGTACACTGTAAATCTGAATATCCACATTTTTTTACATATGAAAAATATGAAAGTTTCAAAAATCAAATGACCTTGTCAGTAAAACTAAACTGGTGAAACTTAACATACATTTTACAAAGCTAGGTGGTAGTGAAATTCAGCTACATCCAAAAGACAGATTTATTTATTTTCATGCAGAACACTGTTTATTCAAAATAATTGCTAGGCCAAGACAGTACTTATACTGTTCTTCTGAGTGTGGATGTGTGTGCAGGTTAACTGCTCATTGTCAGTAAATGAGGTAAGAATCATATCCTGGGTGAGTGTGCATATGAGAGTGAAAAAGACTCTTTCCTGTGATGAAGTTTGTAAGCTTATTGTAATGGAGCTGGAATGGAAGAGGAGAGCAATTTTATCCCTGACAGAGGAAGAGGCAGGTCACATGGTCAAGCAGAGGGAAGCAGAGAGAGAGAGAGAGAGAGAGAGAGAGCTTAAACAAATAGTGGTCCCAGGGGAAAAGTGGTAATACAACTCTGATTGCAGAATATCAAATTATCTAGACAAAGCAATGGCACACAGGCGCATGTGCGCACAAAGGCACGAACACACACACTAATGCGCACACAGTCACAGACGCACTCTCACAGCTATTTTGTGTCTTACAAATAGGGCTCTTCGATTTAAGGGGTTGCATTGTCAAGCTTTAATGGTATGACTCTGCAGATGGCTTAATGAAACACACACACATTCAGACACAATGCTGGAAACTCAATAGGAGTAGCAGTGGCTGAAAATGGAGCCTTCTTTCTGATACTTAATGGTTAATGATCTGTATTGCAGAGTCACAAGAGCTGATACAGAGAAGGGTCTCTCTCTCTCTCTCTCTCTCTCTCT
Organism: Chanos chanos; assembly: GCF_902362185.1. Taxonomy (NCBI): domain Eukaryota; kingdom Metazoa; phylum Chordata; class Actinopteri; order Gonorynchiformes; family Chanidae; genus Chanos; species Chanos chanos. Next base: position 44,087,587 of record NC_044497.1, read on the forward strand.
CTCTTTCTCACTCTCTCTCTCTTTCTTTCTCTCCCTCTCTCTCTCTCTCACTCTCACACACACAAACACACACAAACACACACACACTCATTTGAATTTTGACAGAGATACTATTACCTTTAAGCTTACTGTAACATACTGTCACACATATATCCTTTCTTTTGTTCTCACACACATACATCCATATTGACTTGGGCTCAGTAATGGAGTGGCTTCTAAAATGTTCTTTGGGTCTTTCCTGTGTTCTTAAATATTGATGGAGTCCTTAATGGACCTGTACACGGACGTCCACAGTGGTGCCTGAGTCTACAGAAGCATTTCTGAGCAGGATCTGGACAGACCACCAGTGCAAAGTCAGCACTTTATGTCCTGTCCCAGACAACACCTTACTCAGAGAGGGGGATGGGGTGGAGAGGGGTGGGGTGGGTGGTGGAGAGAGAGAGGGAAAGATATAGGAAAAGAGTTGAGTTTTGACCGGACTAATCCAGTACTGTGTCAAACTCAGAACTCTTTAAAGGTTTAAAGGCGTCTTCATAAATTCAACAAAGAGTGTCTCTGAAACATGAACAGTAATAGTTGTAATATAAAATACATGAGTCATTCATGGAATAGGTCATGCTGGTGAAACTCTGTTTTTGTGTGTGCCTGAGTGTGTGTGTGCGTGTGTGTTTTTCTGGTGTTATCTTTCTGCTTAGCTAAGCTGTGATCTCTTTCCATCATTAAGTGACTCCCTCTGCACCTTTCACTGAAACACACACAGGAAATATATACACACACATACACTCACACAAACGCTTCAGCTTTTGACGTTCCAGTATACACCTCAGCAATTATACTCAAACATATGTATAAACATGAGGATATGTATTTGAGTGCGAGTGTGTGTGTTTCAGCATGAAAAAAAATCATCCAAAAACAATATATTGTGCTCTGTAGTTGCTTTGCTGGTATTAGAAAAGATAAAAAAAAAGAAAAAAGAACAGAGCTAAAAATAGCTGGGGGTGGGGTGAAGGGGGGGGGGGGCAGAGGAAGAGAAGCAAACAGAGCAATAGTGTAAGAGGAGAGGATAGGTGAAGAGAGGAGAGGAGGAGAGGAGGAAACAAGTCTAGTTGGGGATGAGGGATGGCGGGTGGTATTGTGGATTATAGTGGATCAGCAGTGGATGAAAGACTCTGTTTTTTTCCTCACTACTGCCGTTACAGCGCTGAGCTGTCTCAATCACACACACACACACACACACACATAAAGTCAAAATATTAAAATGGCTAAGTGAATTCCATGCATGTTGAAGCAAATCTCCACTTATCTTCCATTATCATTTTCATACTGTCAGACAAGTCTGTAGATGGAGGTCTGAAGCTAACTTTATAAGGGCTATATGAGGCCACTGGATCCTAATCTGAGTGAGCTCTCCATGCTCAACCCATTAAGCCAGTCATGTCATAATGCCTTGACCTGACACTTAAGACACAGAGGTCATGACTACAATCAGTGTTTAAAAGTAGTGAACTATAGAATTTGTTGTCTATGTTTTCCCATCCTTTTTTTGTTTTCCTTGTAAACATCACAGCTGGTTGGTAAAATAGCATGACCTGGCCATATCATTCTGTACATGTAAGGCGTGAGTGCACCGTAAACGGTATATGCCAGGTTACAATCTGAAGTACAATCTGATGCTTCTGTGCAGATTAATTTGTCTGAAATTTATTCAAGATTCAAGATTGAAGAGATTTATGTGTCACATGCATAATTGTACATGTACAACAGCAGTGAAATGACATTGCAACAATTCCAACAACTGTGCAAATAGCAAATGTAAGCTATATATCAGTATAAAAATGAAATAAAGACAAAAAATACAAAGCTAGATACAGGGAAAAGTAACAGAGTATCAATATAATAATAATAATAATAATATAAGCTATATACAGGGAAATAAACAATTTGAAAGTGCATAAACAGTTTGCATTGTAAAGGTGCTGCAAAAAGATGCAGTGTGCAGAATAGGTGCAGGATGTGTGTCATGTAGGTTTAGAAGTGTTTATGGTTTGTATGGCCTGAGGAAAGAGGCTCCTTCTCAGTCTCTCAGTCTTGGCCATGATGGAGCGGAGGCGCTTGCCAGAGGGTAGCCACTGAAACCGTTTGTGGTTGGGGTGGTGAATGTCCTTAATGTTGTTGTTTACCCTGGACGTGCACCGCCTGGTGTAGATGTCCTGGAGGCAGGGCAGTACTGTCCTGGTGATGCACTCAGTGCGCCACATCACTCTGTGAAGAGTTTTCCTATCCACAGAGCAGCAATTGCCGTACCAGGCGGTGATGCTCCCAGAGAGTACAGACTCTATTGTGGCGATGTAGAAGGGTTCTGCGGCGCTGTGGAGATCTTGAATTTCCTCAGCCATCTGAGGTGATACTGTAGTCCATGTCAGGTCCTCAGAGATGTGAACCCCAAGGTACCTGTAGCTGCTCACTTTCTCCACCGGGGTCCCGTAGATCCTGAGTGGTGTGTAGTGGATCCTCTGCTTTTCCCTCGTGAAGTCTACTACCATCTCCTTGGTCTTGGAGACATTCAGGTCCAAGTTTTCGTCCTTAGGCCAGGATGACAGCACCTCCACCTCATAGGCTGTCTCATTGTTGTTGGAGATCAGGCCTACCACCACTGTGTCATCCACAAATTTCACAATGATGTTGG
>NC_044497.1:44092775-44097775 GCF_902362185.1 Chanos chanos
TGAGTATACCAAAATATCAAACTCATTCTCCACTGTTTGGCTCTAAATGGTTCTCTCTCTCTCTCTCTCTCTCTCTCTCTCTCTTTAGGAGAACCCGTACCTGTGTAGTGATGAATGTGATGCATCTAACCCTGACCTGGCCCACCCTCCTCAGCTGATGCAGGATCGGGAACGCAGCGGCCTTATAACGTACTGGCAAACGGTGACCTGGAGCCGCTATCCCGAACCTCTACTCGCTAACATCACGCTTTCGTGGAACAAGAGCCTCGAACTCACGGACGACATCCAGATAACCTTCGAATACGGCCGCCCGACCATCATGGTTCTCGACAAATCGCTTAACTACGGTCGCTCCTGGCAACCGTACCAGTACTACGCCGACGACTGTATGGAAGCATTCAACATGGAACCGAAACGCGTGCGCGACCTGAACGCTGCTAGCGCCACGCGCGTCATATGCACAGAGCAGTATTCTCGCTGGGTAGGCTCAAAAAACGAAAAGACGGTGCGTTTTGAAGTGCGTTCCCGTTTCGCTATCTTCGCTGGACCGAGACTGTTGAATATGGATGCCTTGTACACGCGAATGGAGAGCATGAAAGGACTTCGAGATTTCTTTACCTTCACTAACCTGCGTCTCAGGCTCCTCAGGCCGGCGCTCGGAGGAACTTACGTTCAGAGAGACAATTTGCTCAAATACTTTTATGCCATCTCCAACATTGAGGTGTCCGCCAGGTAAGAGTTGTTACAATTTATTACCATTTAGCATCAGGTCAGAGTTTGTTGAAAATGTGTTGTGAACTTGTCAGTTTGTTTTAGAATTCTTGCAGACCTCTCTATGGAAAACCTCTTGGAGATTTGTTGTGGGTTTCTTGTTGATTTTCATAGCATTTTTTTTAACAATCTTTTGAAAATTTATTGTAGCATATTACACAACTAACTCTTTCATCATGGGTTTCTTTAGACCAGCAAACCAATGTGTAAGTGAATGTGTGTCTGTGAGAGGCTTAGAGCAGAAGAAGAGGTCTCAGTTTAGGAGGTCAGACCCCCCCCGCCCCTCAACCCCCCGTAGTTTGAACCCTGGTCGCAGAAAGTACAGATGTGGTAATGAAAAAGCCACAGCAAGACCCTTTCATATAGATTTCATATGATACCAATACCTCTATAGTTTTGTTCATTTCCCTCTCTCTTTGTAAGAATTGAGTTTTGACTTTTTACCTGTGTAATGACTTTGTTATTGGAGTCGAGGGTGAGCATATGCGAATATAATACCATCGCCTAGCAAGCTTTATTGACTCAGTGGGAGAGTGAGAGATTCTTTATACATCTATATTAGGACATAACTCAGTGGATGTAAGCTTAAATTATTGCATATACATACACGTAAACATGCACACACAAATACTAATACATGATGTTCAGGGATACTATTAAATGCCAGACAACATATCTCCAAACATTTTCAGGCTATGAGGATGCAAATTGTTTTCATAAATGAGATAAAAAATTAGCTTTGCTTGTGCAAAACACACAGACACAGACACACACATTAGTCTATCCTTGAGCCTGTCTTTGTGTTTCATGTCTGACAGACGTGGGTCTGTGACAGTAAGGAATATCCCCTCAACCCAAACACAGCCATAACTACACAGACAAATGCACAAACACACACACACACACACTCACACATGCGCACACACACACTCACACACACGCTTGCACACACTCGCACACATACACAAGTTTATGAGTTTATTTATTTTGGATTATTGCTCATAGAGAAAATGATTTATTGACAAGACACTCTCGCGAGCGTTAATATTTGAATGTAAAATTGCAGTGTAAAGGGGTAAAGGTGCCTTGCGTTAATGTCATGATCAGTAGGTAAAAGTGAGGTGATTTCTTGACGACTTTGTACACACTGGTAAATACAGGAACAGCGTGAATGATCACTACTGTCATAGCACAGAGGTGGTGTGTGTGAAAAGTGAATGAGCACGACTGTCATAGCACAGAGGTGGTGTGTGTGAAAAGTGAATGATCACTACTGTCATAGCACAGAGGTGGTGTGTGTGAAAAGTGAATGAGCACGACTGTCATAGCACAGAGGTGGTGTGTGTGAAAAGTGAATGAGCACGACTGTCATAGCACAGAGGTGGTGTGTGTGAAAAGTGAATGAGCACGACTGTCATAGCACAGAGGTGGTGTGTGTGAAAAGTGAATGAGCACGACTGTCATAGCACAGAGGTGGTGTGTGTGAAAAGTGAATGAGCACGACTGTCATAGCACAGAGGTGGTGTGTGTGAAAAGTGAATGAGCACGACTGTCATAGCACAGAGGTGGTGTGTGTGAAAAGTGGGTGAGGTGGTGGTGACTCAGTGATGTCATGGGTCTAACACAGACACACAGACACAGACACACACCCACTGTAACAAGGTGAGAAACAGCTCAATGTCTCATATCTCTACCTGCTCCTCCTCACACATGCATGTTCATATGCATCTGTTTACATGAGCACTTTCCCCATGTAGTGATCATGTGTTTCCTTTTAGACACACACACACACACACACACACACACACACACACACTGAAACCCAGTCTGTGGATCGATAAGTTATTCCAGGCCGTTGGGGGGTGAGATAGGGTGTGACAGGGCCTGACAGCTGGGGATCGATTAGGGTGTGGGTGCCCGTGTGTGTGTATGTGTGTGTGTGGGTGTGGGTGTGGATGCCTGTTTGTGTGTGTGTGTGTACAGTCAGGGCAATGGAGTCTGTCCTCCCCGGTGTTTTCTGTCACGTGCTGTGGGAATGCCTTGGGATATTCCCAACATTTCTCATATTCTGTAGAAAGTGTTTAATGTCGGTTAAGTCAGGACTCTGAAGGTTTCCATGGTAATGAGCCCCCTTGCTGACTTGAGCTGGGAGGCTGAGTGAGGATGCAGTTACTGTAGGGCTTAAATCAGATACACACACACATACACAAACACACACACACACACACACACACACACACACACACAAACACACACACACATGCACATATAGATACACATGTATGCATAATAGAGTGTTTCTGTATGTGTGTGAGTGTGTCTGTGTACGGGAATAATCTGCGGTCTTTCTGTTCTGTCAGGCTGTCTGTCAGGTCACTGCATAAGAGATCACAGACCCATGTTTACACACACAAATACTTTTGGAGCATGAGGTTTCTCTCTGTGCTTCATGAGTTCTTTGTTGCAGAGTCTGCTACCAACTGAGGGTTAGAGAGGGAGGGGGAGAGATAGAAACACAAATGCTCCATTTTAGTTGAACAAAACAACAATGATTTTTTTTAAAAGTCCCAAAAGGTACAAACTATGAAAGTTTTAGTGCTGTTTTTAACCATTTATGAAATGAGTGAGCTGTGATGCGATTACACAATGAAAAGAAGCAGAATCTTGAGTGGATTGTAGTTAAAGTGTAATGTAGTGTAGAGTGTAAAAGAGTGGAGTAGAAGAGTAACATTTAGTGCATGTAACCCTTCTACCACAAGCTCATTATGTGTACTGTTGTTACACTGCTATTAGAGCCACAAGGTTACAATAATGAACTCAAGTGCACAGAAGAATTATGAAAGAGACATTTCAATGAAGAATCATGTCCAGGGATAAATATGACTGTCTCTCTCTCTGGGATACTCAGTCAAAGGCTAGGGAGTACTGGTAATGACTTTGAAATTCAGTTTGTTTAATATGGACTCCTCTAATAAATAGACTCTTAGCTTTAGCCATACATAATAAACAGAGTCAAACAATGAACATTAAGACATTAACTCCATCCCAAAACCTCACTGAAACGCACACCACTAAATCTAAAAAAATACAGACATTCAATTTGGACATGAATTTCAATAAAACAGAAATCAGAATGATAATACTCAGGTAAATGTAGTCTGTAATAGTGCTTTTATTTTAACTTGAGTGCACTCTCAATTTAGGATTTTACTATGCAACCTGGCAACACACACAGTTTATTGGCGTGCGTACTGAGGCTCAAAAATAAATGAATAAATAAATAAATAAATAAAAATCAGTAGCGCATCCTACTAGACAGGGCAAACGGTCTCCTGGCACTGAGGAAACAGCAGGGGCCATGCTCCTTACTCAGGCATGAACAGCAGTGGTAGCATAGTCAGTAAACTCCTTTTACTTTCTACTGCTCATATCCTTGAGTTTCCCCTGTTAGAAATTCCACAGACTTCTCTCTGGTATGTGAAGCACAGTCAGTCGTTCTTTTGCTTTAAAAGGCCTGAATAAGGACTCCAGTAAAGTATAGTACAGACCCCAAAACACTGTAGAATCTTGTGATCAACAAATACAGCACTAAAAAGTAAAAAACGAACATCTTCAAAGGAGGAACAAATGAACGTCTTTTTACTCAGACACAGACTCTTGTGACTCTGACACCCCACACCCCAGGTCTTCTGCCCGGGATCAAACAAAGTCCGCCAAAATTTCTCAAAGTGTCTGATTCGCTAAAACTTCACGAGCACTCTTATTGGATCGCATCAACTCACATAACCATAACAACATGCAAATCTAGCGAAGAAGACATTTAGAGCGGGTAACAGGAAAAGTGAAGAGGTTCATGCAATGGATTATCACCTAAATAATTCCAAGCTATTCTTTAAGAAAATGAAGACATGAAAAATATTTCAAAATCCATAATCCAAACAGTAACATGCACATGAATATGAAATATACATGAGAATATAAATGAAGCCCACACCCCAAAACGTGTAAAAAACATAACTGCTTACAAAGCAGGCTATTACATATCGTCTAGAGAACAGTAAAGTGTAGTGTACAGTGCAGGGGATAGAGTACTATTTAGAAGTTTACAATAGAGTGTAGCGTAGTGCAGAGATTCCAGTAGGTCACAGTAGAGTTTAGTTTAGAGTAGATTGTTTAGCAGATTAACACAGTGTGTGTTGTAGAGTGCAGTATTCAGTTGAGTGCAGTGT
>NC_044497.1:44105275-44212775 GCF_902362185.1 Chanos chanos
TTTCTTTCTTTCTTTCTTTCTCTGCCCCTTTGGACTATGGGAGATTTTGGCATTGCAATGACTGTCTGAACTGGTTTTGTTGTAGCATGTGGTTTTTATAAAATGTAATAATTACACATCAGAAATTGGTAGCTATTACCAGAAACGTCTCTCTGGATACCACAAACCTCTCTCTCTCTCTCTCTCTTGTCTTCTCTCTTTCTCCAAGTGTAGGTGTAAGTGTAATCTGCATGCATCCCAGTGTGTGTTTGAGGACGATAATCTACAGTGTGTGTGTGAGCACAACACCACAGGCCAAGACTGCAACCGCTGTAAGAAAGGCTTCAAAGCTAAGAGCTGGAAGGCTGGATCCTACTTACCCACCCCTAATGGAACTCCCAATACCTGTGAGTTCAGTCATTCTCTTGTTTTCTCTCTCTCTCTCTCCCTTTCTCTCAAACACACGCACACACGCACACGCATACTCACACACATTTGAACACACACACATGCACGGGCACAGAGGTCTTGTGTTTTCCAAGATACAGATTAAGCATATTCACATTGTGATTATGTCTGTATTACACAATTATTACATAGTAAGTACACTTTGATCTGAATCTGAGATGAAAACTTGAATAGATAATGGTTAAAAAGCACATATACTTCTGTACTCTATACACCTATTTTTCTACACACTCCTCAGATGATGACTGACATCTATATGCTGACAGTGGATTCTTTTTTAGCCAAAAGCTGTCAACCTGAAAAGTTTCTCTCATATTCAGACACAAGCCTCAGTCTGTGTAGATGATAGTTGCCTATGACAGCTGCTCTGTCTGACTGAAAGCTCCATAAAAGACCAGTATGTAACAGAAATAGTGTGAGGGGATACTTATGTAGTAACTATTCTTAGAGATGGGGGAAGGAAGAGAGAGAGAGTGAGAGAGAAACTGTGAGAAAGAGACAGAGAGAGAGAGAGGGAATTGTTTCTCTCTGTACAGTACATTAATGGGAACCTCCTGTCTTTCCATCTTCCTAACAGAAACGCCAATGATAAAATAATAATCTAGGGCAGCCCCACCCAAGCAGACACACATACACACACACACTGAGACATATACACATGTGCACGCACACACACAGACATATACACCTGTGGACTCACACACACACACACACGCACACACACAGAGTGAAACATAAATACGCATTCTCACACACCCACACCTTCAGATTAATCACACTGAATCCACACAATCAGATATGCAATTTTAAGAAATATTTTGCACAATATTTGCACACAGATTCTTTATCTCTTTTTAACCCCCCCATACACACACATACATACACACACACACACATACACACACACACACACTCACTCTAGAGAGCAACAGAGCCTTTTAGACAGTAGAGATCTGTCAGCTCACAGTGAGATCAAGCCTTCTGGTGTGTCCCAATTCCCACAGAGCAGGCATACACACACACACACACACAGCACTGTCCTCTATCCCCCCTGCTGAGGGAACATACTAAGTAGCCCTCTGCTAGGCACTACAGAGTATCTGATCAGTCAATCTGCAACATGAGCATATAAACAAACTCTCTCTCTGAATCTCTCTCTCTCTCTCTCTCTAACTCTGTCTCTCTCTTTTCTCTTTCAGGTTCTCAAGCTGGTACTACATCTGGTTCTAGTAAGTTATGCATTTGTCAGAGAAGAGAGGTAGCATTTTCCTACTTCTTCTTCTTCTTCTTCTTCTTCTTCTTCTTCTTGTTCTTCTCTCTCTCTCCCTCTCTCACTTTCTTCTCTCACTTTACCCCTCCAGCGTGTATGTCAGTCATCTCCCCGCTCTTTTTTTCGTTCATCCTGAATTTGGTTTGTCTGTTTCATTTTTAATAGGCCATCTTTCCCGCCTCTTTCATCATCGCCACGACAACCCAGGAATCTCTCCACAGTTCAGTTCCTTACTCAGACAGAGAGAAAGTGAGAGTGAGAGAGAAAGAAAGAGGGAGAGGGAGAAAGTTGAAAAAACAGTAGTAGTGAGAAAAAGTGTACGTTATCTGTCGATTGAGGCAACAAAAAGAAAGCTGGGGGTGGGTGGGGGGGGGGGGCTTATTCCCCCAGGGGTGGAGTGCAGAACAGACGGAGTGTGATTAAGGATTCTCTCTAAGGACACGCCCCCAGCTCATACATAGAACAATCCAGAACAAAACAAAACAAAACAAAAACAGATCAGATGGATCCTCCCAGTTTGAATGGAATAGTCCATGAGCCTACAGTGGTGGCCGCAAACTTACGCATTTTTATAGAGGACAAACGCATTTTAAATATTTAGAACTCAGTGTTTCCTATTTTTGGCTCAAAATGTTCTGTTTGTTATAATACAGCGCTGCACTTAACAAAGACTGTGCTTTCTGAAGCAATTAATCCTCCAGGTTTCACTTCGCGTCTGTCCAGTTTTAGCAGAACAGAAGCACTCTAATAGCTGTACGGTAGTTACAGAACAGTGGTGTAGTATTTAGCACAGAGACTGCATTTTTCATTGTGTTTAGTTCTGTTTTAAAGAAGAGGTTAGCCTTTTTTATCTTTCCATCATCATGTCCTTACTTTAAAGCAGCACTAGCTCTTTAAGGGCTTATTCAGATTGGGCTAGTTCAGCTGTGTAAAATCCCATGTCTTATCATTATAAGAATGCTAATGGTAGCGTTTTGAAACTCAGCGGTCACAACCAGTGGAATGTGGCAAGCCCACCATCTACAGAGTTGTTTAAAGATAAGAACGGTATGGTGAAAAGATGGAAAAACTGGTGAACCTCTCCTTTTAAAGACGTAGATTTCAGCCGAGTATTTTATTGCTTTCTAATTTGATGAATAATTCCTCTCTTAGCAACACTACCTGTGCCTGTTGCTCTGGAGACAACTACCACAGCTACGACGATGACCACAACAGTCATAATGACAACCATAGCTGCCACTACAGTTACTATGACAACTACTTCAACTACCACAATTGCCCCTACAACCACCACCACTGTCCCTGACACAACTACATCTCCCTTGAGCACTCTGAAAGAATCCACTACCCAAGAGCCCACATTAGCCACAGCAGAAGGTGGGTGTGCTGAACAGGGAGGTCAGAAGTTAGAAGACAGAAGAGGCAGTAGTGGTTGTCTGGTAATTGTAGTAATGTGTGCATTGTCATAGTTTTAGGTATAAGTACATAAAATACTACTGTTAGGCGTCCACATATGAAGAGGTCCTGCCAAATCATGTATATCCTGCACACACACACATGCGCATACACAAATTGACCAGAAACCAGGCTGCAGTGTGTGTTTGTGAGGACCTGGAGTTGCCGTATGGATCTAGAATGAAGTTAAAACATTCTTAGAACACTGGTGTTCCAATCAGAGTAACACTTGAGGAGAATTGGTAGTGTGTGATATGAAAGACTGAAAAAAAGAACAAAATCCATCATACAAAGAGATTTTTCTTTCTTAGCAGCACTGCCCTCTAGCATGTGTGTGTGTGTGTGTGTGTGTGTGTGTGTGTGTGTGTGTGTGTGTGTGTTTCTATGTGCCCTAGTCTGCTGTGTCAGGAGATTCAGGCACATCTGCTACGCGAACAGGCAACCTCAGATTTACAACTACCACATAAAATAAAGCAAACACACACAGCCAGTGTGTAAAGTACTGTAGTCAGATACGCATGAGCTCTTCTCATCAAAAGATAGAGCTGTCAGTATTTCAAGGGTCAAGACAGACATGGGACTATCCGGTAGGTGACCACATCCTTGACGCTAACACACACATAGATCGACAGTCACCCACTCAAAAATACACATCTGTCTCCGATGTCTCACAGTAACATGGACACTAAGGTTAGGGAGATATGGCACACACTGGAGGAAATCTGTGTGTGTATGTGTGTGAGAGTGTGTGTGTGTGTGTGTGTGCTTATAAAGAGCATATGGCTAAGTAAAGGAGTTCTCATAAATCATCTTTGTCTACTGTTCCTCATGGGGCTAAAGGTCTGAGGTCCTCCTCTCAGAAGAGAGACTCTAAACACACACACACACACATACACAAACATCTCTCTGTATCTTAGGGTTGCTTCTGCTGTGTGGGTGTGGTGTGTGTGTGTGTGTGTGAGAGCGAGAGAGAGGAAAGGTAACATGAAGCATAGCAGTGTGTATATGCAACAGTAGATGGTGTTAGTTGGTATTAGTACATTAGGGTTAGATTATAAGGATGCGAGTGAATGAGTGTGTTTAGGATTTTTCTGCCCCTCCCCCAATGGCCATCTGTCCAACTGACCAACCAGAACACAGAGGATCATCTCTGTTCACACTGACCTCATAATCCTTGTCTGAGGGAATGAACGAATACAGGCAAACACACTCTCTCACACACACCCACAATGAAGTGACACACATAAACCTTAGCTCCTGTGGTGCTCTGCCAGGTCACATTGTATTGGATCTGTCTGGTCTACACACAGACACACACACACACACACACACACACCCTCCTGACCTGTTCTAGTCTCATCCTCCCAGAGTTCAGTGCTTAGCTCGGTATTGCACTCATTTGTACTTTAATATCTTCCCGTCTTTATGTAGTGTAAAGGGGTCAGGATTTAAAGAAATAATAATTACATTATAGCAGTTGCCATATAAATCTATATGTGAGATACATCCCTCTATGCTATGTATGAAGTTACACTGAATATGTACACATACTGCACATGCTTAGGGTGTGTGTGTGCATGTGTGTATGTGTGAGCGTGTCTGCATGTGTGTACCGTAACAACGTCTTTGCACATTTCTGTAAAGTAGATTGTGTTTGATCAGGTGGAGCTCAATAGATGGCACTGTTGTATTTTTTTTTTTTTTTTGCCCCCCCATAAAGCCATTGATGCCTCTCTTTATTGGACAGACTTTATCAGCACGGTGACTGACACCACAGCCTCAGATATCAGTTCCCCTCTCCCTGACACCACTACAGTCAACACAGGTGGGACCGTGTGAACCTATAGATGAGTAAACCAAACGTGCTCCTGTGGTTGTAGCGTCTTAAAAAACAGATATAGAAATCTAGACCGCTTCTGTAGTAATAGCGTTATAGAGTATAGATAATCCAAACTTGATACTTCAAGATGTATAGTTGAAAATAAAGGCATACAAATCCAGTTAGTTCCTCAGGTTAAAGAAAAAATTTGTGTCGCTCCTTTTATCTAAACAGTAGTACAGATAGACAAGCTAATATTGCTAGCTTGAATGCTTCAAGGTAACCTAGCTAGTTAATTTAGCTAATATCCCCATAGCACAAAATTTCTGACTGTATTTATCTCAGTTAAATGTTTGCCTGAAAGGTCTTCTTCTAGGTAATAGTATGAGCCTAATGTTTTTTTGTTTGTTTGTTCACTTTTTGTTGTTGTTGTTGTTTGTTTTTTGCAAATATCTATGAGCTCAAGTCCTGAGAATGACCTTTCATATAAATTAGCAGGTTTTTCTTCCGTCAGAAGAAGATGATAAACATGAATGGTGCTGCAGACTATGTTTACCCCAGTCACAGATTGTGTTATAAATAGTTGTTGACAATTTTAAATATATTTTGGCTGTTTTGTTGCTTCTGCTTTATCTTTCTTTCAGTGACCTTGCGTCATATTTCTGAAACGTGAAACAATCTGGGGTGCATCAGGAAACTCCTCTATAGAGATAGACCACGTGGAGGAGCAGATAGACATTGAAATGGAGCCATGATCTTAGATTCTGAGTGCTATTCAGCATAGATATGCAAACTTAATTAGTCCCATAGGTTATAGAGTTATAAAATATAGATAGACAAATCTGACCAATTGCCTTAACTAAGTCAGGCACGGTGGAAAATGTATTCAAATTTAGTCACACGTACACACAGACACCACACGCCTGCATGCACGCACACACACATAAACACACACATAAACACTCATGCATGCACACACACTCATGCATGCACGCACACACCCACCCACACACACACACAAATACACAAATACACACGCTGATTAAAGGCATAGCTTTCAGTGATCTACCCATAGATGTTGCTGTTCACTTTGAGATAGTCATAATGTTATTATGATTTACAGATCTGAAAGTCATGAAATGAAAATAAAAATTTCATTAACTATGCTTTAATGCTTTAAACTAGAGCCTAAACACACACACTCATGCACGTACTTACACAGATACATAGATTTCTGTAGTTCATAATCACATTTCTGATTGCGTTGTTCAGTGTGTTTCAGTATTAGTACACTCATGAATGAAGGTTGTCTCTGTTAAGATGTCAGGCATGCTAAAAAAAAAAGACAAATGAAGAGCTAATTGAAAAGTACAGTAGATAGATAGATACATAGATACATAGATAGAATATGTGGTCTAAATACTATATCTGTATCTTTTGCTGAATAACCATGTTGACCTTAAGTTCAAGTGTAAGTCATGTTTCATATTTCTATCCTAGTATGCCAAAAAACCCTTTTGCCACAAAGTTTATCAGTGTGAGTACAGAAATGCAGAGTCACCCCCTAGCTGTCAGGAGAGGAGCTGCAGCTGTCTGGTTCTGAAGGGGTTAAGGCACAACATATGAGTTTGCTCTTGCTCAGCAGTTTATATACACGCCTGTGTGTGTTCGTGAGTTTGCGCGCGCATGCATGTGTGTGTGTGTGTGTGTGTGTTTGGAATGCTAATACCATTCTCTTTTCACCATCCTCAATCTTCACTTTAGACCTGCCAGAGACTCCAGACCAAACAACTGCACAAACTACACCCATAGATCCACTCACACCAATTGTAATCACAGACCCATCCACTATAGCCCCAACAGAGGAGACCACATCCTTTGACGCCACAGAAACTGAGCCCACAACCAGGCCCCGTCTGCTTTCCCCACAAGAAATAACATCACTAGACCTGACAGAGGCCACAACTCGTATAACTACAGCCCCTGATCTAGTGAGGCCTGTTACTGAGGTCACAGAGAGGAACGGTAAGACATACCTACAATTTACAGGAACCAGAGAGAGAGGGAGAGAGAGAGAGAGAGAGAGAGAGAGAGAGAGAGGCAGAAAGCAAGAGAGAGAGGGGTGCGGATAAAAGTATGTTTAGTTGTCGTTTGAGTGTTTTTGCTGTATTCTAAAGATGGTGTTCTGCGTTGCGCAGAATCTGGGTTTTATGAGTCAGACTGACTCTGTGACTGACTGAGCCGTGTGATGTTTTTTTTTTTTTTTTCTGAAACGCATAAATCTTCTCCTGTCCTCTCCTCGTTCCTCGTGTTGTGGTCTGAACAGACAAAAAACAAAACAGCAGCACCTCCATCTTAACTGTTCAGATCAATGCAATTCTGTTTTCTGAGGGTCAGCAGTAAAAACTGGATAGAGAGAAAGGATAAAAGAGTGAGTGCTTGAACAGGGCTGGGCTGTGGAGGTATACACAGCATGTTTGATATGTGAAAAAAAAGAGAACCTCCTACAACGCTCATCTGTGTTTTCATTGTCAGCATTTTGGTTGTTTGACCTTTCTAGAGACATCAAAAACAATATTAAAAAAAAAAACAGCAAAAAGAGAAACAGAGCAGAATTATACAGAAAAAAAAATGTTGAAAACCGCTAAAAAGCATGGCAGCACAAGCTGCCAAACATTTCCTGTAAAATTAAATTACACTAACATTTCATAAATTCAGCTGATTTATTAAAACCGATAAAGCTCGCCTGGTTGTAATGCTATGCTCATTCCCACATTAAGCTACATTAAAAAAATACAGTTAAGCAGAGAAATTTTCCTCTTCAAAAATTGGAAACAACTGATGTAATCAAATAAAGACCACACACTAAACTAGACTTGATGGCTATAATTGAAATGAAATTGTACAGTAAATTCTCTTTAATCTTTTAGTAAAGTGCAGAGACAAAGTAAAGACATTTTGAGAGAGTCATGGCAGTGTGTACTGCCAGGTGTTTGGCAAATTTAAATATGATAGCCATAATGTGGTTGTAATATGCTGCTGGCTCCGATGAGAGGGTGAGGATAAAGCCTGATTTGATTTTACACTGTGTTATCAGAGATGACATGTGAGTTAACCGTGACCCACAAAATCAGAGAATGCTTCCGCTGACACGGCGCGGGTTTCTAGTTTCTCTGAGACACGAAAAGTTACACCTGAAAATTATAATAAACAACTGATTAATGAGTGCATTGCACACTAATGACAAATCAGTTATAGTGGGGATCATTACAGTCTTTCGTTGCAGTTAGCTCAAAAAAATTATTCTCTGCTGTCCAAATGAAACATTGTTTGTCACCGCTGACACGGCATAGAAAACTCTGATTTCGTCATGTTTAAAATGAGCACTTTATTAGAATATTGGACATTAATATTTCACATACATTCACTGATAATGTCAAATTACGTTAG
The DNA here is from genome assembly GCF_902362185.1 of Chanos chanos. Classification (NCBI taxonomy): domain Eukaryota; kingdom Metazoa; phylum Chordata; class Actinopteri; order Gonorynchiformes; family Chanidae; genus Chanos; species Chanos chanos. Next base: position 44,113,717 of record NC_044497.1, read on the forward strand.
TAAAGTGTTAAGTACTTACTTGAATTTTAATGTGCGTGTGTGTGGGCAGTTCTCAAATTTTGGAGACCTAGTTTAGTTACTTGTAGAGCTGTATTTCAGGCCTACTTGCCGATACACCTGTGATTCTCTCTCTCTCTCTCTCTCTCTCTCTCTCTCTCTCACACACACACACACACACACACTCTTTCTCTTTCATGTACACAGTTCAGCCCCAGAGATTTTTGGGAAACACACTGGATAGTGCATTGTGGGTAATGAGTGCTGAGTCTGAACAATTTATAGTTAAACCAAATAAAGAGAAGACCTCTCTCTCTCGCTCTCTCTCTCTCACACACACACACACACACACACACACACACACACACAATAAATACTGTATGAACCCAGATGAGCTGGTTCACATGAAAGTGGTGAGAACAGAGAGAGGTGTGATTGGCGAGTAACAAAAAGAGACTAGTAAAGATGGACAGATGAAGACAGCAGAAGGAAGGAGGGGTTCGTCTAAGGGAAGAAGAAACTCACAGTGGGGTCAGCCGAGAGCACTGAGAATCCAAAATGAGTTTGACATAAATGAGGATTAGATTCTGCTTTGAAAGATGATCTGATATAGAAACAACTGTAACTAAAGTGTGTAACTAAAGAAGTAATAGATAGATATATAGATATATAGATAGATAGATAGATAGATAGCTAGATAGATAATTTTTATAACACTTTTCTTTCTAATGAAGCCCTTGCTACTGAAGCCTTTACTACTCCGACACGCGTTGAAAAAATGGAAGAAAAGACACCGGAAAGTGACAAGTCCTCTGAGACAGAGAGTGAGAAAAAAGCAGAGGAAAACACAGGTACTACTTGGGTTGTAGAATCAGTGTAGTATGTAATCATGAGTAATGTAGTTTTTACCATGTAAAGTAAACTGAACCTTTGAAAGACCATCAAAGTTACATATACTTGAGTTTCTGAATAGTGATGCGTGTTGAGGCATTTTGTACTAACACCAGAATGGATATGGTCTATTTTAGCTCTCAGACTTGGTTAGCAAGTCACAGTGTCATTGGTTATAGAGTTATTCTTATTCTTCTCAATCTCAATATCAGTGCCATCAAAAAAAACATGTCTGCACTAGGTGTTCTCTTTCACCACACTAGTTTTTTGTAATTTATATAAACTTTACCTGTAATGTTTCTGAAACCTGAAACTAATATCAACACATCTAACTTTCTGTCTCTCTTAAACTTTTACAACCTGGTTATAATCACCTAAGAAACCCAAAAATCTGTCACGGAAGATTCTGGACAAGCTGAGAAACCGCCAGAACAGGAAGAAGGGAAAGAGGGAGAGGAAAAAGAGAGCAAGAGAGAGTCTGAAGGTCTCTTTTTATCTAGTCCATAATTAGTTGTGTCAGTTGTGTCATTCCAGTGACTAGTGAAATGACTGTTAAAGTAACTAAGGCTTGACCTTCTGAGCAGTGATGCATTCTGATGTATTCTGTAGTAACACAAGTAGATGTTTGATAATGTTGTCTGCTTCAGCCTGCAGGCTTGTGTTAGCTAGAAAGCAGTGTTATTGGTTATGGAGTTATTCTATCTGAAACTTAGACCTTTACCAACACCAACAAAAAGCAATGGTCTTCATTACCAGATTTTATATTTTACTTCACTGTTTCCTGTCATTCATGTCATGAAACTGCAGTCAACAAGTCTAATTTTTAATCTCTCTTAAACTTTTACAACCTGGCTATAATCCCCTAAGAAACCCAAAAACCTGTCACAGAAGATTCTGGAAGAATTGAGAAACCGCCAGAAAAGGAAGGAGGGAAAGAGGGAGAGGAAAAAGAGAGCGAGAGAGAGTCTGAAGGTCTCTTTTTATCTGGTCCATAATTAGTTGTGTTAGTGCTAAAACTACATTTGCACAATATACACATTAAGGCACAGTGTCACTTTATTTTTAGGTATTTTGCCCTCTTTGCAGTAATTACTAGTTCAAAGATGCTTGGTGTGATTGTCATAGTTATGAATTCCCTACTCCAAAATGACTAGTGGAATGACTCTTAAAGTAACTTATGCTTGACCTTCTGAGCAGTGATGCGTTCTGATGTATTCTGTAGTAACACAAGTAGATGTTTGATGATGTTGTCTGTTTCAGTCTGCAGACTCATGTTAGCCAGAAAAGTCATAGAGTCATTGATTATATAGTTATTCTTTCTCAACTTTATGCCTTTACCAACACCAACAAAAAAAGCAGTTGTCTTCATACCAACTTTCTATTTTATTTTGCTGTTTCCTGTCATTCATGTCATCAACTTGTATCTAACTAAATGTAAATTTTTGTCTCTCTTAAACTTTACAATCTGGCTTTAATCACCTCAGAAACACCCAAATCAGTCACAGAAGATTCTGGAAGAGATGAGAAACCCTCAGAACAGGGAGGAGGGAAAGAGAGAGAGGGAAAAGAGAACAAGAAAGAATCAGAAGGTTTATTTTTTCATTTTGTCTTGAATTAGTTATATTATTACAAAAACTACATTTACACAATACACACAATGACAGTTGAATTTTTTTTTCTTTTTTTCTTTTTTTGGTATTTTGCCTTCTTTGCAGTAATTACCAGTTCAAAGATGCTTGGTGTGATTGTCATAGTTATGAATTCCCTACTCCAAAATGACTAGTGAAATGACTGTTAAAGTAACTTATGCTCGACCTTCTGAGCAGTGATGCATTCTGATGTATTCTGTAGTAACACAAGTAGATGTTTGATAATGTTGTCTGCTTCAGCCTGCAGACTTATGTTAGCTAGAAAGCAGTGTTATTGGTTATGGAATTATTCTATCTGAAACTTAGACATTTACCAACACCAACAAAAAGCAATGGTCTTCATTACCAGATTTTATATTTTACTTCACTGTTTCCTGTCATTCATGTCATGAAACTGCAGTCAACAAGTCTAATTTTTAATCTCTCTTAAACTTTTACAACCTGGCTATAATCCCCTAAGAAACCCAAAAACCTGTCACAGAAGATTCTGGAAGAATTGAGAAACCGCCAGAAAAGGAAGGAGGGAAAGAGGGAGAGGAAAAAGAGAGCGAGAGAGAGTCTGAAGGTCTCTTTTTATCTGGTCCATAATTAGTTGTGTTAATGCTAAAACTACATTTGCACAATATACACATTAAGGCACAGTGTCACTTTATTTTTAGGTATTTTGCCCTCTTTGCAGTAATTACTAGTTCAAAGATCCTTGGTGTGATTGTCATAGTTATGAATTCCCTACTCCAAAATGACTAGTGGAATGATTCTTAAAGTAACTTATGCTTGACCTTCTGAGCAGTGATGCGTTCTGATGTATTCTGTAGTAACACAAGTAGATGTTTGATGATGTTGTCTGTTTCAGTCTGCAGACTCATGTTAGCCAGAAAAGTCAGAGTCATTGATTATAGGGTTATTCTTACTCCTCTATCTCAGATTTATTCCTTTACCAACACCATCAAAAAGCAGATGTCTCTGTACTGAATTTTCTGTTTTCTCTTTCCTGTCATTCATTTTATAAACCTTATTTCTAAAGTTTCATAAATGTGAAATTACAGTCAACAAATTTAACTTTTTGTCTCTCTTACACATTTACAACCTGGTTAAAATCACCTTAGAAACCCCAAAATTGGTCACAGAAGATTCGGGAGGAGATCAGAAACCCTCAGAACAGGGAGGAATGAAAGAGGGAGAGGAAAAAGAGAACAAGAGAGAATCAGAAGGTCTTTTTTATGTGGTCCTTAATTAATTGTGTTTTTTCTAAAACTACATTTGCACAATGCACATACTCAATTGAAGTATAATTTTTGTGGAATTTTTCATCATATGTAACAGTTTATTTATCTATTATTATTTATTTATTTAGTTAGTTAGTTAGGTAGTTAGTTTATTGATCGTTACAATCTCTTGATCCATATTTTTGTATTGCCATGTTTTTGAAGATTATTTGTTCACAAAGTTATGGCTGCTTTTGTAGCAGCATAGTATTTTGTTAGAGTATTGGACGTAACCTACAGAGCAGAAAACAACCCCCCCCACACACACACGCTCACACACATGCATAATATTATGTGATACTGTGTGAGGAAAGATATGTATAATGTATATGTTTCATGCCTGCTGATTAGCACTCTATGTCCATTCTGCCTTAGGGCATGTTCTGAGAGATCACACACAGATACTAAGAGACTGATTGAAAGTAAAACTATAGTACCTGAGGGTACAGGCCACATGAAAATGTATGTGTGTGTGTATGTGTGTGTCTGTGTGTGTGTGAGAGAGAAAGGGAGAGAGGCATTTAACTGCTGTCCCCCTCCAGCTCCTCCAGAACGTGAAACAGAGGGACCTTTGGAAACAGTAAAGCCCTCTGTGAAAGATGAACAGAAAGAAAGAGAGAAAAAAACTGAGAAGTCAGAGGAAGAAAAAGGGAAAAAGAGGGAACAAAAAGGTAGATGTCACATAGAGAGTAGACACTACAGACATGAGTTTTGCAGTTGTGAGGTACAGATTTTAGTGCAGTCTCAACTGCACTGCTCAACTGCTTGTTTGTGTGTATTACTCAGACATGAATGTGTGAAATTTGAAAAGGTTTCCAATCTATTTTGTCACTGCACAGTGTCACTGGGTTGTTTCTAGTGCGCCCACTGACATACCAGATAGGACATTTAGTGAATGATTATAGACCCCTGTCTAAGCATTTCTTTAAATTATTGTATACTTTTTAGTTTCTCTAAATGAAAAATATGTACGAGTAGGGTACTAGTAAACTTTGTTGATTGTGTTGATAAATAATGCTTGTGAATTTGTCAGTGCTAGTTCTCAGCGGCTATTTATTTGTAATATGAGAAAACTTGCTTGGGTGATTGTGGGTTCCATGTGTCTTTCTAACACTCTGAGTGGTTTTGTTTCCATTAGAATCGTCCCCAGAGCCCCCGAAATCCAAACCAGTAGAGCCAGAAAGAAATGAAATTCCATTTGAAAAACCCAAACTGACCAAAATGGACTCAGGTGAAGTTCCCCTTGAGAAAGAGCCAGAGAGAGCAGGAGAGATGGAGAAAGAGAGAAAGACAGAAGGAGGTACTGATGGGAGTGATGGGTGGTTCGGTGTAGTGTTAGTGTGTGCTGAACCTTTTCTACTTTTTTGGAAAAGTATGTGTTGTTGATATTTCTAATGGCTGTCGTTTTTTCAACAGCTACAGCAGAGGGGGAGGGTGAAATTACACCTGGGAGGGATGAGAGGTTGGAAGAAGGGAAAGAGAAAGAAAAGAAAGGGGAAAGTGTTGAGAAAGAGAGAAATAATGAAGAGAAAGGTATTGTGTGTGACACGCCACATTGTGTAGTATACTGAGATATGGAGTAAGATGATCAGTTATGTATTAGTTATAGTTATTTACCTAGTTATTAGTTATTTAATAGTTATATGTTAGTTATCAGTTATGTTGTAGTGTAGTAGTATAGCCTGCAACAATATTGTAGATTAGCTCTGCATAGTTTAGTGCAGTCGCACAGCATAGCAAACATAATACAGTCAGACATAACCTCCTAACAAAATATAAGATAGAATAGCACAGCATTTAATCATATGATGAAGTGTAGTGTAATACAGCCATAGTGCTTGTAATAATCATTAGCCCATTGTTTTTGTATGAGAGCTGCAGTGATCATATGCCTGAGTGGATTTTCTCCATGAGAGCAATTCAGGCAAATGAACATAGGTCTTTAGTTTCTTTTGGAGAGCAAACAACCTTTTTAAGCCACTGAACCAATAGCTGTCCACCCAAATTCTCTCAGAGACCTCCAGATCTGAGCCAGAAAAAACACCAGACACAGAGAGCAGTGAGGACAGACCCTCAGAGAGAGAGGGAGAGAAAGAGAGGCAGAGGGCGAAAGAGAACGACAGCAGTACAGAAGAAGGTACCGCTAAGATAACTGACAATTGTTTGTTAATTTGTGAATATAGTGGTAGTTGATAGTTTGTAGTTTGTAGTAGCAGTAGTAAAATTTTGGATAGTGGTTTATGGTGTATAGAGTATGTGGAGGTGACCTCTTATGAGTGTTTACCATTGTAAGACTCAAACTGACGTAGACATGGAGGATTCAACCAAAAGGCTGAGATTGTTGTCAATAGAATAGAATAGAATGGAATGGAATAGAATAGAATGGAATGGAATAGAATGGAATAGAATAGAATTCTAATCCTATATGTGATCCTCATCGATCACTAAAGCAGAGGAAGAGAGAGCGGGACCCTCAGAAAAAGAGGGAAAAGAAGAAAAGAAAGAAGAAGACAATGAAGAAGAAAAAGAGAATGAGAGAAAGAAAGGTATATCTAAATGAATTTAGCACTGTAGTGGGGCTTAAGATGTGCGCTCTGAGTAGTGTAGGCAGCTGCTGCTTCTGCTTTATGGTAGGTGTACTGTAGTTCTCAGCAAAGGCAGTGTCTGTAGCTTAGTCCCCTGATGAGTTCGTCATATGGAATCTCAAGATGCACTTCTGGGGCTATAGACCACAGGTGAGCGGTGGACAATGTAGTTTTTCACTCATATCAGCTTCTGTGTGTCTATAGCTGGATTTTGCTGTCATTTCTGTGCTGGCATCCTGTGTTAAATACATGGTGTAGTGATAGAGTAGCATCAGATATATTGGTGAAGAAACAAGATGTGTGTGTGTGTGTGTGTGTGTGTAACATGTTTGAAAAGTGTTTTTAAAAAAAGACTTTTATAATGTCTAAAGCTCTCCTGAAGTTTTTACTGTCTGGAGGACCCCAACCCATGCAGCTAAAAGGAATCATTTATGATGACTTTAAAGGTGAGAGAGAAATAGAGAGAGATGACAGTAGTGACAGAAAGAATGATAACACGTTCTCTTAACATGATATTAACAGAGAAAACCTGCGTCAGACTGTGGAAAGATTTCTGAGTAAAGATGTCTCCCTGCCTCATTGTGTTTTACCTTTACTTTCACTAAAAACTTTTCAATTCATCCTTTCATTCCTGCATCTACTTGTTTAACATGTTCCAAAAGGTAAGTGTCCTAACTCCTCTTTTCTTCCTCTGTCTACCAATACCTCTTTAATGTAGAAATTCAAAGTAGCCTTAAACGATGTGTCTGTGTCTATGTTAATGTATATGAAGTTGTATCTGTCTGTGTGTGTGTATGTGTGTGTGTGTGTGTGTGTGTGTAAAAGTCAATGATTGTATATAAATGTAAAGTGTGTGTGTGTGTGTGTGTGTTTAGTTTGACGTGTGTGTGTCCTAGCACTCGAGGGTATGAAATATGTCTCTTAATGGATTCTCTCTGTCTCTAAATTATATTACAATGTCAGTCAACTTAGGCAGCTAAAGCCCACCCCTTTAGCGTGTGTCTGACTTTGTATTTGCATAAATATGAGAAGACATTAAGAGTAGAGTAAAAGGATATTACTCTGCTTGGAAGTGCTCCAAGTGACACACACGCTTGAAGCAGACAGAAGCAGAAATAGAATAAAATCTTGAGGTACAAATCCTCAAATCCTCAAAACACCATAAGCAAGAAAAATACCAGGTTAAACACACACCCACACACACAGACACACATATATACACATACACACACAGAGACCCACAGAGCATACAGACGTACAACCATAATCACACAAACAGGAAAAACAACTTCACAACAAAGTCACAAGCCCACACAATAGGGTAGACACAACAAGGCAAACACAAATAACATGCAGTTGGTGCTGTTGCTACCATTGGTCTGTCTAGTTTTGGATAGTTTTACTGACACTGTAGTGTTCATTTTCTGTGTCTGTATAGCAGAATCCATCATTTCATCTTCATCCTGTTACCTGTGGCCAAGAAAGAACTGATGTTAGAGAGAAAGAAAGACCCCCCTCTCTCACTCACATCCCCCTCCCTCCCTCACTCATTCACACCCACCATATGTAAAGTGGGGAAGACTCCCCACAGAGTTGAGTATTGCTCTGTCAGCAGCCACATGGACACACACACACACACACACGCGCACACACACACACACGCCCTCAGTCGATATTCTTGGTGAGTTGAAGGAGGAGCCGTAAATGAGGTAAAAAGGGCAAACGTTCACCATCGACTCAGAGACTGAGAAAAGAGACTTACTAATCCCACTGCAATGTGCATCCACACACACACACACACACACACATACACACTTATATACACAGACACACATATACACACACAAATACACGGACACACAAGCACACACACACACAAATACACAGACACACAAGCGCACACACACACACACACACACACACATATACACACACAAATACACAGACACACAAGCACACACACACACACAAACACACACGCACACAAACACACACACCCACACATATACACACACAAATACACACACACACACACATATATATACACACAAATACACAGACACACAAGCACACACACACACACACGCACACATACACACACACAAATACACAGACACACAAGCACACACACACACACAAACACACACACAAACCACACTAAACTCTATACTCCATACTGCCTACAGCTCTAATCACACTAAACTCCATATTCCATACTGCCTACAGCTCTAATCACGCTAAACTACATATTCCATACTGCCTACAGCTCTAATCACACTAAACTCCATACTCCATACTGCCCACAGCTCTAATCACACTAAACTCCATACTCCATACTGCCTACAGCTCTAATCACACTAAACTCCATACTCCATACTGCCTACAGCTCTAACTACACATTTTTTATATCATCTAGTTTGCACCTTTATTCCTATATCCTGTGTACAGGCACTTACATTCACTTACTATCATTATTATGAGAAAAACTTTTCTCTCTCTCTCTCTCTCCCTCTCTCTCTCTCTCTCTCTCTCTGTCTCCCTCTCTCTCTCTCTCTCTCTCTCTCTCTCTCTCTCTCTCTCCCTCTCCCTCTCTCCCTCTCCCTCTCACCCTCTCTCTCTCTCTCTCTCTGTCTCCCTCTCTCTCTCTCTCTCTCTCTCTCTCTCTCTCTCCCTCTCCCTCTCTCCCTCTCACCCTCTCTCTCTCTCTCTCTCTGTCTCCCTCTCTCCCTCTCTCTCTCTCTCTCTCTCTCTCTCTGTCTCCCTCTCTCCCTCTCTCTCTCTCTCTCTCTCTCTCTCTCTGTCTCCCTCTCTCCCTCTCTCTCTCTCTCTCTCTCTCTCTCTCCCCATCTTTCCTCTCTGCCCTGATCTCCCAACCAACTTTATAGTTAATGACAACAATGACCAAACCTGATCCTTTTTTTTATGTACCAAATGTGCTGAAAGTGATGCCAAGCCAACCGTGCTGTTTTCTTCCTCTTTCTGTCTCTCTGTCTGTCTCTCTCTCTCGCTCTCGCTCTCTTCCTCTGTCTCTCTGTTTCTGTTTCTCAGACTGTGAATGTAATGGTCACTCTAACCGCTGTAGTTACATTGACTACCTAAATATCGTGACCTGTGTGAGCTGTAAGCATAACACCAGAGGACAGAACTGTCAACACTGCCGCATGGGCTATTTCAGAAACGCCTCAGCCGAACTGGACGACGAGAGCGTGTGTATTGGTCAGTATGTGTGTGTGTGTCTGTATGCACTACAGAGGCCATACACTTAAATAAGCTTGTTAATCTCATTTAATACTAAGAATGAATAGTTGTAGTTGCCATGTAGCTGTTTTCTTGTCATTTGACTTATTCAGAAAATATATGAAAAGTGATTCTTAAAACAGAAGTGCACAAAATGCCCATATGGTCACATAAATATACCAATTTTACAATTTTGAATTTTTTAGCATAGTTAGCAGAGCGTCAGATGTAAAAAGAGGAAAAAGAAAGGTAAAAAGAAAAGAGAGGGAGAGAAAAGAGAGAGAGAGAGAGCAGTAAAATTTGAGATACTTTGGTGTCAGCACTTAGGGTTAGTAGATGTGCCAACTGTTTGAATCCAGCATCAAAGAACATTCTGGCACAACTTACAACAAAAAATCCTGGAAAATCCCTCAAACTGTAACAACTATATGACCAAAAACATTTTTAAAAACAGAAAAGAAAGAAAAAAAAAAAAAAACCCACGTCGAAGAGCAGTCCAGAGAAAAGAGGGGGAGACGAAGAGAACAGGAGATTGTGTTAGTGTGTCGCACTGAGGACATTTCTCCACTTTCTCCAAAACAAACGACCAGAGATGAAGGCGGATGTGGCGGCACTGAGCTCAGTGTATTCCTCCTCCTGCCTCGCACAGAGGAAGGAGGGATGATGGGGTGTGTCCATCTGCCTGTTAACGGGGAGGAAGTGAAGAGGGGGCCCGGAGTGAAGGGGAAGTGTGTTTGTGGTGTGATTGGGGAGGGGGACGGTGGATATGGACTCACGCTGTGGGATCAGTACAAACGCATACACTTCCCACGGAACGCCCCGCAAAGGACGTGGCAACTCCCGTATGGCACAAACGTGTGGCACGTTAAACAGAAAACGACCCACCGAGAGAGCAGTTCACCTCAGTTAACATGCACAGTTATGCAAGCAATGAGAGAGAGCGTAGCATCCAATATAGGTTTATTATAGGGATTCATTTTAAAGGAGAGTGTATTCAGATTTGTGTGGGGTTTTTTTTAATACTCTAGGATTGTTGTCAGCTTGTCAGTGAGAAATGTGAAGTTCAGTTTCAGCTGCATACATGTGAACTTTTTCTCCCTCCCTCTCTGCCTTTCTCTCTGTCTCCCTCTCTCTCTCTCTCTCTCTCTCTCTCTCTCTCTTCTTCTCCATGTAGAGTGTAACTGTAATCAGATGGGCTCGCTTCATGATCGTTGTAATGGGACAGGCTTCTGTCAATGTAAAGAGGGAACTACTGGAGTGAAGTGTGACGAATGTGCGCCTGGTTACTATTGGAAACAAGGCTGTTACCGTGAGTACACACACCAATAACCCAATCCTGGGACAGAGGGATGGGAGAACTGGGCAAGATCTTGAATTAGTGGGTTGGATGAGAAGTGAGTTGGGCAGATGGTGCCTTCAAGTTCTCTTGGAATCTCATACCTCACAGATGGTAAAGTCATAAATAAGAGACAAACACATTTCAGTGTTAAATATCTTCTTCAACCGATGATATGAGCCTGTTAGTTAACAGTGACGGGAGAGACATCAGCAGAGCACTAAAGCGTATACCAGTCGTCTTCTCAGTTTTCTCACCTGCAGCTCCAACTGAGCTTTGTTAAAGTGCTCATGACTTTGACTTGTGGGGGAGGAGTCATAGGGGTGGAGTGATGTGTGATTGGACAGGATCCTGGTATAAAAAAACCAGGCAGTCAGGCACACACACACACACACACACACGCACACACACACACACACACACATATGTACAAAGTCAATATCCAAAGATATACACTGCCTTTCCCAAACAAAGACATTGAAATCAAGGCCTAAGGAGAGTGCCTTGTAACAAATTTTAATTTACAAATTAAATACGGAAAAGTTCCCTATGTCTAAAAAATCCCACAAAAATCCTTAAATCAGCTGGTAGATAGTGAACAAGGTTCACCAAAGCCAGTATTATAGATGTACGTTGTATGTTATATTTCTCCACAGTACTGATTGAGTATTATAGTTTTTCACCACTGAGCTCCAACCAGCTGGATGAATAAAGCTGAGAGTTTACCAGTTCATTTATAACAATGCATATACACTCAGTGAGAATGGACCTTGTGTATGTGTTTGTATGTTTTTAGGTTAATGATAACTCCCTGATCTCAGTTATTTATGCAGCAGTTCATCTTAATGATGAATTACGGAAAAGCACCGCTGCTTACTATTTTTGTGTGGTTATGTGTAAGTGTTATACACAGAGAGAGAGAGAGAGAGATTCAGATAAATGAAAAGCAGGAGCTTAGATGAAGCTGATAGATGAGGCTGATCATTTTAACATTTGGTTTATATTTGACCAAGGTCTTATTGGTTTCTTTTATCTCATACACACACACACACACTCATTGTTTATCTGCCCCAGACATTTTAGGGTCAGGTGCTTTAGAAACACCTGGTCAGGATTGCTCTCCTACAATTCTGTTCCTTTGGATGTTTTTTCTTGGCATTTCAATTGTGACAGTCTTTTGTGGTTAATGTGGCATAGATACAATGAATGCAGAACCCCTCTCTCTCTCTCTCACTCACACACACACACAATCCACAGGTTATGTCCAGATGGGACCTAGACTCTGACTGAACTTCTCTCTCTCTCTCTCTCTCTCTCTCTAGCTAATGTGTGTGATGAGGAGCTGTTACTGTGTCAGAATGGGGGCACATGCTATCAGAGCCAGCGATGTATCTGCCCACCGGACTTTAAGGGTGTCCTGTGCCAACAGTCTCGCTGCGGTGATTCCAAGAGATGCAGTTCTGCCAGCATGCCCGCTCTAAGCCTGGCACTACTGCTTCTGTGCCCGCTGCTCAACATCCTGCTGGGCTGTGCCACCTCTGCACCCTGAGGTGCCCACCACACACTTTCACCCACACACACCCACCCGGGCACAAATGGACTCCCAACCAGGGAGAAAAGAGAGAGAGAGAGAGAGAGAGAGAGAGAGAGAAATGAAGAGGATGAACTGAATCAAAACAACATCATCTAGACGATGACAAAAGAGTAAAAAAAAAAACAAAAAGAGAGAGACGAAGAATGAAAGAGTGGAAACGAGGAGAAAAAAAGACTCCAGAGAGCTCCAGAGTGAGCTCAGACAAAAGCCTCTCCTCACTTTTTTTTTTGTGAACTGAGAGAATATCATACCAAAAAACAAAAAAACAAAAAAAAACAACAACAACAAAACAATTCAATAAACATATAAATGCACTCAGAAACAACCAGAGAGAGAGAGAGGACTCCCACAGGAAATAGCAAAAGGTTTAAGTCTGATCATTTCCTGTACTGCAGTAACCGGTTTGATTCTGCGCTCCGTGATGCTGCTCTTTCTTCGTGCTGATAGGCTATTCTGAGATAGCGTTCCCTTTGAAAGGGTCGTGACCTGCCACCGTAACCAGGCGCCGTTCCCAGGCAACCGCGAACGAGCCCCACACTGCTGCAGGTCTTTTTTTTTTCTTAAGTAATATTCTGACGTATTTAACAAGTGCTCACTGCAGGAAAACGCAATGTCAAAGGTTATGAATATTATTATTATTATTGTTTATAAAATCATGGATATTTAAGATTTTAAGCACTATTCTGCTGGTTGATAGAGGAAACATTATTGCCACAGTTAGTGACAGGTTTATCTTCACCGAATATTCAGGACACAGAAAACACACAATCTAATATATCCAAGTCTAAGAAAACAAGAAAAAGTTATCGGGTCAAAAATGACTTATATTATTATGGCATTATTGGACTAGACTATTTTTTGTAGAGATTATTTTTATTTCAAGTTAAAAATATAGTAAAGAAGAAGGTTTCATCACACTGTAAACTTTGTGGCACAGATATTACAGGAGAAGATATTTATTATAATGTAAATCTACAGTAAATGAGCCGAGAGATACTATGGTTTGAAAATATCTCAGAAGCAGATTTTATCACACGGTAAACTTTACAGTGAATGAGCTGCTAGAAAAAAGGAAGAAATGAACTTGTACACTCTACAGAGTGTTTCATGGCACACTCCATAAAGAAAAAAATTATTTAATACAGAGGATGTATTAATGTTTGAAAAAATATAACAGAATTTGATTGTGCTGCAAGGTTTGCTACAAATGGGAAGTGAACAAAAGGAGTATTATATTGCCCTGTAACGTTTACAGTATATATAATATTAAAGAGAAAGATTTTATGACATTTGTAAACTTGACAGTTGATGAAATGTTACAGAGATGTTGTATTATAAAGGTTTTATTGCACTGTAAACTGTACTACCCTGTAAACATTTTCAGCACACGAGACAGAAAGATGTCACTGCACTGTAAAATTTACAGTAAGTGTGAAACTACAGAACAGGGTTTTATTGCACTGTAAACCTTGCAGTAAAATGTGACTGTTACTTGACATATCTACTGTGGTTTGTTTATTGTTTGTTTCTCTCATTGATACTAAATGATAGTGGATCATTTATCAAAAACATACATAGATAAATATAGGCACATATGCAAATTTTAATTTCTACTTATTCCCTATTAGCAGAGCTTAGGAGAGCTTGCTCCAGTTCCTGATCCTGACTGTGAAACAGACGGTGTTATGGTGATGTGTCAGGGGTCTGCCGCAGAGCACCCCCAGAAGCAGAGCACCCCCAGAAGCAAAACCTAACCCTATAAACTGTTCCACAGGAACTACAGCAAGGCACCCCCCCTCTCAACATATCCACAAAAGACAAACTGAACTTCGCATTCTACTGTAAATAAAAAAAGGACATCTAAACAAAACTATACATGTTGTTAGGGAAATAGTGCACATACAAATAGTGCCTGTACGTGTTAATTCCTTCACTGAAGTCTGAGGAAGCTCATAAAGTGTTAAAATCGTTCAAAGCATAAAACAAAACACATAAAAACATAAAACTAAAATAAACAAACAAATAAACAAAAAAAAACCCCATCCATTATGCGCAAGTAAGAAAACCCTTTTGGTACAAGGTTTCCATTTCTGACCCCCCAAAGTCCAGAACGCTGAGCACAGACAGACAGAGAAGGTACACCACTGGAGGCTGAAACAGTGACATTTTGGTTTTTTTATTTTTCTTTGCCAGAGCCGAGTTGCTATGGGGATGCTGCTTTTATGAAGTCAGTCTTAATGAGACCCAAGACACTAGGGGTAACCACAAACAACAGGAGGTTTTGATTAAAAAATATTCTAACAACATAAAAAAAAAAATTCTCCCAGCCATGTCAGCAACTTGGAAACAGAACGAGGAGAGGAAGGGAGAGGGAGAAAGAGGGTAGGATTGAGAGAGGGCTCATAATTTCTACTATTATTATTTTATATTTATATTGTTTTATTTATTTTATGGCTGGTTAAACACTTCAACTATTCTTTTTGCCTACTTTTAACACACAAAAAAAGGCAAACATCAATGTTTTTCCCCGCTTCATACAAAAGCAGGTAGCACCTTCTGAAAGAAACGTTTTGTTGTAATCAAAAACTCAGAACTAAATTTCAGAGGTTTTGTACGATCGTTTACATGAAACAACAACAACAAAAAAGGGCAAGTTGATAACTCATCAGTCCAGACAAAGACGGCAACCTTTGATGATGCGGATATAAAGATTGAGTAATAGCTCCACCTACTGGTGAATTAGGTCAAATAATCAGAAAAGTCTCCTCGGTGTACTGGCTTATTGCATTATTTTCATGTTAAGAGTATTTTTGTCTGAAATCCTTCATTTTGAAAACAGAGACAAAAACCACACACACACACCAAGTGCATCAATAAAAACTCACATTGTAATGAAAAAAATTAAAATAAAATTTTAAAAAAAAGTAGAACATTTACACAGAAGTGAACAGTGTACATCTCTCGCAGTTCTGGCATCTTTCAGCAACTCAACTTCCTAAAAACATTTCTTATCATTTTTAAAATTCAGAAAAAAAATAAAGCCTTTTGAGTCATGTTACAAAAAATACAAACTAAAATAAATGTTTGCCAAGGTTTGCAGAAAGTTTAGCTTACATAAAATATCCCAAAAGCTTTTATTTGAGCATGGACACAGAGCAGACGTGCAGTCAACCACACACACACACACACACACACACACACACAGAAGGAAAAGTAAAGAAGCTGTTCCTCATTTAGCTCAACTGTAATATCTTAAACTGCATCATTCTTTCACACACACACACACACACACACACACACACACACACACACACACACACACACACACACAAAATAAAACTGTTACATTCACAAGGCATATCTTTAAACAAAAGTTTAAAAAGACTTAGAAATGACAAAATACAGGTAAATAAAACTACAAAGATATTCTTCATTAAACTATAAATTCAAGGGTTTAAGATTCATGCCAGATCCAGAATGAAAGGTTTGAACAAACTGCGATGAAAACATCGGTGTAAAAGCACAAGAGTTTCAAAGGGAGTACTTATTCCACTTGTTGGGGAAAGACTTACAGATGCAGTAAAGAAACTGAAGCAGGTTGAATTAATGCTTTTTGTTTACTTGCAGACAATCTCCAGACAAGGTTTGACACAATTTAGCTGTACTTTTACCTGGTGATTGCAGAAAAAGTATGTGTGTGTGTGAGAGTGTGCGTACACACATTTGTGTGGCAGGGAGACTTTTAGTTTGTTCACCAGTATCAGTTAAACAGTCTGTTATGGAGGAACAGTATAGGAATCCTAACTCAATGATCTTCTACTGTATCATGCAACATACCTTTTAGATTGCCAAACAAATCTGAAACTCTGAGTGCTACCGCTTGCTTCTTTTATTGAACATGTCCAAATAACAAATCCAGCTGCAGAGCGAGTCTAAAACAGTAGTACGTAATACATCTGATAGTCCAGGTTTCCCTTTTGTTAAATCAGAAACGTGACAAACAAAACAAACAAACAAACAAACAAAAAAAAAAAAGCACCCTGACCTGAAGACCAGCATCCAAAACAGGGTTTTTAAGCTTAGCGGACAGAGGAGCAAAAACGACTCTCTCAGTCACTTTGTTCTTCAACAGAATGATTAGACCAAGAACTAAAAGACAAAATAAAAACAGACACCGGGCTATCTCCTCTTTCTCTTTGGTGATGATGAGGATGATGAGGACCAGTGGGGCTCCTGTGAGCGTTTTGCAGTCTGGTGGGAGTAGTGGCTGGAGTCGCGGCGTTCCAACGCGCGGTCCCGACTGCCTTCCCTATGCGTCCTCTCTCGCTGCTCGTCTCTGCTCCTCCTGTCCTCGTCCCGTCTGTACTCCCGTCTGTGCAGTCTCGGATCTCTGGGGGGGTCTGATGACCCGGGGGGCGGGGAGTCGCGCGAATCCTCCCACCTGGTCGGCGGGTAAACCAGCGCGGCGTGGCTGGTGGCACGCCTGACTGCCAGTCTTGAATCTCCAGATGCGTCTGGCGTTGGAAGGGGCAGAGTCCTGTGCAGTTCCTTGGGCCTGTTTGGGGCGTGTCCAGTGAAGAGGTCTGGGCGGTGATCAGTGGACAGGCTGCGGCTCAGGACTGGGGCAGCAGGAGGGTGGGACATGCTGCGAGACAGAGCTCTGGGTTTAAAGATTTTTCTGGCGTCAGCGTGGAAGTCTCTCTCCTGAGTTTTTATGATAGTGCCACGCCTCTCGGCATCTTCTATAAGAGCCCCCCAATCAGACTGCTCCTGGATGGACACACACACACACACACACACACACACATTCATGGTTTCACTTACACATTTACACAACTTCTGTGTATGTGTTTCTGCCTGTTTTATATTTTGCAATCCAAAACAAAAAAACTTAGAAACAGGGTCTATTGGTAAAGACCAGAATAATAAGTACCCTTTAGAAAAGTTCTGACTTTTGAAAGAAAATGCTTTTGTCTTCTTTGGCTCTGGTTAGGTTTAGGGTTTTATGGGATCAGTCTGACTCAGAGGAATTCAGTTTTTGGAGTTTGTGTGTGTTTGTAAGAAATACCCCGAGAGTGCGTAGATGTCCCAGTATAAACAGACTGAATTTGGCTCTGGTAATGGTTACGTTCATCCTCTGCCGATTACCCACAAATCTGCAGGGGAAAAAAAACCCACAGTAATTCACACAGTAATGTATTTGAACTTGAATTTCATTTCCACTAAAGCATTAAAAACAGCTAGACATTCCTCGACAGATAGCACCTGTGCTAATTCCCCACAAAGTGGAATTACACTGAATAATTTGGAATTGCAGGAAGTTGCACTGAACTCTACAAAATCACTACACTGATCCAGTTTTAATTCCAATTCAAATTCAAACACACACAGAATTCACAACTATATAAAACTATTCAAACCACATAGAATTCCAAACCACAAAAACAGAATGTTAGACAAAAACAAACACAACAATCATACAAGTACACATCAAGCATACGCAAATACACACCATTAAGCACGCATTACACACACACACGCACACAGTACTTTACCCGATAGATCCCATTTCACTGCTGGCTCTCACACATGACACGATGATACAGTCCCTCTCCTTGCCTTGAAAACCATCCACTGTATCAACCTCCACCCTGCAGAACACACAGACGTGAAAACTCAAGGAATGAACCTCCCCACATTCATCAAACATCCTTCACGTTAAATCAAAACTGTAGGCACATATTCTCTCACACACACGTGCACACACATTGTGGGAGAGACTCCTAGGTCAGGGCCAGATGTGACTGAGTCCCAACTCCACACTAGATGCCTTACTTCTGATGCTTAGTCTTCAATAAATTCATTAGGTTTCAAAGAGCAGTCGAAGTCTTCGAGAGTCTGATGCAGTGCAAGTTTATTGCATTCAGTAGTGAGCAGAATACAACAAACTGAGTCAAGTCCCGGGAGTGACTGATTCTACTAAAAAAAATCACTTATATCCAAAAACTCTCTCAAAGTACTAAATCTAAACATCCAATAAGCACCTGACACGGTTGCATGGTTACACCCCTTACATCATCTGCTTGCCTGGTCCGACTCCCTTACTTCCAGAACTTTCCCAAAATTCACTATTCTATACACCATTATTTCTCAGGTGTTTCCCTTCTTTATAATAAAAAAATAATATCCAACCATGCCCTCAACTTAACCTCAGACAATCTACACTTAACGCAGGTGTTAGCTTTTAAGCGATGGGGCTAGTCCATCCAAGGCAAGTACTGATCCATCTGCATCCTGGCCATTACTTATGCCTCCCTGTCACCCTGACCTTGTATTTTCTCTTCCAATATTCAGAGGCCCTTCTTCCATTTCTCCAACAACATCATACGCACATATACACATACACACACACCATATGCACGCATACACACACCTCAGCCAGTAGGCACATACTCGCCTGTTACTCTCGCCTTGCTGAAGGCTGGATGTGTGTGTGTGTGTGTGTGTGTGTGTGTGTGTGTGTGTGAGATGAAAGTAAACGTCATTATGATACTTACGGCAGCTGTCTTTTGTTGTCTCTGCCAGATTCCCTCGCAATAGCCTCCAGAATTTTCTGTTTCTGTCCATTGTAGGGTGTAATCACCCCCACACGACCAACCTGTTTCTCACACACCAACTTCAGCAACAACAGCACCAACCGCACCTCTTTTAGGTTACTGTACGACCTACAGACAAACAGGGACCGGGGTGAGAGAAGGGGACAGGGCAAGACAAGCAGAGACAGAGGGAGTCAAGGAGACAGAGGGAGGGGTGAAAAGCCTGTATGTCTGTTTACTGACATTAAATGATGGCACGCTGCTCCCTGCCGACTGCTGGGGTAAACTCTGAAGTGAATGCTACAGTAACGCATCAGGTTCTCTGGGGTTCAGTTTTGTACTGCAGAGCAAACGGCCTTTTAACCCACTAAGTTTCTCCTGGGAAACTGTGAGACGCCCTTAGTCTTTTCCTTTCCCCAGACCAAAACCAAAAGCAAAAAGATGAGAGGGAAGAAAAAAGCGGATGGGAGACGTGGAGCCTGGTCTTACTCATTCTCTTTGTTCTCCCGTCCGTCTGTCACGTCAAACACTCTGTAGGGCTGGAAAGGCCAACGCTCTGCACAGCGTTTCTGAGCCGTTTCGCTGTGCACAGACACACACACACACACACACACACACACACACACACACACACACACAAACGCAAGTCAGAAACACTAAATAGTCATCCATCATAGAGGCCAAACTGCCCTCTGGTAATAGTAATGTATTACTGCCATTATTCTACACATGACTGAAAAACTGGGGATTTGTTATGTCTATATGCATAGGTGTGTAGTCAGTCAGGATTTTTGGGGGGCTTTATCACGGTAGTGAGTTTGTGTATACCAGTCTGTTTTGAGGGCTTTGCCGTAGACGTATTTGGAGGGGAACTCGCATATATCTGGATGCATGCGATATTGAGTGCTGAGGAAGACGATGGGGGAGGGATTCATTTGACGAAGATTCTTCCATAGACGAGCCATCAGAGACTGATCATAGCCCATCTCCTTTGCTTTCTAAAACAAACACACACACACATAGCATGCACTGAAAAACCCACCACGGACACGGTCAATTCAATACAAAATCAAATCACAGTCAAATTATATTAAAGCACCCTTTTACCGTAACCCAGGCATACATAAAAAACATATTTGAAAACACATAAACCTAAAAGCTTAATTTCAAAAGTGATCGATAAAAACAGGGAACATACTGTGCGTGTACTATAGGTCACAGTCACATGTAGGGGGCAAATGTTGATGCTCTTATCAATCTACTGTAGTCCTTTATAGCATGAACACTACATGTAACATTATCCCATGTTTTTTGGCTTTTTAAAATAAAACACATTGGCATAGATAAAAGGGGGTGTTACCTGGGAAATGACAGTAGGCGGGAGCTGATCAGGATCACCCACCAGGATAAGGGCGGGGCATCGGTACATCATAGGTATCAGTGTCTCAGTCTCAGTGGCCTGGCCAGCCTGAACACGCAAGCACATCATGCATCTTAAGTATCAAAACTTCAACCTGCATGCATGCCATTACTTTCAGATTACAGTGTGCACACACATACACAGCTACAAGAACCGTCACAGTCAGTGTTAATTTTGTCTAAGAAAACTGTGACAAAATGTTTGTCAATGAACTTTTTTTCATGCCGAAAACGAGATAACTGCATAAAATGCACCTATGAAAGTAAAAACTGTGATGAAATCTCTCACCATTTTTGTTGACCAGTAACAACGAGATGATAATGTCAGAGACAGACAAATGGACAAGCAATTTAGCTACCACAGGCCTATATTTTTTTCATACAACTACGTGCATGCATTCAATTCGCAAGACATGCACAACCATGTATTGCATGCTTATGATTGGTTGATACAGATTGGTTGCCCCGCCAATACCGCCCCCCCTTCTCTGGAAATCGAACGTTAAACCTTTTAACTAACATTAACTTAAACTCAAATCATGGCTACTCTCGGAAGAAGAAAAAGAACAGATTTGTGGACACGACACATTTTAGCTATACAACTGGAAAAACGCACTGCAAACAATGTGGGTGCAAAATTGGTGGGAAAAAAAAAAAAACCTCAAACCTCATTCGACCAAAATGTGACTAAAACTTGAATAGTTTTCGTTGACTAAAACTAATAATGATCAAAACGACTAAAATATGACGGAAGCGTATTTTAGTCAAAAGACTTAATCTAAGACTAAATCAAAATCACCTGCCAAAATGAACAGTGGTAACAGTAACAGCAAACTAATGAACCTAGTGAACCCGTCCCAGGTTTAACACTTCAACATCATAGCAATAGAACGTTATCATGTTTTTGTTTAGACTTAAACAGATTGTGATTGACATTTTGGGACAGGAGAAGTGAGGGGAGTAGGATGACCTCATCAATGATGATGCAGCTGAATGGCTCGTATCCTAGGTGACGGAAGGCGGACTCGAGGAGGCTACACCCACTGCTGCTCAAAGTGCTGCAGATCACATTTGCCTCCGTAAGAATCTTCACCTGAGTCGCATGCTTACGGCTGCGTGCCTGCGGGTCAAAGAGAGAGAGAGAAAAAAAAAAAAAAATAAGATTGTTTTTACCACACTCATCAATTCTCCATTTCTACTGTATTTCTTGATTAACTTAATCTTGTTTTTGGATGATTCTTAACTTATCTTTACAATAACACAGGGTAAAAATTTATGCCAAGAGAGCATCATTGAACTAAACTGAGATACACAGAAAGAACAATGTGTTGTGAGGAAGCGATTCTAATGTTAAACCGAGTAGTGTACTGTTAATGATGCGAGGTTTACCTCTCTCAGTTGTTTGCTCAATCCTTCTCTTTCTCTCAGCAATTTCACCTTCTCCTCTGTCAGCTGCTGGAACTACACAACAACAGGAAACCACACAGAGTATAACAAAAGAGCAGACAGCCGAACCAACGAGGAAATGTCATAGATACACAGAAACAAATAAACAGACAAATGGTTTCTGTGTGCCTATGTTAACACAGTACAGACACTGAAACAAACACTGGGTGATATAGTTAGTGGTTGGAGGACGGTGGTACCTCGGCTGAACCCCTCTTGGTACTGGCACACTTTCGAGACACATTCTCAATGCGCTGATCCAGCAGCACAGTCTTCCTGCGTATGTCTGCGTCTGTTGGTTGCTGTAATTTCTCTATACACACACACACACACACGCACGCACGCACAACACAGAAACAGAGGGAGGCATCAAGACCCACACAAATATGAGTTCATAAGTTAGAGCTGAATACATACAAAAATGACCACAAACACACTCTTCAGTTTCTGTGTTCGTGTGTCTATGCGAGGATTGTTCAGGTATTTATGGATTTATGTTTAAACACTTGGAACTCTACATGTGTTGGAGTGTGTGTGTGTGTGTGTGTGTGAGAGAGAGAAAGACTCTCACGTGTTCTGTTCCTGGTCTGACGGTCCAGGCTGAAATCTTTGAGGTCCTCAGAGATTTTCTCATTGCCCAACCTCACAAGGTTTATATCTCCACAGGTTCCTTCACAAACACAAACATTCATATTCAGTATTTAACACGCGTTTATAAGAATGATTAGAAGGACAACATTGGTCAGAGTGAATGTTGTGTATGTTCTGAATGGAATACATTTAAAAATCCATAAAATACAAAAGGAGATTCTATACACCATCATGCCCTTGCAATAACCATTTCCACTTTGTCCAATGTGGCAAAGTCATTAAAATTTCCTATAAAGCATAATAAATTTGGTTTGAGGTTCATGAGGTAAGTAAGGACATAAATATCTAAACCTGAGCTGCAGGGAATGTTTTGCTGAGTATAAAGACATGTGTTTGTGTCCATGTATGTGTGTGCACTGGTGCATCCAATACCCTGTGGAAATTTTTTGTTTCTCTGTTTTTCTTTAAAAAAGGGGATGACTTTCTTCATGAGGCTGTCGACAGCAGCGTTAGATGGAGCACAGAGTAGAATCCGCTGCTGGCGAAATTTAGGCTGACGCATTGCCGTGGGGGTCTGAGCAGTGTCATTAACCTAAACATGGACACAGCAGTTATACACACACATGTGCACCCCTCTGTGGACAGAATCAACATACAAATACACGCACAAAATTAACATGGTAAGTAAAAGTCAACATCACTTTGCATGTGCAGAGAGACAGCTCTGTGAGATTTAGTTAATCTGTGTGTCTTAACTGAGTCAAACTCTCACATCTTTCAAGTCATATACACACCATCATAAATGGAACACACACACAGACACACACATATATATATATATATATATATATATATATATATATATATATATATATATGTGTGTGTCTGTGTGTGTGTGTGTGTGTGTGTGTGTGTGTGTGTGTGTGTGTCTGTGTGTGAGAGTAAAAGAAAATCAGAATACGGCCTTAAAATGTCATAAATGCAAAGCTTTGTAAGCTTACACAGCTTTCATCAAAAAACCTCACTTATCAAAAATGGTTCTGTTTGAACCTGCTAAAGGTAATCCAGCATGTCTTAACTGCATCTCTTATGGTGCTATTCTACTGTTGATAAATTAAAAAAAAAGTATTTCAAGTGCACATATTTTCCTACTGACATTTTATTAAAGAGTTAGTGGGGGATGGTGGAGGGTGTATAACCCAGTTCTAATTTTTGGAGGTGTGGGAAAACCTCCCTGGGTATCAGTGGACATGGTGTGACTAAAGGTGAGTCAGTCAACTATACGTGAGGTTCGTGAGGTGCTCCACATCCATATAACTGAGAACACATACACAAAACTGAAGATAATTTTACATACAATAACCCACACATAGAAGGAAAGTAACACACACCAGGAGGCTGTACAGTAAGCCTACGATAGTCTTGCTTTTGCCAGTTCCTGGGGGGCCATGGATCAGTAGAATTCTTGGGCTCCTGAACGCCTCAGGTCCCCGCTGTCTTCTTACAATAGAAACACCACGTGCTATTGCCCTGGTCTGATCCATATTATACTCCTAAGAGAGAAAGAAAGACTATTAATGATCATGAGTACATTAGATAAGAAATAAAAATATCTTAGCAACATTTCTGTCATACTGATCCAACTCCATTTGAAACACACACACACACACACACACTCACAGGGATGTCGAGGTCTGGCATGTCATTCTGGCTACACTGGAAGAAGGATATGTGTGGAGCAAGCAAAGGAACTTTCATAATCCCACTCTTGAGCATACACAAGGCACGGAACTCCCGGAACATGCTAATCAGAGAGCCAATCACATCACATTGTACGGTCTGGGTGTTCACAGATGAAACGTTTCCGTAAGTCTGAATGTTCAGATTCAGCAACAGGTTCTTATCTAGAAACAAAAAACACACAGATATAGCTTGCAGAACTCAAAGTTAATGAATTAACCAGGAGGGAAGGCAACAGGAGATATAACAGAAACACAGCTCTGTATTCAAACTATGTATACATACTCACACCCCCCTCCACAATCAATCACACAGACAATACACACAAGAGGACATCCTGACACACCTTCTCCAGTAGAAAGATTGGATCGGTTCACATATCCAAAATGAGGGCTAGGTTCTCCGAATTCAGGTTCATCACTGGCATAGGCACCTCTGTTCTGTGGCAACCACAAGACCACAAAATCACCCTCTTTAGCATACAGCTGTTTCCCCTCCTGTTCACGAGTTAGAGTTGCTGGAGGAAAAAATAAAACAAAGTAGAAAAAAAAAGAAAAGAAAAAAAAAAGTAATTTGAGATGCCATCATCACACACTGTCATTGAGAGATCACACAAATTATTGCGCCAAGTAGAAATTTGATGCCAAATAGAGATGTTTCAACATCACCAATTTAATATTTTATTTTGAATAATGAATATTCTGCTACAACTGAACCAAAATATTGCGGATGGAAAATATTCACCTATTGCGTGAATATTGTGTGGACTGAACAATACATTTAAATGCTAACTTCTAACCACAGCAAGGGCAGAACACAGGAAGCTTTGTTAATGTACCGTTTTGTCAACCTTGCTTTTGTGCGTAAGAATAGAAATCATGGAACGGAGCCCAAAGTGAGCTATTCTTATCCATCAAAAATGACCTACTTTTGAAGTTGGCATTTGCAATGCGGTTGCTGTATTCAATCCCTTCAACCTTCAACCTCTGCATCACCTTAACACCTTTCATCCATTCATTGGCCATCTACAAGCACCACAAACAACAATGTTTGTCAATGGTACCACTCAGCATCAGCACTAAATGGGGGAAAACAAGCCATTCTCAAACTGATTTTAAACTACTGCCACTCTTACAGTTTAATCAAAGAAAACACTCCTTAACCACTACTTTTCCACACATCATAAATACATTACATTCACCCACACGACGTGGGCTATAATATAGTAATATTTCATCCAGATTTAAAAATGAACTTTGGAAAGTAAAAATTGCATATGGTATCATACCTCTTCGAATGCACTGGTGAGCATAAGGGGATAGATGGTACCAAAGTATTCTTCATAGCTAGAGAACTTGGTGGGCATCTCCTTGAGAGGGAGCAAGTCAGATGGTGTGCCAAACTGTCTGTAGTTGTCAAACATACTGTACTTCCATTTTAAGACAGCACGGGTCAGGATTAGAGGGTCATACTTCTGTCCAGTGTCCAATGATGGCATCGCATTAGTGCCTGGGGCTTCAGGTCTTGGGTAGGTTTTATAGGTAGGCGGGTGGAGGATATCGTTAGCTGAACTATAAGATATGGCGCGAGGAGCGTGGGTGGGAGGTCGGGGCAAATGTCTCGGCTGACAAAATTCAGGTTGAGATGGTGGTTTGGGGGTTGGCAGTACTGACGGGCGAGCAAATTTCCCCTTAGCAAGAGATGGAGGTTTTGAACCCTTCTCCATGTCCAAGGCCAGTGAGTCACTCCGAGAATTAGGGGTATAAATCTTCGTGGTTGATGGCTTGGCCCTCTTCAGGGACATGGGTGACATTCCTGGTTTCAGGAATTTATGGTCATCACGCGCAGTGCTCACAATGGGGGTAGTGAAAGGGGCTGTCTGACCTGGAGAGGGATCAAGTGGCTGAGGTGCCACCCAAATCTCTTCCCCAGCCATATTCATTTGACTGTCTGTTTCAAGTTCCATATCTACAGGATCTCTTTGAGTGAGGAACAAACTCTCATCATTGTCTTCCTCCTGTGGATCATCAATCTGTGAACATAATTCCATATCTGTTGGCTCCATCTGAGTAAGAAACATCCACTCATGTTCATCTTTGTCAGTTTCAGCGATACCTCCCTTCCCAACTGTGTCAGCTGATACATTTGCCTCATCATTGTCCTGGCAAAAGTATTTGGATTTGATTGCTTCACTGTTCTTGGTTAAATAATCTCTTCCATCAGCGGGCTCACCCGCCCCTGAAGTACTTGCCTCTGAGACGACCTGTGCATCTTTCAGCCTGAGGGCCAGGTCTGGATGAGGACAAGGCAGAGAAATTAATTTATCCCCCTCTCCTTGCTCTTTATTGGTCGGTCTGACATCCTTTGGCGTAACAGGTTGCTGAACACTGACCTGCTTGGTGCTCTTAAGTGCAGCAACAGACTGTGCTTTACTGGTACTGGTTTTCTTATTCTTTTCTCTGGACTGTCTGAAGAACTGCAAATCCTGTGAGGCAAGCAATTTCTTGTTGCCTTTAACCATGAGTTTCTGCGGAGAGATGACCTTGGTGGTCTTGCTTGTTCGGCGGATTTGCTTCTTCTGTGGCTGATCTACCCGTACATTCTGGCCGTAGCGGCGCAGTTTGCCCAAACAGACCAGGGAGCGCTGAGAGAGATCAAATGCCTTACGTTCCTTTTTCTTCAACCCCAAACGCTCTGCTGTCGATTCTGGCTGAATGGGTGCGCGGACCTTCTTAGGAGGAACAATTGCAGGGGTGGCAAATGAAGGAGAGGAGAAAGAAGATGAAGGAGAAAGAGGGTGCAAAGGAGCAGAAGTATGAGAAGGGGAGGATGGAGTGGTTGATATTGTCTTTAAAACTTGAGATTTTGAGGACCTCTTCAATTTTTGAGCCAGTGGCGCAATGACTGGTGGAACCTTAGCTTTCTTTTGTGCCACACTTATTTTCTTGGAGGGACTTTTTACAGGCAGTGTCTTTGGTTTAATGAACACTTGCTCTGTGGCAACACTCTGTTTCTGGGTCACAGGCAAACAAACAGCTGTTTGTTGCTGCTGCATCTTAATCTGCTCCTCCACCTCTAGACAGGCCTGTTCAATGTCCTCATCTGGGATAGGATCTACCTCATTATCCAAACTAGAAGATGGCTCAGCAGAATTTGGGCTAAAGCTACCTTTGTGTGATAGATTACCTTTGGGGCTGGTGGCTGAGGGAGACATTTTGAGCCCCGAGTCACCCCAAGCAGATGCAACAAACTCTTGAGTCTCAAATTCAAACACCTGTGATTCACTCAGATCCACGTCATAATCTCGCTTTGGACTCTCCATCTGGGCTGGCTCCATCAGTTCCTCTTTTGTCTTTAACTCCTCCTTGCCAGAAAAGCAATGTCCCTTGCTTGACCCTCCTTCACTAACGGAAATCTCATCGTCAGAAATTATGATTATGCTGGAATCAAGATCCTTCCTCTTCTGAGATTTATCATCAACATCCGAGTCATCGGACTCAAGCCTGTGGGTTTTTTTCAAGCGTTTTCTTAGTACATTAAGAGGCACATCATCTGCTTCTTCACTAGGTCTACTGGATGGGGATTTTGAGGTTGATGACTGCAAGCACTCTGGCTCATCATTCAGTCTATATAGCTCGTTCTGTTCAGTATGGCTAGCTCCATGAGTTGTTCTCTTAGCAATAGCTTGCATCTTCAACAGTCTTGGGTTCTCATTTAGTTTGGATTTGATTTCCTGAAATTTCTCCAGGTCAGGCTTTAAAGACATTTTCTCTACACCTGGGATCATCTCGGAGATTGGTACTGCAGTTTGAGGCTCCTTTTTCACTTTTAGGACTTCCTCCAGACCACTGCAAAAACCTACCTCTGCCCTTGGACTATGAACCTCATAATCCCAAATCTGCTCCTCTTTTATACGCAGGACTTTCCCTCCAGCACTACTTGAGCCCATATCTCCAAGATGTGTTGATGTTGCTGCATCCACCATGTTTTCTGGTGCTTCTACTGGTGGAGTGGGAGAAGCAGATGAACCACCAATGGGAGTAACAGCAGGCTTTTCAAACATTTTCTTGACAAGTTCCTTCAAGCACTGTTGCAACTCTACGATCTCTGACCTTGTCAGACTCCACCCTCTAGAAGGGACTTCTCGCAACTGCTTATTGAGTAGATTCAAGAAGTGGTTAGAGCGTGGAACAGTACCGAGTCGTCCTCCTTCTCTCAGCAGGGAGCGAATCAGCCTCATACATGCCTGTGTCATGGGGTTAACCCTGCCTGTGACAGGGAAGGCCTGCAACCCACACCTGAGAGAGGAGGTTGAAGAGACCAGGTGAGCAGCTCCAGTTCCATCTGGTCCACCCATACTGTCACCAGTAAAAGCCACCCACATCACCACGACTTCTATCCACTTGCGGGGACAGTGGTAGAGTAAGCCCATACATCCCTTGCTGAGATGTTGTTCGATGATATAAATAAGGATGCGTGTGAAGAATTCCGTGACCTTGTCAGGGGTGTCGGCATGTCCTTTCAGTATGTCACAGTTGATCTTGTTGCAGAGGTAGTTGATGACCTCGCTGATGTACATCACACTGAGCTCAGACAATTCCATTACAGAACGGACAAATGGGATGAACCAAAGGAACGTGCTGCCGTACACACGCAGGCTCTGGCCCATCTCCGACTGTAACACACTAACCAGAGAATTCATCTCTTCAAATATCATACTGCTGCTGCTGTCGGAACAACTGGATGATGACCGAGCCAACTCCTGCGAGAGAGGTGCACCAAAAATTACAATCTAATTCAAATCAAATTCTGATACAAATCAAAGTCTAACCTGTGTCACACATAAGCTGAGGGTTTCATTATTCTACAGCATGAAAGCATGCACATTGAAAATCTGTACATGTAAAAACACAGCATGTGTATACATAGATGAATGCACAAATTTTTCACCCACAATATACCATTCCATCAAGACAAGAAATGTTTTTAAGCTTATGTATCAACATCTGTAAATATATGGTGACTTCCAACATTTTGCTGATGACTCAGTTAAATGTTTCCATGGCATCTTTTCTCAGATTTAATAATTCGCTCCCTCCACATCATTCTGTATATAAAAAAAAAAAATCTATCAACTGTCAAGGTGAGCTAATTAATCTGGCCATTTTCCAGAAATCATAAAAAAAAAAAACAGGAAGG
The DNA here is from genome assembly GCF_902362185.1 of Chanos chanos. Classification (NCBI taxonomy): domain Eukaryota; kingdom Metazoa; phylum Chordata; class Actinopteri; order Gonorynchiformes; family Chanidae; genus Chanos; species Chanos chanos. The sequence goes on from NC_044497.1 coordinate 44,143,262, forward strand.
AAGACTTAAAACAACTTCCTCATGTAAATATACACACCTTGCATAGAAGCTACTTATTTACTTGACTTAAAAAAAAAATCTTGGTTATGTATCTATATCCATTAAAAACAAAGCAAAAAAATAAAACAACAACAACAAAAAAAACCCTTAGGACATGCAAGTTGTGGCCCATTTATGAAATGCAAATTAACCCAGCAGTGTAGGGATGTGTGGGCGGGAGAGCATAAGAGAAGCGGAACATGAAGACAAAATACTTAACCTCCCATTACTTAATATTTTCTTTATACATGTGGCCACAGGTTGTGGATTTTACACAATCAGCAGTCTTAAGATGATGATGTGACTATGTTTGAGACGCTGTGTACAGACATTTAACATTAAAGCAGTTTTTCCATCAAATCTCTGTCTTTCATCTCCAAAAATGGAGTGAGTAAAGGGGAAACCTAAACAGACACAGACACACAAAAAACGAAAAATAAAAAAGTCTTACTTTGTTTCTTTTCTCAGCTGCATAGCAATCATACACCATTTGACTACACGTCACCATGTCATCAGATTCAAGCTCTACCTTCACACGGGACCTGAAATAATACAAAAATGAAAAAAAAAAAAATCAATGCCTCGTTTAAATTACTTAATCTTTACTTACAGCATGGACCCACAGATCCAACTGCACTGCAGCACAAAGGTAAACCTGATGCCCTACAGAGCTCTCACATCAGGATTTCAGTTTCTAGTCAGTTGCCCTAAATGTGTGGACTACCTGGCTGAGTTATCAAAGTGGAACATGCATTCACATTCAACAACAACCGCTTATTTCTATTGTGTAAAATTAGCTGTAAAGCAGTTAAAGAAAACTCATGGTTCACTACATACTGTGGTTCTAGGGCAAGTGCTCAGCACATTTTTGGCACAAGGGGAAAACACAACAGCAAACTAAATGCCAAATGCAAATTTAACAACTGACAGACAACTTCCTCAGCTCAACTGTAGAATGAAATTCTCTCTTAGTATTAAAATTTGGAAATAACACTTAGCAAGTGTGTCGCTTTCTCTCTTTAGCTTAAAACATGCACCTCTGTTAAGGCACTCAAATTCTGGAGCAATGCAATCTTCATTTTTTCGTACGCAATTTGTAAGAGGCAGTCTTATACTGCTGCAAAATTCTTTGATTTGCAATGTGTAAGACCTGCAAGTCTCATGCTGAACAGCTGGGTGTGAATACATAAACTAAACTGAATACATAACACTAAAACCCTATATAAAACCATGCATGCACAGGCACACAATAAAACAGAGATGCTGTAAAGTGAATAAGCCAGAGCAGGATTCTTTGTACATCATAGTTCTCTGCCTGATGTTCTCGATCTCAGCCGTGTAGCTGGCAGATCCGGTGATGGCATGAAAGGCCGGTGCTGGTTCGATCTGGGCCCATATCTTCGACCCGAGTCGGTCCAGAATCACCATGAAACAGTGCAGTGCAGGCCAGAATGGGTCAGAGGCGGGGTCGTCTTCTGAAGGGAGAAGAAAACAAAATTTTATCAAACAAAAATATTTACATAAATCCTCACAATATATCCTCCTCAGGTTTCAGCTGGTCTGCTGCAGGCAACTCTTCACTTTCAGCACGTTGGGCAGGTTTGTTTAACAAGCACTTCAGAAATCTGGGCTTGCAGGAACTTGTATTCATGTTTATCCATTTACTGAGAACACTTTCCACTGACTCACACAGAAAGAAACCATACAATCCCTTCCAGTTTACTATTGATAGGACTGTAATTGTGTCCTACCCTCTCTAGACTGGTCCATGGTGTTGAGTATGCATTGTGGAATATTTGTCTGTCTCTCTAGACCTGTGAACAGAGAGTCCATTGCCTGGGAGTCCAGCTGCATCAGTAGCATACAGATACCTGAGAAGGAAAAAAAAAGACAAAACATAATTCTTTCATTTAAAGGAGAGCGTCAGATACAAGGTTGTTTAACTCTGGTAATTTAATATATTTACACATATTAAATTACCATTGTGCTCCTTTTGTAGTTTAAAATATGGTATGTGTAACCAACAGATCATATGGCCATAGCTTTGCCAGCTATTTTATGCCTTCTGCAGTGGTAATATTTGTGAAAGTGATACCGGAGCTTGTGCTGACCTGCTACATTTTTAAGTCCAAGGCACAAACTAGAATCCTGCATCTTGCTCAATGTATTGAGATAGTACTGACATGATTTTAACACATGGCTGGATGTGCTGCCTGACAAAGACTCTGGCATTTCATAGATGAAAATGTGTTTTTGTGGAGTCACTGTCTTACTTAATTTCCAAATTCTTGTCAGATCCATCATGCTAACTAATGCTTTTGTGCGTCTCTCTCTCTCTCTCTCTCTCTCTCTCTCTCTCTCTCTCTCTCTCTCTCTCTCTCTCTCTCTCTCTCTCTCTCTCTCTCTCTCTCTCTCTCTCTCTCTCTCTCTCTCTCTCTCTCTCTCTCTCTCTCTCTCTCTCTCTCTCTCTCTCTCTCTCTCTCTCTCTCTCTCACACACACACAAACACACACACACTTAACTAAAACAGTGTGTTCCCACATGCATATAACAAAATGACAACACCTCTGAGGTGATGTCAACAAGGATATTACTACAGAATATTCTTTTTTCCTTCGATTCACCTCACTCATCTCAGTGAACCACTTTACTATAAATAGCACAGAACCTGAGCCTGCAATCAGCCAAAATAACAAGATATAACAGAAGAGAGAAACAGAAAATTGAGGCAGAAGACAGACTGACCTAGCCAGTAGTTCTTCTCACTGCTGGAATCATACAGGTGAGGGGGAAGTCTAAGTATTTTGCTCTTTGTGTGGTACGAGTCATCAATATCCGAAATATTCAAGGAGATGCCCAACTCAATGACATAAAACATGCAGGTGAAAACCTCCTGGAGGTCATAATAGCTATCCCGATCCACTTTTCCCTTCAACTGGGCTTCCCTGATCGCCCATCGTCTCACCTGAGAGATAGAGAGAGAGTGAGAGAGAAAGAATGACAGAAAGACACAGAATGACAGAAACTTACAAGGGGACCAGGATGAAGTTGCAAATATAAGCTCAGTATACCATACTACTTAGTACAAACATACGGACCTAGTTAGACACAAATCCAATGCCTGAGAGGCAGGCATAGATGGGAGTGGATAGGGGGAATGGAGAGAGTTCTTTACCGTCTTATTGGGGTGCACCATGAACAGGTAGATTCCCTGCAGCTTATCAAACAACTGCAGTGGATCGGACATTTCTTCCATCTTACACAACACCTTCTCAACCATCTCACCTGATGGAGAAAAGGACAGGAAAGAAAAGGGTAACTATCATTCCACCATAAGTCAACCACTCAAAGAAACTTCGGCAGGAGATCGGTCTTGGGAAGCATCATGCCCCCACTCCCACTGCGACTGCCCAGCTACCTGTGATCCTATATCTCTGATAACAGCCACCACGCTCGAGGTGAGGGAGGCCTAGGACACACTTGTGTTTGTTACAAACTGTGGATCTTGGGACTCCTGGCAGTTTTTTTTGTTTGTTTTTTTTAGGTAAAAACTCACAGAGTTCTGGGTGACACAAGAGGTAGGGGTACTTCAGCACTTCAGTGAAGGGAAACCTAAGGCAGTCGTGGAACTCGGCGAGAGAAAACTTTGACACAGGCAGCTCCTGGTCGCCCTCAACGATAAGCAGGTCATCATCCTCAAGCTCCAGCTCCAACAGGGGCCGGAACACACCCAGCAGTCGGCTGATTTCAAGGTTCCACAAACGCTGAGTGTTTTTGCATTAATGTGCACATGAGAGAGAGAGAGAGAGAGAGAGTAAATACATGGCTGTGCACACATAATTAAGCAACAGAGACAGAACGAGGAAGACAGCAAGTAAGAGAGAAAAAGGGTCAGACCGCACCCTTAAAGCAAAATCAATCAGGACAAAGCCCCGTTAAACACTTGTATCAAACGCTGACTGAAGTGGGCTGTGTGTTCTGATACCTCGTGTAGAACCGGGGCATTCTCTCTGGCATTGTGGTATGCCACCACACACTCCATACAGAAGCTGAGGTCCTCGTTGGCGTTTTTGAGTTCCTCTGATGGCAGTGCAGCGCTACTGTAGCGACGCAGCAGGTCAGACACAGCAGCTTCACCTCTCCCTGCCGTTCTACACCACCTGCACGTATCCATCACACATCTGAAATAAACACATGAACAAAACACGTTAGTCAGGTCGCAGCACATGCAAGCCTTTCTAACTGTAACAAGAATGTAATTACACTTCACACCCACCCTCCTTTGCAATAGTCTCTATACTCTGGTGCATAATACCATATGTAATAACATTCATGCGAGTCCATATCACCTACATATGATGGTAATAAACACTTGCAACTACGTCACTGTAATGATATACACATCACTCTTACTATAATACAGAGACATGTCCACACAGTAATAAACACAAATGACCAAGTAACTGTAAACACGCATACCATATCCCACCAATAAAAAAAAATCTAACATATGTATAGCTCACCAACACAATGTACACACACAAGCGTGCATACCCCCAAAAAACCTAATTTCTATATTCTACCACAAAAACCATACAGACACTGGTTTCCATGATCCTATAACTACACAAAGGTTCACTACATGTTAATACTGCTATACAGTTACACTCCTTTTATCAACTTTAACAATCAGTGTCTCTCCTCTCTCCTTTCTATTTTATTGTGGTTAAACATTTCTGTAGGCTGTAACTGTGTGTATTTGTGAATGCTGTCACAAATCCAGTTTCACTATTCATTATCTCTATAGTTCTTACTGTTTAACTGAGTTTAAGAGTTCCTACTGTATTATAAAAGCCTGCGTGAAACCGTGAAGAAAGAATTTTATTGTACTCTGCACACATGGCAATAAAGAGCTTTGACTTGGACTTTTCAGTTTGACTCTGTAATTCAGAGTATTTGAATAATTTGACGTCATGTGATAACAAAAAGTGACATTACACATTTTGCACAGGGGGGGTGGGGGTCTCCAACTTAGGCTCTGTTTACACTTGGTTTTAAAATGCGTCTTGGGAGATCGGATCACGAGTGGACAGCGCTAAATACAAGTGTAAACGGCCATCAAGACACATCGTGATCCGATCACTCAAACCACTTGCCGAGGTGGTCTGGGACGCATTTGACCACATATCTTTTGTAGTGTAAACGCTAATGCGTCCTGATGCGTCCCCGACAGAGACTACGGTAATAACCTCCTAGCGAAAGTGACTTAGCAGTAACGGAATCCGAACACAAATGGTCAGCTGGACACCATGGAGATGCGTGACAGACACAGGCGTAAACGGCAATGTGTCTTGGCTGTTCACTTGTGATCTGATCGCCGAAGACGCTTTTTAAAACCAAGTGTAAACAGGGCTTTACATCACAAGTGATAGATTATCTCCATCAACTAAATCTGACCCATCATAGTAATTCAACAATTAGTTCAGTTTTGTTGAGGATATTAATGTGTATTTAATAACAGATTATTACATTTTCCTTTCAGAATTATGGTTCAGTGGTATAAAACAGTGCACTCCATCAGTAACTCAATTACAACTGCCCCAAAAGAATCCAGAGAGGAAAAATAAAGAAAAAAAAGTATGCTATTCATCACATATACTTTGGTAAAGGTGAAAATACTTTGAATGTGACTATGGTCACCAATCTTATTAATGTGGTTAAAGTTATAGAGGCCTTTGCCTTCTTAAGCATGTGAAAGGTTTTTACTTAAATTACAACAGTGCTGTCTCTCCATACTGACATCTATTTAGGAAAAGATTTTCCAAAGTAAATAAAACCCTTGGCCTGCTTGTTTTTAACAAGTTTAAAAGGCCATTACCCTCTCAAATTTACAAAAAAAAAAAACAACCTACCATAAAAGGTTTTCAGCAGAGTCGTAATGACATCTAGCATAGATTCTGGATAGGCCGGTCTGAGGTTTATGACTGCTGCTGTGATGTGCTAGAGCGTGTGCATGCGCTCACACATATGCACACACACCCACTTGATAGTAAAGGTTTAAGGCAACAGCTGACAATCATGTCTTGTTGGTTTCTCTCTCCTATGGCCTTGCCAAAGCACACATTATATGACAATACCAAGTCACTGACCAAAGTAACCTCTGAAGCCGGCAAAAACATAGAGCTATTCTATTTGAAACTGGATACAATTTAACCTTCAGCTCTTTAGATTTCGGCTAACATGTCCCTCTTATCAAAGTATGAAAGCCTGAATTATAAGAGACCCACCCTCACAAAAGGAATAAACCAACCAAAAAACATCCCAAGTGATTCTACAAGGTGACAGACTGCAGCACACCGCTTTGATTCTTGGTATGTCACCACGGTTTTAAACACTTTAAGTGATTCATAAGAATGACTTAATCCAAAACCCAGGAGTATAGCACATTCAATGCAAGACAGGCATCCTTGGTAAACACAAATTCAGCAATAAACCAAAAGATTTCTGAAAAATGGATGCAGGTACAGAGTGCAATGCCTGGAGTCAACCAAGTTTATGTCGAGGTAGAAACCCCTAAATTTCTCTGCTGGTTAGCAAACGTCTCTATGACCCATAACCCTGAGTTATGGGCTGAGAATCCTCTCTCTGGAACAGTTTCTCTAACCACTGCATCCCATCCTTGTAGAAAAAAAAATCAAATCATATCCTGCATTTTCTGGTGCATATCCCTCATTTCCATAATTCTCATGTGCTTACTCACAAAAACACAAAATAATTGCATTATTAGCTAAAGCAGGACAAGAGGCTCACTGAACTAGTATTAATTATACACACCATGTTTCATTGCAAATCCAATACCTAGGAACTGTTTCAGGCTAGAGATGAATAGTAAGCAGAAATTAAAATGGAAAACCTTTTTCCCCCATTCTGATTTTTGACCTTTTTAAAGATCTACCCACCAAAGCACACAAGCACCACAACATAGAGGTACACCTGCAGTCACCAACACTCACTGCCTCTGATGTCACAGCAGAGAAGCGAGACCCTCCTTAGTTTTCTGATATAAACACTAATGATAACATAAGATAAAAACACGTTTCACTGACCAGATAATGTAATAACATATGAGCTAACCATTAAATCAGCATGTCCATAAAGAAAACAAAAATCACATAATTAACATGTAATAAGCTTTAATTACCTTCTCAATTAAGCAGGAGAGCATGAGGCTGCCAGAAATGACATCATTGTGGTAAAACAGTAACTTTGCGATCGTAAACATCTTTAACTTGTAAATGTACAGAAGTCCCTCCCTCCAAGATGAGTATGAGAACGTACATGAACTGCCAAAGTTCTTCCCAAGAACCCAAGTTCCAGGCCAAAGATAAAATTAGGTTACATTTAAAGGTGCCCAAACCTGAGCATGAGGACTGAACTTGCTACTCACATAACAGACAGGATAAACACAATTCCTTTGGCGCATTCTCATATTCAACGAGCAATCATATTGCAGTCTAACGTTCAGCTGTCACTTTAGCTCTAGTCGAAAAGTCTGTTAGCTGCTGACATGCTGACACACCAGCACTCGCGCTCATCCAAACGTTAACTTAACTGCTGTGGTACATACAATGTTAGTGGAGTTAACTTTAGAACACTAGACTGCAGAGCTGAAACATTCAAACATCAGTGGACAGACAGTTCATTTTACAGACAGCTTCAACAGGTTTGGTAATGGCAATATACTGTGAGAAAGTGGGTAAACATAATGCACATGTAGCTGCCGAGGTAAAGGAAACACTGGAAAAAACGTGTGACACAAAGCACTGAAAGAGGGCTCTTTAGATATACGTCACCTGAAGAAATTTGGTGATTAATGTGCTATCATGCTAAGAACACACATGAAAATGCCACTAAGTCCACTTGCCCATTATTTTGGCTGCCATGGCTAGGTGAAGGGGTCTTACTAACTCTGAAAGAGGCGACACTGAGGTACCAGAAACATCAGCTTGGTTCATCACGAACTGTGGCTAAAGTAACATCAAAAGAAATGACATCAAGTGGGGTCAATTCTGGTCACAGGCACATACTCCTCAGTGGTGCCATCTGTGCACTTGTTTGACATACAAGGCAAAACAGTACAGCAAGATCAGTCCCCTGACAACTTCACAGACAGGAATACAGTGATTAGGCTGCAGTGCATACACTGCTTATTACACTTAAAGTCCATTATCTTTGCAGATCAACTGGTTCAAATAATACAGCCAGAGGTTCATTGAGAACTTCCATAGCTCTGTGGATGAGTGCATGTGTAGTTCATGAAAGAGACCTACAAATGCTTGTTTCCGAACGATTCTGGGGGCACAGGTTTGGTGTGGAATAGTCCTTCCAGAATTTGTCACTAAATCCCTTGGATAGCAAGGTAAATGCCGAAAAGAGTCATCCTGTACGACCAGCTGCGAATTATACTGATATATTGACATCCTGATGAAAAGATCTCTTCCGGGATGTCGTAAACGCAATTAGCAGTACAAGAGTTATGACTGAATGGCTTGATGAGCGGGAAAACAATGTAAACAAAGTCCAAATGGGATTTCAGCAGCAAGAACTCAAACAAATTGAACCCTTGTGGGACGTTCTTAAGCGGCGCCCGAGATTGCATTTCCTACCACCAACAACAAATGACGGAGTTTCTCATGAAACGAAACTTGCTTCAGACCTGTGCTAGCAGCTAACCTCGGCGTAACTTTCTGTTAAGACAGTTTATATGGGTGTGCTTCTACTTTGATGATTCTCACCTGTAATATCCGCGTTAATCGCAGTGTTAACTCTGCCAAACTGCTGCGCTGCATACAGTTAAAGAAAAACATTGAGAATAACGGAAAAGAGTACTTACCTGCCAACGTTCACTCAGAATTCATTTCAAAATGGAGTGACTGATGCTTTGCGAGTAACTAACGGGACACCAGAAATTTTCCCAACATATTCTCTACTTTCTGGAGTTTCTTCAACTGATCCCCATTCCACTGCAGTCGCAAAGAGTTGACGACAGAGGACCGCCCCCACGCCTGCGCAAAAACTAGCTTCCAAATGATGCGGTTTATATAGCCCTGAAGCCAACCCCTACGACAGACTTAAAAATTACGGTACACTGATGGGCTGGTCAGGAGCGTCGTGTCTCCAAACTTATGAGCGAAGTTAATATACTGTCTCCACGAGTGTGTGTCTCTGCTGGAGCGTTTGGATGACAGTGGCTACTCCCTAAAGAAGTTTCATTATCGAGTGAGCACGAATCATTTCGTAACTTTGTGGGACGGTACAAACTCGACGTTATAGGTAATTTTCTGATTGGCTTATTTGTTTACGTTTACAGCACAGTTCATACTGAAATTTAGTTTAGAATATTGTACTGAGATGGGGTTTTTTTTTGTCTGATTAAAGGGCACAACTGGGAACTGTTGGAGAAAAAAATGTTTCTTTGTTCTATAAATTACACTGTAGTAGTTATGTAGCCATTTTTGTGAGTTAATCAAAATAATCATTTTGTATTAAGAATTCACGACTATAGAATCATTTGTATTAAAGTAAATGTGTTAAGTTCTTCTTTTATAAAAAAAAAATGTGATCTGTAAATGGAGGAAGAGGTAATTTGTGTTCGTCTCTGTGCAGAAACTGCAGATGGTCAAACATTCGAGGTCACATGGTGTGTGCCTTCTTTGTGTTCTTTATTAATTTTAGCAAAGAAGCGAGATAAATATTGGTGACAGATTTTGATGACAATAAAAAATATGGGCTCAACGGAAACCATGGTGTATTACAGAATCGTCTGGGAATTTGCAAGGCCAGACGAGCAGGTGCACCCCAGCTGAAGGGGATTGAGACAATGCACGTTCAGTGTCTGAAATTGGTAAGAAACTACTATAAAGATTGGTGCTTTGTGAACGTGGCTTCAGCCGCTCCCTGGGACCAGCTCAGTTTGTTGTGTGCTTCTTTGAGCTCTTACAATAAACTTACACTACATCAGACTCTGAAAACTTTGATTGTCTTCTTTTAAGCAGGTGAACAGTGTGGCTAGGATCTCAGCCATATCTGGCCCAGGATGAGAATTCTCTCCCACAGAACACATGCATGTTTAAATACAAATGAACATACAGGCTGAGGAAAAAAAGATTTTGTCTAAACTTACATATTAGCTTGAATCTTTCACGCTAAATTTAGATTGTCATTCAATGTGGTTGAAATCTTATGGCATAAAGGAACTGGTTTTGAATTGATGAGACATTCACTTACACTTTTGTATAGACTTAACACCTCTGTGAATGCATTGAACTTAGTGTAAGATTACAGTGCACACTTGGTGGTGTAATGTGTCCCCGCCCCTCTTTTTTTTCTCAACCAATGTTTTCCTCTGTATTTCAGTACATACATGGGCACTGTGTCTCTCCCTCCCACCTTTTCTGTTTTATCTCTGTACAGCATTCCACACTATGTTAACATAAAAATCTGCTAAGCAACCTCCCAAATTATCACACATGGTCCCCAGTGTATGCACATACACCCAGAAATGAGATGGAATAAACACATTCATAAATACATAAACACATTATTTCCTTTTTTATTCAGTCTGATATGAATTACACATGAAAAAAAATGATTACTCTAAGAGATTTTATGCTATAATACCCCATTCCCTTTCAGAAGCTTTGACATAGAAAATGTCCCATAAGCCCTCTCTCTCCAGCGTCACGCTATTGAGAGATTCACGGCGTTGTCACATGCTGAAGGTTCACCTGAGGTTTTGGGTTCCTTTTTTTTTTTTTTTTTAGCATTTATGGGGTTCTTTTTGTACATGTCTTTTGCATCTTTCAAGTTGTCATGTTATCTTTCCATGATACTAGCAGGTAAAGTAGAATGTCAATATATTGTTTTTGCCAAAACATTAGAAATGTTAATACAGGCATCATTAAGCCAGTTCTCAAAGTAGCTGCGATTACCTAAATAACAAATGAATTCTGTTCCAACAATGCACCTGATTAACCCCATCAAAAGCTTTGATGACAATATTATGATTCCAAACTGGCTTGGGTTGAACTTAAGCTAACAACCCATGGCCAAAGTGCAAATAATTTAACAACTGACGACCAGAATCAGGTTCTGACAGGGGTTGGACAGAGCAGAGCAACATATGTGAAAGTGGGGGTGGGGTGGGGATGGGTTAAAAAAACCAAACAAACAAACAAACAAATTAAAAAAACCCCACCTCTGTTAGAGCCCAGAGAGATATTAACACCATTCTGTTGTTACACCACTAGTTTGACCTAATAGAAGAAAACAAAACAATCTTTCCATCTTATTCTCATCCCTTTGGGATTTACTCTCCTGAATAGCTAGGTATGGAACAGAAATAGGAATGTGGTTAATGCTCCATGAGGTCCCAAAACCGCAGCATAGAAATGTCAGTCAAATTGTTTTTACCAGTCCCATTCCTGGGGGTCTCAAAAGGAAGTGTCCGGCGCTACAGAAAGGAGGAGCTACAGTGGGAAGGTAGGTGAGCGGGTTGGCTGCAGTCTTTGCTTGCACTGTTGCTATGCCAGACTCAGTGTGATACATTTACTCCTTAAAAGCAAATCAGGGAGTGCTGATCGCTTTCATCCCTGGCCAGACAGATTTCATGTTCTGGGTTTGACTATCTAAAATAGCATATTGCCACAGATATCAATCAACATTAGGTTGGTAGCCGTGGAAACCTGGAGACAGACTCTGCAGCCATGGGTAATTTTTTTTTTTTTTTTTGAGTTGATAACTCCCTCTGATTTGGGAGATGTTCAAAAGAGTCCTCCTAATCTCCCTCAAGATTTTTTCCTTCCCTATTGTGGCTTTTTCTTAAAATGGAGAGCCCCGGTGACTTTCCACAAAACACTTTGAGTATTTCAGTAGGGTTAACAGAAATAACTAAGCTGTTTCTTACTCACATATGAAAGCAGTTCTCATTTGTTTGCTTAAACAAGAGGGTCAGACAGTAAATACTTTAACCTGAATGTAAATCTGCCTGCTGCCACCGGCATATCAACGGTGACCTTGATCAGCCAACACTGTCTATCAATGATACATTTACAGGCAAAAGAGAAAGAACCCGTCCATATTTCTCATATGTAACTAGTGTTAATAGTAAAAATGCTGTCATCTCTTTTTTTTTTAATTCACAAAGTGCAAATTACGTTTAGTTTATATTACATTTTTTCTTTTCAACCAAAGCACTGAATTATTTTCTACCCTCTCATGTCCCCTGTCCCATGCTCCCAGTTATGCCCTTTGGGCAAACAACGAATCCCCCAGACCACCCCCCCCTCCTCCCAGCCTAAACCACATCATTTAACCCACAAGTCTCCTATACTTCAACAAAAAAAAAAAAAAAAAATCGGAACCTAATCTCATGCTGTTGTAAAACCTGCCACACGTTGGTCACGTAAATCACAGAATCATCATAGTTATCATCTCTCACCCCCTTCTACATTAAATACAGTGCTGTATTTTGCCCCGCGTGCGTTAACGGTTAAAATATATGACTTATATTTTGAAATAGTTTTTGCCTCTTGCACGGTCTGCATGCATGTGTCGCACCGGCACAGGCTGAGCAGGAGGAGGAGGAGAGGGGGAGAGAAGAGGAGAGGAGAAGAGAAACGGTTGACCCCAAACCGGTTCTGACCATACAGTCTAACCACTACTGCCACGATCCACTTCTCTCCTTTGGTCCACCTGAAAGAAGTTCAGTCCTCTGTCCACTCTCGACCACAACAGGCCAGGTTATGAGTCTCCAGTGTGTTTGAGAATGTGGATGTATGTGTGTGTGTGTGTGTCTGTGTGTATATATGTAAGATGTGTGTGGTCCTTTTTCAATCAGTTTTGAACCAGGAGTTCTAGCAGATCACTGGAGTTTTGTTCCCAGCTTTCGTTGTCTGTTTCTGGAGGAGAAAAAGATTAAAAAAAAAAACAAAAAAAACACACAGTCTATGAGACTGGAAAGTACACAAGCTCACTCTTGACCAAAGCTCCTTTCATACATAAAACCCGCAAAATTGCTGGAGATACATGTTCCGGCAGCGCTGGTGGATACTCTTTCACACTTGCACCACATTCCCGGAAAACTGCCAGGACAACCACGTTCACATATGGCATGAAAATCCCGGAAAGTCAGGATGTGACATTAGCATATGTGGTGGAAGGTGCTATGTTTTAAACAAAAATGGCAGGTGAACAGATCCTACTGAGTGCTGATTTACTGACAATATTATTAATTTACGACATGTTTTGTAGATGACTGGGTTCAAAGATGCTGGAGCACCAGGGTAAAATACTAAGCTCAGAGCATGAAGATAGGTCATCAAAAACATCATACTTTTATCAGGCAGTCTTACAGCTTTGTTCACATTAGAGTGTATCCAGAACTTTTCTGGAAACGTTACTAGGTCTGGTTCCAGAAAACTGCCGGATCAACTTTTCCAAAAATCCGACTCGGTTCGTATTCACACATAAGTCTGTTCCAGAAAATCGCCAGGACATTTATGGATAAAACTGCATGTTTGACAGGGGTCCAAGCAAAATACTCAACACACAAACTTGTCAGTGCATTCAGGGTATTACTGACCATCCAAATTGAAGATAAAAACTGGTCTTCTACAAAAAATTAAGTTTATCCTGACATGATGGCTGTGATTAGCACACACATATACTAAAAGTAACTCATTTTCTTCAGATTATTTGCATGAATCTAATGTATTTTTGTAAATAACAAACTGTTATTTATGTTTTATCATGGATGAGTTTTAAAGGTAGATTGTCTGACCTTGCCTCCGATCTGGTGACTGTGTACTCAAACCACAAGATGTTGGGAATGAGACTTGTGTCTCTCACCAGGAAAAACTCTGATATGGGCCTTAAAGAAAACAAAATTCGATAATCAAAAATCACAACAACTTGCAGAACAATCACCACAGTTAATGACCACATTAGCAAGCAAAATTTAGAATATGCAGGGGCAGTGCAAATCCAGGAAATTTACATCAACTAAGTATTCATGACAAATACTGAGTGTGTGAGTGTGTGTGTGTGCACGCGTGCACTTATTACCAGGCTGCTATCTTGGGGAACAGCGGTGTCAACACCTCCTGGGTGATGAAAAACCAGACCACACCCACTATGCTTCCAGCTACGCCCCCATAGATCACCTGTCCCCAGGTGTGGTAGAGTAGGTACACTCTTTAACACAAACAGATAAGTAAGCAGGAACATTAGCCAATAATAAATACAGCACAAGTGTGAGCGTGTCAGCCAGAGACATATGAAGTCCCCTCCTCTTGCTTTCAAATAAACCCATCCTGAAACTCTGTTATCTCTGAGCACACTTTTACAGTAGGACATTACTTTCCTAGCATCTCAAATGTAGACAAAGACAGCCAATCATATTTAGAGGTTATATAAAGTGCACTGACTACAACTTTTAAGGACCAGCCACTGCAAGTCACTTGGTCACTAGTGATCAGAAACATTTACGCATTTAAATTGAAATGACTGTGTGTGTGTTTGTGGCTTTTGTACATATGTTGTATAAAGTCAAGCATTAGCAATACCAGTGTTATCTGTTACCACTCAGTCATATGTTCAATACTATGAAGACTTACCTGCTGTATGATACAGAAAAAGCCACGCCCAACAGAATGATTGACAATACATGTCTCCATAACAACTCCACACATCTGGCGTTGTTTGTTTGATGCATTCTGAGAAATAAGTTTTTCAAAAACATTTTCAACTTTTTCCATCACATTTTTCCCCATTTCAAAAAAGAAACTATGCCAATGTAAATACATATTCTTCACTCAGAAAGAAAGGAAAGACTTACCTAAAATATAGAAAAAGAAAGAAATAAATGACAAAGAACCAGATGAACTGGGAATGGCTGGAGGGCATGCCATACTCTGTGGTCAGAGTGCTATGGGCACCTGCAAAAATCCCCAACATGACAAAATGTATATTAAAACATGATAGGATTTGACTATCTATCCAGCCAAAAACTTATTTTGAACTGCATCACAGAGCCTCCCATTCAGATACAGCATCTGCATCAAGAGTTACATTTCAACACAGTCAATGCTGTCCCTGGAGACTATTGCATTTTCTAAATCCTTAACACCACAACCATCCAATTTGTCATTTGCATGTCAAACTGCACTTCTATGCTGACATCACTTCCTTTAAAAAAAAAAAATCACTGTGATAGCATCACCTTTTAGTAGCCCATAATGAGGGCTATTCATGATCATTGTGAAAAGGGTAGAGAAGGTTCTGATACCATATAGAAAAAGCCAAAATGAAACCTTTCCAAAAAGATATCAATATGCATCAATAACATCACAAATCCCTTGTTTCCCCTCTATGACACATGCTTCTGAATGCATCACAAACTGTAATTTATCTTAGAATGCTGGTTTACAAATATCCATTGAAAATGACAGGGTTTGTAATAACTGAACAGCAATATAAGTCTAACATCAATTCATTTACATATATTCATTCAACTGACAGATGCTCTCTATGCCAGAGCATCACAAGGGAACCTCACAGAATCCCTATACTTAACAATTGACCCAACAGCCCTCTAGTTTTGACTGGTTCTCCTCAACACAATTTAAATAAAATTCCAGTGAAACCACAGATTTCATGTAATGCCTTGACATAGTGGAATCGGTTGCCCTTTCCCCTAAATAGCAAAAAAAAAAAAAAAAAAAGAAGAAGAAGTAGTTCGTTCTTGGAGTATATGACATCATTGTATCAGCATGATTTTACATTTTGCTGGCGGAGACTTACCTCCACAAGGGCGGGGCTCCCTCAGAATATGCTTCAGTAGCCAGTTCAACCCCTCATTCATTACCAGACCCCCAAAGAAGGAGATCTGACGAGAGAAAAAGACAGAGAAAGAGTCATTCATACAAAAAAAGTTAATACAAAACAAAACTTAAGACACAGCATCCAAAACAATTTAGGGATTTCGACCCAGAAATATACACTGCTATTTCTCATATCAAACACTGTGGCCTACTGATGCACAGTTGATTAACAAAGTTCCCTTCCTTTTCCTTCAAATGCAGACCAAGGACATGTGACTCACCGTGTGCAGTTCCCTCTTAAAAATGATGAGTGTGACAAATCCCACCAGGATTGCCACAGGTAACAGACTCATATAGGCCAACACCTGACCTGTCAGATCACCTGAAAGGAGGGAGGGAGAGAAAAATGGTGACGGGTGTTACAAATGTGTGTGCAATGTAATGTGCATTTTCTCCACAGGAAGTCACACAAAGGTAGTAACACTGAGCGAGTTTAAGAGTGTCCCATCCTGCCTTTAGGACTGAATCCGACTCTGGAAAAGTCCCCTTTTTTGGATGGTGTTTTTCTCTGTCCTGTCTGTGCGTCCACCGTCACAAATAGTCAGGGACAGAAAGACTGGACAATCCAAAGAGGTCCATTTTAACTGTGATATCCATTTACAGTGAGAATAAGTGGTCTGCTGTCAGAAGTTTTATTAGCCGTTGTAACCCGTGTGCTAGAATTTTTACGTCATGCTCTCTCGGTCTCAGGGGGGCCGTACTGTGCAGGCTTTGCTTGAACTATATATAAACTCCTTTGACTCAACTACTGAGGGTTCCGATTAGTGAATGTCCTTCTTTGACAAAGGCAATTAAAGTCACATCTCAGAATTAGTGCACTTTTGGTCTGCTAGGCCAGAGATTTTTATTCTGCACAGTAGCGCAACAAGAAAAAAATTAGACGGGCGATTCAGACAAATCAACTGAACAGTTGTTTCTGCCTTTTCGTCATAGAAAACAGAAACATGGTGTAACATATAAGCTAATAAAGTTAGCTGCTTATGTTGGGAACAAGGCATCTCTATAATGTAAATCAGAAATGCTTAACTTCCACGAGTTCTGTTCACGTCATTCGACGAGCGAGGGAATCCCACTGACTGGGCGCACGTGAAGTTAGGAGCTCGCACACCGGCAACGGCCACACCTACGTATCAGGTGTCTAGCTAATGAGTTAGCAATTTATGTAGCCGCAGGAAACTACCTCTAAACGTTTGTCATGACTCTACGGAATTGTTATCATTTCTATGTGTTTTCAGTCTAAAGGTGTCCGGTCACTTGTTCACATACCATAACAAACTGCCGCTTCAACATACGCAGTTGTCTAGCTCCTCAGTAAGCTATCCCTAGCTAGTGAGTTAGCTTACTTATAGCCTTGTCCCATAAAATGTTTCTCAAAGAATGATGCTCATTGTATTCATAAGACGCATGAACAAAGCATAATACTTTTGAGTATAAAAAGTTAACGAACAACGTGGGATCAGCAGTCGGATACCGAATAGAGACCAACATTCCTATGCTTACTTAGCTGAGGAGCTAACCTAAGAAAACTAGCAAGAGAAATACGTAAAGTAATAGCTCATAGTCAATAATTACTTTACTTCGTGCATTGATACCACTAACGCTGCAATATTCGCATTAAGACAGCTACCATTCCTTGTCTGGCAGGACTGCATATGATTTTTAACGCAGTGCTTATTCAGCGTGATGTAACCGAGGGAACTATCTCATGGATGGCTAAGCTAGCTAGCTATCTATCCCGAACTTTCGCAGGATATCCCGCTGGAAAACAATTAGTTGCAGCGGGCCAAAGCCTCATTGGACTACATGCTGTCAAGAAACCACTATGGTTGATTTTCAACAGCGCCAAAGTGAATTTATAATAACAGCAATCAATATTTCTAAGCGGCAGCGAATGAATCAAGGTATTGTGGTGATAATTGTGAGGCAACGGGCATGCGCACGGGTAACACAATTTGGCAATTGAGTAGAGCATGCAGCTTTATTCCACGGTCTCACTATTTGGCAAGCCACCCTTTGATTAGTGTCCATTCAGTTACAAAAACAGTATACTGTATTCACCTGCACAAACAAAACACATGGGCAGCTATGCTTAAGCGAAATATAAGGGTTCAAAATACACTTACCGGCAGGATACTCGACATGGGTTAAAGATATCGACCGCCATCGAGGTGGTGCCGAGCACTGTTCTTCCGACGCCATCTTACCCGGACACCGGGCAGCTGGTATCGACGAATCAGAAAGGAACGCCCAAGGTTCTTTGACCAATCACCAACCGCGAGAGAGGCTAAGGTAATCGGCCATTCACCATGTAGATCCTCAAAGGCAAAAAATCTGCACGGGAACAGCTGGCCAATGAGAGACTGGAAGTGGAGCGGGTATTGTCCAATCAGCGGTGTCTTGAATGGACATATGAAAATTAGGTTTATTCAAATGAAAGAGAAAAAATTAAGTGAATGGAGAAGCTCTTCTTCAATCGACCGACAATCCTAAATGTTGCGAAAGCGGTGGAAAGCACCTCAAAACAGCTCATGAAGGGACTCTGACTGTTTGGAAAAATTCGGAAATATGTCGAAATTCAATGTAAATCAAAACAGTAAAATTATTGCTTTTTCTTTTGTTTCTCCAGATGTATCAATTAGGCATGACACTGTTGAAAACAACGGACTGCAAAATATAGACGCGGACATTTATCTTTAAATTCTAAATCTTTCCCCCTCAGTTTTGAATATCCTAGCTGATCTAAGAAATGGAAGATACAAACAATGTATGCCCCGCCCGCAAATATATGTGACCTAATTTTCCACTAATGATGTTGTTGATCAAACCTACTCTTGTTTGGAATCATAGCCATGTAATGAACGAATTAATCAACTCCATTTCTGTTAACTGTGGATAAAGAACACCATTCCCTGTGTACTAATCTGAGAGGCAATCTGTCAAAAGTGGTGCATTGAAGCTTAAGCCATAAATAACGTTACACAATACCTCATAGGAGTTAAGCACTTTCCCAGTGAAATTTTCCGCATAATTACATGCTTTTAAATCACACATTTTCTTTTCAAAATTCTTCATTTGTATATGTCATTCAGTTACATGATGGTATTACAAAGTTCATGTGTTAATCGTTTTATGATGAACTTGGTCATTGTACATAACTCATGGTCATTACATAGTTAGGACAGCTGACTACTCATAAATGAGATGAAAATCTGATGACAATAAAACGGTGGCGAGAGAGATTAAGTGAGTGCAATAGTAACAATAGTAGTGTATGATACAGTAAGTTCATATTGGTAATTGGCTCATATTGGTTCTTACTGTTATTGGTAGCTGGATAAATAACGTAACATTAAAGCACAATTACAGAACACTGAGATGGATGGTAGAATTCCTACTGTTTATATGCACATGTAAGAAGGCAAGATGCATACAGATCTAAACAGGAAAACAAACCAACAAACCGATTAAAAATAAAAGACTTTTACAGTTTGTGCCGGAAGATTTTTCTTTCCCCATTTTATCTTTTTTTTTTTTTGTACAAAAACAGGAAGACAACAAAAGGCATTTACAGAACATGTAAGGACACACATGAAGATAAGGAAAAGTTCTTGTCAAGTTTCACATCATTCTCCCATTCCTCCACTTTGGCCATCAGTTTGAGCCCTGATTCAGACATTCACATATCACATGTTCTCCAACTGAGCTTATTTCCATTTCTTTGTCTCTACAGTTTGTTTTCACAAGAGACTCACATCACCTACAGTCATTCTTCATTTAATCCAATCAAAATGAAAGACACAAGGGCTGAACTCAAAAGGAACAGATACACACAATGAATACAAGTGACCCTGTAATATGTGCTTGGTAGAAAGCTGCCAGGTTGTTATTGTTGGTTACGGCCCACGTATGTATGACGACACAGCACAAGGAGATGCAGGTGTCATTACAGCCACAAAGCTAATTACTGTAGGTTGTTTTCAAACTAGTGTTCACAGGCATAAATGAGTCTAGAATCTGCATTGTAGACAAACTGATTAACCTTTCCTGCATATTCTCTCTTTGAACCTCCTCTTAAAAATCATCATAAACTGGGGACATGGATTTCTTCAATGCATAGCACAGTGGCACACAAATTTAACCTCGTCCCTAAAACAATTCAGTCAGGCTAAACCTAACTGAATGTCTCACAGTTAGAGGGGCTAAACTCAGAGATGCCAGGAACAACAGTATGCTGACAACTATGGCCAGTACACTCATTATACTCTGGAATGAACCATTATTACCCATCCTGACTGAAACATTCAAAATAACATCAACGCTAATTTTCAGCCTAACTTGACTAATTTACATTTACAAACAGTATCTCTGATATAACCATGTCTCTCTGTACCAACACACTGAATTCATTAACAGATAGTGGATCCTGGACAGCTCACAACACACCCACACTGAAAATTACTCTTTTGTTTTCAGTGGAAGAGCATTCTACATATTGGAGTGAAGCTTCTTAATTAAAAGCTGTGGCTCAGACTTCCTCCTCCCTGGTCACAAAGCAGACATAATACCACTGCAATGGGCTGAAATCACATCACACAACCAAAGACAGAGAATCCCCAAGACACCATCTGTGTCCAAAAAAAAAAAAGAGATCTGATTGTTTGGATCTTTGTAAATGAAGTTGAGTAGAATAAAATTTCTTAAAAGAAAGGTTCACCATTTTTTCACCATGGCATACTTACGTTAAAACAACTCTACAGACAGATACTCAAAGAATTCGGCTAACCGGGTAGCTGAGTTAAAGATGCTGGTAATGGTATGTTTAGCTGGAGACAGTTGAAGAGTCTGTTGAGACAGCTGACAGCCTGAGATCTGAACAGTCCAGAACTCAGTCTCATAGACGTCCATTGTTTCTAGTCGCAATTACAGTAGTGGTAGCAAAAGATAACCACTGGAATGCTTTCTAGAGAAAGCATGTCATAATGAAAAACTGGTGAAACTTTCTTTCTAGGAACCATTTTACTATGTATCTACAATAAATGTAAGGATGGGAATTGACCACAAAAGGCAAGTGGCAAACATACATATGTAATCAATATATCAGATATTTCTCTTCCATTCAAGAATGGAATTTCCCATACCTCCTCTCTCTATTCTTTTTACATCATATAGGTAAATGATATTTAACGGATAATTATTCAATGGTTAATCTACAGTGACATTCCTTTTTCTCACAGGTAAACATTAAGCACTGCTTTGCATTTTTCATGGATTTCATGAAATATCTGGTGTTTTAAATACTCTTAAGTTATACAGATTTCTCTTGATGTAGGTTCAGTGTTATAACAAAAAAAAAGAGCAAAGAGACAAGTGCTTGATCTGATATTATGATAAAAAATAGATTAAAAGAGCTTTTTATATTATTTGTTTTTTTGGGTTCAAGTGCAAAAATAGCAAACAAAGGCAGGTCCAGTGGATGTAGAAAACATAGGATTTGATTTAAATAGGCATAATCTTACTACTCTAGATGACACGAAGCGATCCCAGATGTTTCTGGAAATACATTTAACTAAAATTTAAGACCATGGAAAAGAAGCAGAGAGTTCTCTCTCTCATTTTAAGGAAGGCTCAAAGGCAGGTGATCAGCATCAAGTCAAAGACATTGTGGGGAATACAAACCTATATTCTTACATACTATGTAATGTTTAAAGTGATTGTATGTCCTCAGACTGTGAGGGACTAATCCATTAATAATGATGGCTTAGTGGATAGTTTTGTGGCTCCAGTTAATGGGATGTTACTGGAACCAGTCCAAACCAGACTGAAAACATAAAATTCAGAGTTCTAAACTACTGGGTTTAAACTGACTCATTCAAATCCTGGAGAGATGCTAAGTGTTTTACTGGGACAGAAAGCTCATTACTGATTGAGTATAAGTTCAAAAAGAAAGTGGAAAGGACCTCTGGACTTGCTGATACATTACATACACACACAAACAAACATAAATAAGCATGCATCCTTTAACCATGACACACCAGGCTGCTGTCAGTTCAACTAATCACGTGCTGCATGGTTTGCCTATTATTTGCAGGTGAAATTTAAAGCCATTTATAAATGCGACAGTATCAAAACGACTGTCAACTTGCCGCTAGCTCCTGACTCAACAGTGCAACTCAGGCGGTAAAATTACAATATGCCCCACTGGGGATTTCCCATAATGCCTCTGCGAACCCACAACGCCACGGTGCAATCTCTGTACTGTATAAAGCCACTGAATACTACTGAGCAGCAAACAGTTTCAGCTCCCCAGTGTAACCAGGCTCCCATGAGTCACAATTTTTCTCTTTTTCAACCAAATCACACTCTGAATCAGTGCTTTTCTGTGGCGATTTGCCAGAAAGAGGTATATAAATCTAAACCAAAACTCTTTAGACAACAGTTCATAATTCAACAGTTCAATGATCAATAGCTTAAAATGAATGTCTGCAGGGCGAGTGTTATTTGGCTAGGACAATACCCCAAAACACCATTCTTAGATACAAAACACACACATACACACACTCACATATAAGTTTGCACTTCAAAGAAAGAATTCTACTGGCAACATAAAAAAAAATCATAAAGGCTGTGGTTACGTACTCCAATTGAGGAGAAATGACACAATAGGTATGATAAGCGTGTGTTGTGTGTTTGTGAGTGAATGACATAGAGAGTTCTGGGGAAAGACTCCTGAAAGGTGAATCTGACTTCTCCATAGGTTCAGTCTCTGGGTCTGTAGTGGGGAAAAATGGGTCCTATAGCAGCATTCTCCATCGTTAACTCAGCAGGTTCAAACTTTACCCCATTTAGGTTCTACTTCTTATTTTAAACACAAACACACACACACACACACACATACACACAGCCAGACACACATGGACACCCGCACATCTGCGCACCTCGAGGCTTCTCTGTCTTATAAGCACTTCAGGAGGTCCGACAGTTAATGAGAGTCTCCTCTGAAAAACAGAGAACCCAGCTGAGTTGGACATGTCAGTTCTAGGGCCCACTGTGGCCAAGGCCTGGGTCCGGATCAGGTTTCTGGTTTTGGGGCAGTGACCCATTGGGTTCGGGCAAGCTGTCAATGCCCAGGTAACCCAGCAGAATGTCACTGCGTCGATGAGACAGACTCAGGATGTCCTCAGCCAGACACTGGGCAGAGGTGAAACGCACTTTATCATGGTCAAACATGTCCTTTAGATACTGCACCACTTGTTGCTGTGGGGAGAAAAGATGAAGAAGAAAAAGAGTTCTGATTAAATCACATCAGTGCAATGCCTTTACAGTGAAAGATCATTATGAAGCAAAAAAAAACAGTTTTTCTTCTTTGGGAACCTTGTGACAAAGTGTCTCACTCAAGGCCACATCAGCAGACAGCTGTCATACTCAGGACTCAGACCTACAACACTGCATTTACTGGACTGTTAAACCACCAGCAGACATCTACTACAATGTTATTATAACATGCCCGTTTATGCCCATTCCTGTCCATGAAAAGTGTCCCAGGCAATACAATGAATATATTTTAGCAATACTTCATATTTAATTCTTCATTTGTTCTTGAATCTGCTCTCTTCTCTTTGCAAACCCCAGCCTGGCTTTGTCAGGAATGTACAGAGTGATGAGGGTGGATTATACTGCCACAGAGATTACAGTGTCAAACAGATTAAGATGATAGAGGGCACCTGAGATTATAATCCTTGTAATCTGTGTGAAAACCTAATCCCTAAGAGTGAGGTGCAGGCAACAATCAGTTCAAAAATCTCTCTCTTTGAAAGAGGCCCTCCCAATCATTACCAAAATTATGACTCTTACATTTTTAACCACTGCAATCTACAACAGAACCTTAATCTTGATCAAAACCCTAACCTAAATGACCTGTTTTAATCTCACAAGGGGTTTAAATTTGGATTGTAATCTCCCTTCCCATTTGATGCAATTTAAAGCAAACACTAAAGCATCCTTGAAACAGGGTTATCTGAGTTATTACATTTCTTTTTTTGTTGAGGGCTTTCCATTTTTGTTAACTCACCTTAAATATGGTGCAGACCTCACTAAGGTGTTGCCTGGGGCCCAAGAAGCCAAAGGCCAAAACTGGACTCACATGCTCTGAGATGGCATAGAAGTGCGATATAAAACCATCTGGGACCTGGGAGACAGAAACCAGAACACGCATTACTGTTTTAAACCGACCTGTGACAAACAACATAAAGTAACTATACAGATGTTTATGAAAATCTAAACAAGAACATTTCAATCAGTTTTTGTCAAATACATTACATTTCTTTTTTGTTTATTTGTTTGTTATCTCTCTTTGGTTTGAGGTAGTCGAAATGTTGCCTGGGTGAAAAAAGTCATACATGTATTTTCAGTTGCAGAATGACAAACTTTGCCGGCTTCAGTTTATCAAAGTGCATGCCAATACTCTCTATTGTGTGGATGTGCTTGACAGCAGTTATTGTCTACATACTGAGTGACTTAGTGAAGCGTGAAGGTGATAAACATTACAGTTTTACATGTCTTCACACAGGAATTTAAACATTAAATTTACAAAAATGAGTATGTAAGAACCATTACAATCATTAGTCATTCATTTAAAGGGAAGATGACATTTTAAGATGTCTATGTCTATCTTAAAATGTTTAAAATGTTTCACAGACATGTTTATGGTCGAATGGATTTTGCTCTGCAAAACGGTGAATGTGTTGCCTGAGGTGACGCTTCATTTTTTGGGGTTTTTAGATGATTCTCTTGAGACTAAATACAGCTTTCCTGTCCCTCTGTAGCCTTGTAACCCACTCCCATCCCTCCACACTAGCAGGATGCCTTGTGTTTGAGAGTTAATGTGAGAAAGTGTGTCAAATATAAGTCTACGTTTGTATGCGTCCATGACATTTTTAAGAATATGCTTGTAATTTTAGATCTCTCACACTCACCATTAGCAACCTCCTCTTAGCTTTCAACACAGACCAGCATGCAGTGGCCAATGCCTGAGAAAGAGAGAGAAAAAGAGAGTGAATGAGTTATTACATGTCTTCTCAGTTTGAAGGTTTTTCATTTGAAACAAGGACATGTGATCACCATCTAACACTAACCCTGAATACTAAGTACTCCTAGTATTCAGCGACAGAGTATCTTTGAAACTACTAGATGCCCAACAATTTCTTGGTATTAGGGTGAGATTGCCCTCAACTCTATGTTTGTACATTTATTACTCTCTGGTCTGTAGGTTTCTAATGTAAATGTAAATCTCTGCGATCGCAAACACACACTGTGAACAGTGAGCAGTGAATTTGTCCTCGGCATTTAACCCATCCAACACACCGGTAGTGAACACACACACACCAGATGCAGAAGCAGTGGGCAGCATTCCTTGCACCTGGGGGGCATTGGGGCTAAGTGCCTTGCCCAAGGGATGGTGGTCCTAGGAATTGAACCGGCAACCCTTCGGTTACGAACCCGGTTCTCTAACCTCCAGACCACAGCTGCCCCCTTTCTGTAGGTTTATTGTATGATTTTTAGTTTCTCTCTCTGTGTTTAGCTCTGCTTGCCTGAATTCTAAGCGACTGATTTGTTTTGGGGTTTTTTTTGCTGTACCGTCTCTTTAAAGCTGTCGGAGAGCCAGCGGTTCCTCAGGACTGCGACTACTGAAGACGGAGGACTCTCCAAGTCCTCAAAGGCGTCCATTAGGATAAAGTCCAACACAATGTCAAAGAAATTCATACACACCACCTACACAGAGCCAAGAGGCAGAAGGGTCACACACTAACAATTCAGGTCAGAAATAGTTTAATAAAGACACACATTTGAGTAAGCAAAGCGGTAGAAATACCGATATAGAGAGGACAGACAGACAGCCAGACTGACAGATGCACGGGACAAAGGTCAGACAGCTGGACAAGTTCACACAGTCAAACCAGACTGAGAGAGAGAGAGACAGAGAGAGAGCGAGAGCGAGGGAGAGAGACAGACAGACTAACCCCTCTTCCTTCGAGCTCCATCTTGGTGATGGGCCAGGTTTCCTCTCTCTGAGTATACAGCAGCATGTCCTCATAGCTCTCCAGAAAAGCCTTTGGGCTCTACGCATGTGCACACACACACACACACACCACAGAGAGAGATAGAGAGAGAGAGAGAGAGGGAGAAATAGAGAGG
Organism: Chanos chanos; assembly: GCF_902362185.1. Classification (NCBI taxonomy): domain Eukaryota; kingdom Metazoa; phylum Chordata; class Actinopteri; order Gonorynchiformes; family Chanidae; genus Chanos; species Chanos chanos. The sequence goes on from NC_044497.1 coordinate 44,169,433, forward strand.
TAAGAGTGTTGAAGGTAAATGTCACGGTTTGGATAGATGGACATATGAATGGATGGACTGGCTACTTTGTTGGCTTTGATCATGAGTCCACTGATCATCTGTTTTCCTGTCTCCGTGAAGAATGTCCGATGAGTCTCCTCCAACAACAATATCTGCCCACAGAGAAACACACAGAATGACAGTTTATGAGGAGATTAGCCAAAGAGCTGCCAATAAGCCAAGCTGATGAGTCAAACGTTAAAAAAAAAAACTGCCCAAGACTACGCAACAACACAGACCTGTGTTCAGTCACTAAGGGGACTACTCTGGTTGTAAAATTATTGGTTTGTGTGTGTGTATGTGTGGTGTGTACAGACCTGGAAAGCTTGTCTCACACAGTGCAATTTGGCCAGGAAGTCCTGATCACTGTAACACTCCAGCAGCTCAGTTCTGTAAAGGAGAGAGTCAGTGAGTTGCGTTTGTGTCTAGGGGTGTATTTGCGAATGCGCATTTCTGTCTGTCTGTATTCGGTAAAACAGAACGGCAATGAGCAGAACGTGTGTATAGCAGCGTGTGTGTTAAAATGTGTGTGTATGGAGTTGTTGGGGTTCTGCTGAAGCCGTTCGGTGTTTAGTCTGAGTATGATTTTTATGATGTTCAGAAGATTTGTGTGTGTGTGTGTTTGATGTGTGTGAGGCGTTTAGTCTGAGAGTGGTGAAACTGGAACTTAGATGTGCCTTCTGGTGATTACGCTATTCAGGTAACTTGCTAGGAGCAGACCACATACTTTTAGACTCTGCTTACTCACTGAGTGTAACACCACATTTCTAAACACAACAGTAGAGAATCAGACTGTCAGCAGACTAAGATTCAGAGCGTGAAACATCTGAGACATCTGAAACTGAGTGGGTCTGTTTACGCAAAGAATGATGCCCGAGTGCACGGTTTACCCTGACTGGTGTTTAGTCGTTTACTTTAAAACCGTTTAAGATGGTTTGTGTGTAGACTGAAAGAGTTTCAGCCAACTGGTGTTAATATGTAGTTTCTGAGTGTGGTGCTAACGTCATTTGGTGTTTTCTCTGAGTGAAATGTTCAGTGATTTGGGCGGTTTTGTGTGTGATCCGTGTACTAGAATTTAAAGTTTGACGTACTACAGTTGTTGAAAGTTTAGGCTTTGTCTGAGAGTGGAGCTGCAGTTTTCTGCTGAACGTGCATGTGGAACACGGTTTTAATGCTAACCACTGTTGAGTGAGGGCATGGTGTTTAAATTGTTTGGTGTTTGAGTGAGAAGTTTAAGTTATTTAAGTGTTTAACCGTTTTACCTGAGTGATCTGCAAAGGACATCCCCTGCCTTCACAAGAGTCAGAGCTTCCTCATAGAGAGCTGCAGGTTTCAATGGCTGATAAACCTCTTCCAAAGAAAACGTATCAAACAGCTGCAGAGAAAGAAAAATTTAAAAAAAAAAGATATATATTTAAAAATGAAAAAATATTTAAAAAATGAATATGTGGGTAATAAATTTGTAACATCTGAAAGATAAATTCTTCAAAAACAAGGCTTAACCATTCAAAAACACATTCACAGGTGGGTTGTGCGTGAGTACAGGTGTGTGTTATGACCTCTGCTGCAGAAAAGAAGGAGTCATCAGAGGTGACAGTGGTTGCGTCATCGTCTTGATTTCGCTGAGAGCTCTCCACGTTCGGAAGGATCAACGTCCCCTCACTCTCTACTTAATAATACACATGACAACAATACTTTCATTCAATCACAATGACCAGTGCAGACCTGTTCCACCGCTACCCCACTGACACACTCCTACAAACTTATTTCACTGCCTCGCTGATCATAGAGATCATAACACCGTCAGTAACTATAACAATAATACTGAGGGACGTCAATAAAACAATGAAACTACAACAAAAACTCTAGGGGATTAATTAGATGGAGTTTAGGAGTAACAGACACCTCTCAAAGCTGAAAAACTGAAGAATTCTTTGTGTGTTTATATGTGTGTGTGTGTGTGCTGTACTCACCAAGGTCAGCGAGAAGACTATCTGGTGGAATGGAGCTTCCGAAGTCTTCCTGCAGATGGTAGGCCCGATGCAACAGAGACTCCAGCTTCTCTGCAAACTGACGGTGGTGCATGTCCGCCTGTTACAACAAGTCATTATCATTCATAACCAAATGACACTCACCACTCACTACTACAGTGTCAAGATTTAAAGATGTTAACCTTCATTTCATCCCATCATCTCCAACATTCTATCTGCCTCTGACACAGGACTGTTTGTTAAGTGCTGTGTTTACTGTTGTATGAGCTGTGTGTTTGTTTACTGCTGTATGAGCTGTGTGTTTGTTTACTGCTGTATGAGCTGTGTGTTTGTTTACTGCTGTATGAGCTGTGTGTTTGTTTACTGCTGTATGAGCTGTGTGTTTGTTTACTGCTGTATGAGCTGTGTGTTTGTTTACTGCTGTATGAGCTGTGTGTTTGTTAACTGTTGTATGAGCTGTGTGTTTGTTAACTGTTGTATGAGCTGTGTGTTTGTTTACTGTCGTATGAGCTGTGTGTTTGCTTACTGTCCTATGAGCTGTGTGTTTGTTTACTGTCGTATGAGCTGTGTGTTTGTTTACTGCTGTATGAGCTGTGTGTTTGTTTACTGCTGTATGAGCTGTGTGTTTGTTTACTGCTGTATGAGCTGTGTGTTTGTTTACTGCTGTATGAGCTGTGTGTTTGTTTACTGCTGTATGAGCTGTGTGTTTGTTTACTGTTGTATGAGCTGTGTGTTTGTTAACTGTTGTATGAGCTGTGTGTTTGTTTACTGTCGTATGAGCTGTGTGTTTGTTTACTGTCGTATGAGCTGTGTGTCTGCTTACTGTCGTATGAGCTGTGTGTTTGTTAACTGTTGTATGAGCTGTGTGTTTGTTTACTGTTGTATGAGCTGTGTGTTTGTTTACTGTCGTATGAGCTGTGTGTCTGCTTACTGTCGTATGAGCTGTGTGTTTGCTTACTGTCGTATGAGCTGTGTGTTTGTTTACTGTCGTATGAGCTGTGTGTTTGCTTACTGTCGTATGAGCTGTGTGTTTGCTTACTGTCGTATGAGCTGTGTGTTTGCTTACTGTTGTATGAGCTATGTGTATTCTTACTGTTGTGTGAACTGTGTGTATTCTTACTGCTGTAGGAGCTGTGCGTTTTTTTTACTACTGTATGGGCTGTGTGTTTGTTTACTGCTGTATGAGCTGTGTGTATTCTTACTGCTGTATGAGCTGTGTGTTTGTTTACTGTTGTATGAGCTGTGTGTTTGTTTACTGTTGTGTGAGCCGTGTGTTTTTTAACTGTTGTATGAGCTGTGTGTTTGTTTACTACTGTATGAGCTGTGTGTTTGTTTACTGTTGTATGACCTGTGTTTGTTCTTACTGTTGGAAGTGGGGCGACTTCTGCCCCCTGAAGGACAAGACCAGAACTGGCTGCTGTGTCTGAATGAGCACCTCGCCTAATATTTAGAGCCTGTTCCCATTTCTGTAACGCCTCCTCAAACAACTCCATACCTGCAAGGCGAGAAAGACAGTATTATACATCCATTCAACTCTATCCTTGCAGAAAATCACATAGTATCACACACAAACATACAACTCCATGACACAGGGACACAGAAAGTAATACTACTACCAAGCAACTCTGTACATACAAGCATTAATCGAGGAATTGAGGACCAGTATCTATCCCAGCAACAAAAAGTACAAACTTACAACAGAAACCCAAAAAAAAAACTGGAACGAGTGAGTGTTACTTGCATCTACAGTGGATGACATAACCATGTAACCACTAAAAGAGCAGGTCTTTGTAACTATCTTAAAACTCTTTTCTCCCTCCATCACCCAGCAACCTTGACGCCCTCTGACAGGCACTCGGCAGTTATACAGCGTGAACAAGAAGAAAACAACGAGAACTCTGCGGAACTAAAACCTGTAACCTGTGGAACCATCTGCCCCCACAAGCTGAATCAGAGGTGGTGCGCCCAACCCCCTCCACTGGAATGCCAAATGAAGATCGCGAGCACACAGAAACTGATAACATTGGCGTGCAGCAGCCGTCACTATCACCTCCCAAGGCTGAGGACAGGCTATCTGACAAGAAGGGCCATGCAGAGGCCCCGGTGTCTGACCCACTCAGGGAGAGCCATGCAGAGGCCCCGGTGTCTGACCCACTCAGGGAGAGCCATGCAGAGGCCCCGGTGTCTGACCCACTCAGGGAGAGCCATGCAGAGGCCCCGGTGTCTGACCCACTCAGGGAGAGCCATGCAGAGGCCCCGGTGTCTGACCCACTCAGGGAGAGCCATGCAGAGGCCCCGGTGTCTGACCCACTCAGGGAGAGCCATGCAGAGGCCCCGGTGTCTGACCCACTCAGGGAGAGCCATGCAGAGGCAGACACACCAACATCCCACCCTGATTTCCTTGACTCCTTGTCACCATCCCCACCCCACTATCTAAACTTCTCTGAAAGTATGGAGAGGCCGCTGTCAATTGGTAGGCTGTCTTTTTCTAGACCCAATCCCAAGGGCCCAGCACCCAAACCAACCCCTCCATCCCCACCCTCACTCCCTACTTTCTCTCCCTCCCACATCAAACCCGCCTCTCTACCTACAGCAGCCTGCCCAATCACAGAGACTAAGAAAGTCATTTCTAATTAATGATCTTACTTGCACACATACACTTGATTTTTTACTTTTAACTGAAACATGGTTGGATGAAGCAAGCGGTGCTACTACCCTTGCTGAATCAGTTTCTCCAAACTTCACTTTCACAAGTGCTGCTAGGACAAGCAGAAGAGGAGGGAGAGTAGCCACGCTATTCAGATACCCTTTTCAGTGCAAACAGTCATCATTTGGTGACTTTATATCATATGAATGCCTATGTGCTCTCATTAAGTGTTCTCCTCAGATTTTGTTAATAAACTTTTTAGTGGCCTCCAAAACACCCGGCTAAAGTTTTTCTTGATGAGCTGTATTGTCTGTAATTTGTATGGATTTTGATCTGATCATTTCTGTGTATTCTTTGATGTGTCTATGTCCCCACACATTCAGAGCAGATCTATGACTGTAAACCCTGATCACTGATCACACTGGTGCTCTCTTTCAGCAGGCACTTTCCAGAACCTCAAGTCAACTGTCAGACTTCTGTGGATGACTTGCTGGATCATTTTAATTCAAAAATGGTAAATATTATGGATGACATTGCTCCAGTAAAAGTGAAGACAGTCACCAACAAACAAAAAGCACCATGGAAAAAAAAATCCAGCCGTTAAACTCCTGAAAAGAGAGTGCAGGAAGACTGAAAGAAAACGGCGCAAATACAAACTCCAGATCCACTGTGAAATCCATAAAGAGACGCTTTGCACATATAATGGTGAAATATGCAAAGCAAGACAGTCTTTTTTTCTCCATCATCAGTAGAAATATATACAATACTCGTGTGCTATTCACAACTGTTGAGAAATTGACAAACCCCCCTTCACAGCTGGCATCTGAACTTCTCTCTGTCAATGAGTGAATAGAATTTACGTCCTTTTTCAAAGATAAAACTGATCAAATCAGGCAGAACATATCCTCTCAATTACTAACAACTCAACATTTAGATTTACCAGCACCAAAAAGACGGGAACTCAACTTGAAAAAAAACACTACAGGATGTCAACTCTCAAATGTCTAAAGCTTAGATACTTTACCTATCCAACTTTTTCAAATCAGTTTTTCACCTCATAGTAGCAGACGTGCTTAAAATTATAAATATATCAACGGCGCTGTCTGGCACATTCCCCAAGTCCCTGTAAACAACTGTTAAAAAGCCCTTTACTTAAAAAGAATAATCTAGATGCTTCCATACTGAGAAATTACTGCTATGTTGCTCAGCTCTGGAACCGACTTCCCGATGACATCAAAGGTGCTCCAACGATAGCCAGTTTAAAAGCCAACTGTTCTCAGATGCTTTTTGTTAACTGATTAAATGCACTCGACTTTTTAATTTTTTCTTTCTAATGCACTCTTCCTTTTTAATCTTTTATTTTTCTGTGTTCTTTTAACTGTTTTAATGCACTCTGCCTTGTTTTAATCTCTTATTTTTCTATGCTCTTTTATCTGCTCATTTGTAAAGCACTTTGAATTACTAATCTGTATGAATTGTCCTATATAAATAAACTTGCCTTGCCTTTTTAATTAAGGGACATAGCTCTATATGCCAAGGTATGAGTATTCGCTAACTGTACAGCGTCTTATCGGTAGGGGGCGACAAAGAGCGCTAAACCGCCACAGAGCTCCGTGCAGGGGAAGCACAGATGAAACCATTGATGGGTGCAGAAAACAATGACTCAAAAAGGTAATGATTAGTAGTTCGTGAGGCATTCACAAACTTCATTACAAATTATTCATCTGCCAGTTGGATGCATAGTTATTGTGTCATCCTTGGAAATTGAACAGGATGGTGAGAACGTGTGGATGGTTGTCTGTGTTATTTCTTTTCACTACTGTTCCCCCAACACCGGCTGTAAGTCAATGGCAGGTTACTGACTCGTGTTTGGTGGGCAGCTTTTTGACTGAATTGTTCAGAAACGATAAAAACTCTCAAAACATTTACATTTTAGCTAATAATCAATTAGGGTGGTTTTCAACTGTTATTGTGTAAACAATTCAATAACTACAGCATAAACACAACAATTCTGTCGCATCACAACAATTTTCCTTTTTTTTTTTTTTTTTTGAGTTAAAGGCTATCTGTAAGGTAATGTAAGTACAGACTCTGGTGTAAATAGTCCTTTAATATGAGCTGAGAACACTGTTGTGTCTGTTTGGTGAACAGCAATAAACTACATTACCCATGAGGTACAGGTTCTCTGCGTTTGACTCCTCCACTGCTCCGGGCTCCTCAGCCACTGGTTCTGCCTCCCATGGAGTGCCTGCATTGGCTGACTGGTTGGGAGAAGATGGGACTCGCACCTGTGTCATGAGAATCAAGCATCAGAATTATAAAATGGTCAGGGAGAGGAGATTCCATCAGTTCAATACAATAATTTTTTTTTATCAAAAATTACTTTTTAAAAAGAGAGAGAAAAGGAGAAAGAGGGATGATGAAAAGAATAATAGTGGAGTTAGGGTAAAGAAAAGAAATAGCAACAAAGATAGAGCAAAAGACAGAGAGGGATGGAGGGAGAGCAAGTGAGTGGGAAAAAGAGAGAGACATTAAGAAAGACAGTGAGAGACAGAAACATCCAAAAAGAGAGATGGAGAAAAAGAAACCATGGAAAAAGACAGACAGGAGAAAAGGTTACAGTTCAAGAGAGAGACTGTTAGTGTAACCTACAGATGCCAGACTGTGTGAGGAACTCGAGTGTTTGCTGTGAGCCAGAGAGGAGATGCCACTCAAGGTGTCGTTACTGCGTGTGCTGGGACTCATAATCTGGCGCCCTGGAAATGGGCCTGAATAAACACACAACACAAATAAACACCAAACAATATTAATTCTGGTCCTTTTTAACTGTCACTTTTCATCATCACACTGCAAGCAATCATCTAAAAATAGGACAGTTAAGTCACAGTGTCCTAAATACAAATATACCTATAAATGACGAAATTCTGGAAATTAATACATATATACAATTAATTAATACATAACCAACACCACACAAACTTTGACTATAAACAATTCAGAACACTTAAAATTATTAGCAGCTAGAAACAGTTACACAATTAATTACCATAAAGAAAAAAAATCAATGAAACAAATCACGACTATGACAGAACCACATGCCAAATAATTGCCTGTGGAGGCAACTGATTCATGATTTGAATAAATTAATCAAATCAATCAAGCAACACATAATGTGACTGTTCCCTCTCACCTCTCTTAAGTGAGGCCGGTCGGCTGGTTCTGAGGAGTGATTCAGGCACACCCACGGTAGGCTTCTTCTGGGCGTCCTTACTGGTCACCTGCTTCCTCTTACGTCCACGCCGCTTCAGCTGATGGGCAGTTAATGCTAAGGCAACACTGCCAAGCGCCGTAGCAAAGAGAACCTTTTTCAGATTAGGAGACAGACGCAGCTGAGAGAAAATGGACTGAGAGAGAGAGAAAGAAAGAAAAAAGGAGAGAAAGAAAGAAAGAAAGAAAGAAAGAAAGAAAGAAAGAAATAAAGAAACAGAGAAAGAAACAAACAAAGAAAGAGAGAGAGAGAAAGACAAAATCTGTCATTTGCATTCTAGTGGGTTGGGTTTGATTCTTTTACTGTATCAGTCCGTTTTCATCCCAATTATCCTAAGCTGCACTTCAGGATCATCCATCCATCTACCTTTACAGAGGTATTGAAACAGAGTAAAACAAGCTAAAATTGGTCACATTGTTTTGGGTGACTAATGAGTCAAACCCAGTTGTGACTGTACCCCAGGTGTGAACGTTACCTGTCCGAAGGTGGAGTAGAGGAAAACAGGTATCTCAGCCACTGTCATGGCTAAGGCCTGCATGATGGACATGCCCTCTGCCCTTTGGATTGACATGTCAGCCACCCTCCCACAGCTTCACAGGCATCAAGAGGTTAAATCTTCCTTCACTCTCTGACTCAGGAACAGCTTCAGTCCTCTCTGAACCAGTGCTTCCTCTCTGAGCCAGTCCTTTAAAACTGATCTGTTTTGACCAGAGATCAGTTTTAACCAGTCTGTCTCCTGTGTTACGGACTGTGCTTCAACTGACCCAGAAATACAGCTTTGTCTTCACTCCTCCAAGGGCGCCGTGGTTACCATAGTTGGCTGCCTAGGAAACCAGAGCACAGTTCATATCTCGGCCAACCCTCTTTAGATTAGGAGTAGGTTTTGGTTATGCAATTACAGTTAAACATTCTTGTGCCTGTTTTGATCTTCACCCCAGTCACATTAGGATATAAACAGAATGTGGTCAAGCAGGCTACATAAAATACAGTTTTGACTTACACCGACAGACTCCACAATGCCATGCAATATGTAGCCTGACGTTTTGAGCTTGTACTTTGGTACAAGCAACAAACTCCTTATGGTTTCAGCTCTAATAAACCGCACTGTAAATATGTCACTAATGTCTAACATCAGCTGCAGTAAACAAACATTTGAGGTCACAGCAACTTCGTACGTCATAAATGAATGAAGTTTGTGTGCGTGAACTGGTCACAGATAAGTACATTTTGAAATGTTATTCCACGCGAGTTGATTAAAAAAATATATAAAATTAACCATATAACCTAATAGTTCACACTTGTACTGGTACGACCAAATGACAGCAGCATGCATCTAGCGTTAGTCTGCTAACCTACATCAAAGATTAGAGAATGACAGATTAGTCCCTGCTGTCTGACAGAGCAGACTAAGGAACAAATATCAACTGATTCGGCATTCACAGGGTACACTTATATTCATATATCTTTAAATTCATAATAATATAAATACCATAAGTACAGTTAGGTTACCAAGTCAATGCAAGCTAACCAGAGCTAACACACTAGCTCTACTAAACCATTCAAATAATGAATGAAGCTATTAAAATACAACATCCCCTAAGATACCCTTTAAATCAGTTCTAATATTAAATTTGCGTCTGACAGTTTGATAGAAACAAATGCAGTTACTTTGTGAGGTTAGTAAACGTTTGATCTCCGTATCAGAAACCAGTCAAGGTCCTCAGGACTCAAGTCTCAAAGTAGCATCCTTATCACGTTTATACCTCTGCAAACTGTTCCTAAATGTCTGTGCTTACTGAAAAGATAACGATAACATTTGACATCGTAATCCACAGTAAATATGGGCTTATTATAAACCAGGAAATAATTAAACCGAACAGACACACTCACACTTCCATGTTTAGCTGGAGAAGGGCATTCTCTCTACGCTGCACTTCACACACTAGCAATGGCTTTCAATGGGCGGTTCAATATTTGATTGACAATCAGATTCACCTATGAGAATTGAGAAATACACTCGCGTCCTCAGAGTCTAACATGACACATTAGGGGGGAAAATGTATCATTGGCTATCCAATGATATCAGAAAATGACTTTTGATTGCTGCTCCCCGGGACAAACGAGCTAAGTGCCAAAAAATTTACAGGGCCGTAAATAGTCCATTCACCTTTAGTAGTCTCTCCACTTTGTAGTGGCGAAATGATCAGGAATATCCCTTGACTATGCAAAAAATAATTGTATATTTGCTTGTTTTATACAACATTGCTTGTTATTTTCCTCATAATATCCGAAAAAGTCTGTCTATATTTCTCTTTTATTGACATTAGTGTTTAGAGTTTAGTCTAATGTGCTGACACGAAACAAGTTCGTGGATCTCTTGGTCTCATAGCCCTGACAGTTTAGTGGCATGTTTAAAACTTCGGATCTTCGTTTCAGATTACAAGAGTCAGACTATAAAAGGAGCCTGCCGAAGTTGGTAGTGATGATGAGGATGATGGTGATCGTCACGTCCCAGCTCTCTGAGCATAATTTGATTGTAATTAACACACATTTAAAATAGCCTCAACGTGACCAGTAGCTCATTATACTCGTTCAGTTGCGTTCTGGCTTGATTGATTCGTTACCGCGTTTGCAAATAGGCTCTATACTTATAGAGCTTACTTACAGGCCCACATATTAGATATTTCAGATATTTGTATATGTGGTGTATGTAATTTTTCAGTATATGGATAATTACATTTAAAAAGTGTATAAAGAATAACTAAGATGTCTAAGAAGAGTAAGATATATTCCCAGTCATTGGGAAATCAGTGAGGGTTAGTGTTAATCAGGGATAAATCTGCACTAACGTCCTTGTATTGCCTGGAATAGAGGCTGGTGGTTAGAGAGCAGTATACTCACCTGCACTTGCAGCCTGCAATGTCAATGCCGGAACCAAAGTCAATTTGCTGATTTTGCTGGCGGGGCACAAACATCAGCGTCCCGACGACATGTAAGCAGGCTAATTTTTATAAGCTAATTTAATTGTGTTTACAAACAATTACTCTCATCATAAATAATTAATTTGACCCATAATTCCTTTCATCAGAAATATTTAATATGACTTTGATAGACATATGTTATTACTTCCCCCTATACATTTGAGGAATTCGTGAATTTGTCGGCCGAATGGTGGCATAAATGCTCTACTCGATGTTTTGTGTCTTTATTTTGGCTTCACAAAAAAAGTTGCTGTCGTATTACTATCACATTTTATCATACAGTTTCAATCAATGAGAACTGACCAACTGTCTTGAACGTTATTTATTTCTTCAGCAGAAATGCCGTGATGCTCAGATCTCGTCGAACCCCAGGGTAGGAGCCGCAAGCTTCTGGATATGACATCGCGGGTAACTTCATTTTTATCTAAACGGCAATAATGGGTTAAGAGTGTTACAGCTAACTGCTTAATGATAAACTTTTGTACGTGATACAGCACATGGAACTCCTGTTTCTATTGTTGTGTCACTTCTGCGCCTATACTGCCCTTTCTCATTCAGAGGCTCCGCTGGATCTTCCTCCTTCTGCTCTCCCTCACCCTGTTGCTATGGTACAGTCGTCTCTCCATGTCCGGGGTTACCATGGTGAACACTGGTGTCCGTGGTTATGTGAGGGTGTCCCCTGGACAAGTGGGGCAGGTAAAATCTTCATCACTCATTGTCAGGTGGAAAATTTTAGATCATTTAAAAGGAATGGGTCACATCTTTATATACTTCCATTGTTTACAGTTATTAAGATGTTAATAACCGAAGTCCTGAAAATCAGCTGTCACACTTAACTGAGTTCCAAAGCTACAGAGTTAGACTATAGAGTACTTTTAAGGTTAGAATACAATAAAGTCGCTGAATCTTTCCTTTAACACCATTTACTGGCAGTCTGTAATTTGTTAAGTCATATTACATATGCTTTTGACAAAGACAGATCAAATCTATACTTTAATTGCTTACAGCTATCAAGTCGTACAGATCAATTTGGACAGAGGTGGTTCACTGGAGATGCCATGTTATAATGGCCACATGAAATCTCAATCCTGACCAAAATGATGGCATTTCACATAACCCTGATGTTGTATTTGTACCCCCAGATTGTACCCTCCTTTTTAAATGTATTATAAATTAACTGTACAATATACAAACACTTATCACACAGCAGTTTTTTTTCCCTTTATTAGTAGGATCAGAGGGACTGCAGACATCATAATAAGTAATATGTTATAATAGTAACATTACAATTAAACTAAATTTGTAGAACTAAACTAAATGAAATCTAATTATGGTGTAATTGACCATACCTATATTTTAATTACATCATTTACATAGCTGCAGTCTATTAACATTATTGTCTTTCTGCGCATTCTGACCTTTCTTCAGATTCTACATCTGCATTGTACTCGCTGTGCCGTGGTGTCCAGTTCGGGACAGATGCTGGGTTCTGGGCGTGGTAGTGAGATTGACAGACAGGAGTGTGTGATTCGGATGAATGTCGCGCCCACTCGTGGGTTTGAGGCGGATGTTGGGAACAGGTCAACTGTACGTGTGGTCTCACACACCAGTGTTCCTCATCTGCTCAAGAAGGAGGAATACTTCTTCGGGCATGATGCAGACACCTTGTATGTGGTGTGGGGTCCTGAGAGAAATATGAGGCAGGATGGGAAGGGGCGTGTTTTTAATGCTTTGGTCAAACTGGCCATGAAGTACCCACGTGTGAGAATCTACGTGGTTACACATGAGAAAATCCAGTACTGTGACAGCGTGTTTCAAAACGAGACCGGCAAGAACAGGTACACAACTCACCCACAAGGCACTTACAGCTTGTTTACAGCTTAGCTCTCTCTTTTTCTCTTTCTCTCTTTCTCTGTCTCTCTTTCTCTGTGCCCCCGTCTCTTTCTCTTTCTGTCAGTTCAAATTCAAGAGCTTTTATTGGCATAGCCATATTCAGTTGTAGTTTTGTGAAAATATTAACTATTGTACAAGTAAGAGTTTGGTTACAACTGAAAATACATCTTAAACTATGACAGATAATGGGCCACTATAACGATTAATGATTTAGAGTAAAGATGGAGGAGGAACAACCCCACAAGCAGTTATAACTATAAGAATGGGAGCAGTTATGAAAAGGAAAAATAGATTTCCAAATCATGCGTTATAATGAGTAAGAGTGTGTGTTTTTTAGTCATTGCGAAGCAGTGCTGAAGTGTTTTTTTTCTTTGATTTGACATTCTGATAAGAAATTGAAGATCTGTCCTAACTGTGGCAAGGCCGAATATTTCTTGGTTTTGTAGTCATTCTTTGTCAGTTGCTGTTATTTTGATATTTTGGGCTGTAATAGTCACTGTGGTTGGCTCTTCTGCCACACCGTATTGTCCTTTCTTTGTGTGCGTCTCTCTCTCTCTCTCTCTCTCTATCTCTATCTCTCTCTCTCTCTCTCTCTCTCTCTCACTTCACACTTTGTATTTTTTTCAGAATGAAATCAGGGGCATTTCTCAGTACTGGATTCTTCACCATGATTCTGGCCCTGGATGTGTGTGACAGTATTCTGGTTTATGGGATGATTGATGGCTCCTACTGCAGGTGACAGAATGACATATGCCGCATGCACAGTGTCATCCCTCAGAGATAGAGAAGTGTACACGATATCATCCCAGAAAGATGATGACACTGAGAATCTGGCTGAAATGTTCATACTCAGCACGTGTCGAAAGGATTAGAGCTAAAAGAGTAGCCTGGATATACACAAAGAAGCCCAGGGCTGCTCTGTTCTATTCTATTCTATTCTATTCTATTCTATTCTATGAATGTAGTAAAGCAGCTAAAGTAATGAGTGTTCTTGGTGATCATGAGTTTTATTAATCTGACCTGCATGTGTGTGTGTGTGTGTGTGTGTGTGTGTGTGTCTATAGTAACTCCAATCGCACCTCTGTGCCGTACCACTATTACGAGTCATCTCGTCTGGATGAGTGTATGATGTATGGCGTTCACGAGCGGGCAAAGCGTGGAGGCCACCGTTTCATCACAGAGAAATCTATCTACAGACGCTGGGCCTCGCAGGGGAGACTCCAATTCGCATACCCTAACTGGTCACCATAGCAATACCCATAAAGCTTGCCACACTCCTTACTGAGGATTCATTGCCACAACGACTGCCTGATCACCACAGCAACCTCCAACCTATCTTGTTACCATGACAACAAAAGTACACCTTTTGCCCTGCTTCACTGCCACGACAATATGACTTCTCCCTTTACCCGGTTTCTACAGCTACAGTTTCAGTCTTCATACTTCCTTGGAACAACAACATCCCTAACACCACTGCCATACCGGTGAAATGTTTGCGACAGCCTTTGAGTGCACTCTGCTTGGTTGCAGAAGCAACCAACCCTGACCCTGTCCATGCACACCCACTCACGCACCTGGTCACCAAGGATGCAACCTTATCCCCCAATGGTACCTACACCTACATCCCATTCTATCTTATTTCAAAAGCAGTACGAACACCCTTGACTCCATCTGGTCTCTGTTCTCCAATCTGGAATGAGTGGCCATGTCAGTGTCTTCTGGTTTCCATGGTAACAAGCACTTTTGATTCGTTTGTCAGGCAGGACTTTTGTTAAACGTACTGCTCCATCGCTCTTAGACTTTATTACTTTTTTTTTTTTTTACTTTAATTTACGCACAGTTTTTTTTAAAACATTGTATGTGTGCTTTAGTGCTATCCATCGCATTTCTTAAACATCTCAGGTTTAGTTTAGAGTGGCACCTTCTGTTTTCATCATTCTAACCTTTAGCCTTTGGGGTCAGATGGCCAAAGTACTGCTGAGTTTCTAAGGCTGCTGCTAGTAAAAATCATTCTGCTGCCTTCAGGGGGAGGTTTACTGTTTCACTAAAGTTGAGCCACATCTCACCAAAACTGGAACCTCAAGCTGAACAAGCCCCTATTTTTTAGATGGAGGAAGCAACACTAACACTCTTGAGTAACTCCTGAGTACTGTAGGCTTACAACCAAATGTTCCTCAGCATTTTGGCTTGGCTTTCTCTGTTTTGTACCTGAAATTTCCATTTAATGGATCTCTTGGTTGTGATGGAATTATTGTGTATGTATAGGTAAATCACACCGTTAAGTGTACAAATTCATATTTTAAAATGCAACATTTATATGGCTGTATCCCCCTTATTTAACACTCATACAATGAGTATCTGGGTTTCTAAAACCACATGTTGTTTAGCCTTAACTTTGCAACTGTTTACCATTCTTTCTGTATTGTTTACATATGTATGGGATTGTGAGGGATAAACACATTTTATATGAAACTAAAATATCAAATATTTTTTTATTTCACTTAAATGATTTTTCCAAAGATTGCTTATGAGCTTTTGGAAGATGTAGGGGTTTTGTTTTGGGGTTTTTTTTTTGTTTGTTTGTTTTTATCTTGCATTCAATAGGTAATGCATCTATGAATTGCACTTTATGGCACTAGCAAACTGCTGTGGTCTTAATGTTTCATTCTCAGTGGTTTTTGTTATTCTATGGTCACTTCGAATAAATCAGAATTGGTCTTGTTCATGTGTGATAATACTGGTTTGTGAAAACAAAAGGATTACAATGACTAACTATTACTAACTTTTCATCATTATTTTCATCATTAGTATTTGGATGTTTTAACACTGCGGAAATGTGTGGACATGTCCTTAGGTTACTACAATAACATAATCAAAGATAAATGTAGATGCACAAAAAAAAACCCCACTACATGTAACGTTGCATACGTTGCCTAGTTTCTGCCTTGTGTCTTATTTTAATGGAGTTCTCTGAACAGCTTCGTCGTAAAAGTCGCCTAGTTGACAGCAAAGACTGCAGTATGCATGTCTTTGTGTGTGTGTGCGTGTGCGGCTCAATGACGCAGTCAAGCCCCACCTCTAACGGTGCAGAAACATGGGGAACAAATCTACAGCACGAAAAGTAATGCTGATGGTTTATAGGCCGGACAGACATCAAGCTGGTGAGTAAATCAACGATAATGGTCCGGGGTTTAGATTGTAATCGGACAAATTCGAGCAGTCACTTGGTCGTCTTCGCAGTACGACTTTGCGGTGGAGGCTCAAACATCACGGCTTTTCGTGGGTGAACGTGCGTGGCGAGTCAACGAACGCCAGAGACGGAAACACCTTTGAGGCGCAGGCATATCTAGGCTCCTGGCAAAAAGCTCTGTTTGTTTAGATAGTGCGATCAATAATGTGGTAAAATGTGCAGACATTCAACCCTATTGTCTCATTGAGAACAACAGACAACACAATTCATTTTACAGCTTCGAGACTAAACTGTACACAGATCGCATTGCGCGGTTCCGTATGTTCTTGGAAAATACCTCGCTCGAATGTGGTCGTGTTTAGAGATTAATGTCACCTAAATTAATAGTATGACTTTATAACTATTTTCACCCATCACTTACAGGTAATATGTTAACACGAATCAATAGGGAAAAGCCGCGAAGATAAGAGCATGGGAGAGCTGTCGTTACCATAATTAGAGAAACAGAGGGAGATATATATATTCAGGTGTTGGTTATAATAAATGTGAATGTCTGAATAATGTTTGTAAAAGACCCCACGATAATTTCCAGGAAGGAAAAACATCCCCTTTGTTCCCCAATCATAAGTTACAATGTGAGAATTGGAGTGTAGGTAGTGGATGAATGGAAATTGCGTTGATCCATCCCTTACGCACTTGTTGTTGCTGCCTCTCTGTTTCTGTCTGTCTCTCTCACACGCGCTTGCTCATTCTCTCTCCAGACGCGAAGATTTAAAACTAAAATATGTGATTCGGGTTTAAGAGCAGAAGAATGGGACTCAGGTTGGTGGATAAGGTAAGGAATAGAACTGAACTTCGGACTCCACTGAAACAGTGAGATCCTGTTCCAGACGATGAGAAAATCTGTAAAAGTGTACAAAAGCTGTCAATCAAAAACCAAAGAACTGAAGAACACATCTGGGAATACTTAAATGACCTAAATACTTAAAGACAGAAGTATTGTTTCATGGTGACCTTGTCATTATGCCATTCTTTTTTTTTTTTTTTGGTGTTCCGTGATTTCTGTCATTACCAGCAAGGGCAGCAGTGCCAGCGGATGGTGATCTTTGGCGCAGTCTTCCTCCTGATGACCCTCTTCATCCTCTACAGCTCTAACAGTGGGAATGATCTATATGTGCCCTTTAAATCAGTGAACATTCACCATCACAACCAAAACACGAACCTCAAGAAGTGGGCAGGCAAGGAGGGTTATGTCCCTGTTTATGGCAACAAGGTAAATACTCAGGGGTCAAAGGATAACTGTTGACCTTTACCCTTACCCAAAAACACACGTTTGGCTAACCTGCAAGTTTGGTTTGGCTCCATTGAATGACCTAATGTGAGAGAGGAACAGTGGGGTGTTTTTTGTTCTGAGGTTTGGGTTAAGCTAGGTTAAACTGCTGTTATTACAGCAGTCTATCTAGTCTGAGGTAATAATTTACATAAAGTTCTACATTAATGGATTAGTGTACTGAAGTAAGTAAAGAATCTTGGCTTTAATTTGTGCTGAATGTTGCATGAGGTTTATATCTGGTTGGTGTTTTTATAAACTGCTGGAGTCAGATTTGTGAACAGATGTGAAGTGTGTGTTTTTGGCCCCGTAGTGAGGTCATAGTGAAGAACTATAAGCAGGTCACATCTGTCTCACATATTCATAAACGCATTAGAGCAGTCAGAGAGGTTGTGAGCGGTGTCACAAATGTTTTGTGCGTGCGTGCATGTGTGTGTGTGTGTGCGCATATGTGTGTGTGTGGTGTGTTTCACGAATGCTCTGTGTGTTGCATGTGTGCACAAGCCCCTCCCTAGTTGTGTGTGTGTGTGTGTGTGTGTGTGTTTTTGTCCCACACGTGTTACCTTTGAGACACAAGAGCTGAAATTAATTAGATTGTCCTCCCCAGTGAAATAAACTTGAGATTTTTGTTTGTTTATTCGTGTTTCCCATTGAAACCTTTATTGGATTGTAAGTGCATGCTTATAGTATATTATAATTCAATTCAAACCTATATTTAAACTTGATCTTCTCTTTTCTCTTGTGTGTGTGTTTGTTGGTTGTAATAATCATACAGTAATAATCATAGTAATAGTATTATACTAGAGTGTTAATATATTTAAAGATGCATTTGTCTGTGTCTGGTAGAAGATAAATGTGTTTGTTTATTAGAGACTTTAAATTAACTCTTATTTGTATAATTTAAATATTATTTTACAGTTTTGTAGTTTGAATGTGACTTAATTGATTTTTTAAATGTTATTTTATTATATGTATTTTTATGCGATAATGATGATAATGATAAGAAGAGTTCCGTACATTTGATCATGATTTTGTCTGTGTGTGTGTGTGTGTGTGTGTGTGTGTGCGTGTAGAGTATGACCTTGCACTGTGGACGGTGTGCATTAGTAACCAGCTCCAGTCATGTGTTGGGCAGTGGGGCTGGAGAGGAGATTGATCAGACAGAATGTGTCATCCGTATGAATGATGCTCCGACCTCTGGCTTTGAGTCTGACGTAGGGAACAGAACCAGCCTGCGTGTGGTGGCCCATTCCAGTGTGTTCTGGGTGGTACGCAAACCCGCTGAATTCTTCAACCGTTCCTCTGGTCTGACAATCATCTTTTGGGGACCACCCAACAAGATTGGGCGTGATGCTAAAGGGACGTTATATCGGCTCATCCAGAGAGTTAGTAGGACCTACAGCAACATCTCCATATTCACCATCACACCAAGCAAGATGCACAAGTTTGATTCACTCTTCCAGAGAGAGACTGGCAGGGACAGGTAAACTCTCATTCACTTCATTCATATCACATAATTATCTAGACGAAGCAGGGCTTGAACATATATTTTTTGCATTTCCTGTTTGTTCTGAGCAGAATTGGTAGGTTTTTTATTTTTTTTTTAAATTTTCAGTAAGTGTACGTTTTGCATCCCACCTAAAGCATAATGTTCCTGATCTTGTTAATGTTTTAATTATATTATGATAATTATGCTGACAACATTAGTACCAGCAGGCTTATTGTTTGTGAGTGGTAAATGGTGAAGTAAAATCTTTAATGGTCTCTCATAATCCGTTGTTGTTTTGGCTTGTTTTTTGTTTTTGAGTTTGGTTTGTTTTTTGTTGTTGATATCTGTATGTCTGTAAAGAAATGCATGGTAATGTTTATTACAATAATAATATTTCTTCATAACAGCAGACATTGTACCATTGTGTTTACTGCAGACAGAAGTCTCAGTCGTGGCTGAGCACAGGCTGGTTCACAGTGGTGATCGCCATAGAGATCTGTGACAACATCAAGGTATATGGGATGGTACCACCCAATTACTGTGGGTAAGAGAAAAAAGGGACACTGGACCCCTCTTCTATACTATACTATACTATACTATACTATACTATACTGTTCTGTGTCCTTATAAAACTGATCATATTGTAACCTATACACAGTGAGGATGACAATAAAAAATAAATACATACACACATATATACATACATACAAACATACACATATGCACACACACATACACATACATACATAAATGTGAAAGTAAATCTGTTCATTTCTGATGAACTGCATTTGAGGCCATGATTTGATCTAGGCATGTTGTGGCCGCCAGAGTGACCTCAGGGGGTTGTGATGTTAAATGGTGGATGTAGGAACATTGCAGAAAACACTTAGTTCACATGCCGTTAACATACCCTGTGGAAAAAAAGGAACTTTTATTGTAACATCTTCAACATGCTGTAACATCTTCAACACTTGTCAAAGGAAGTCCTGTTGCCTCATCTAATGGTGCTCAGAATCATGTTTTCTCAATATGAAAGGGGCTTTAGGTTGTCCTCTTTCTAAATGTGTTATTATGGTGCTATTAGGAAGAGGCCTCAGCCCAAACGGATGCCCTATCATTACTACAAACCCCGCGGTTCAGATGAGTGTGTCACCTACCTGCAGAACGAGAAGGGTCGCCGTGGAAACCATCATCGCTTCATCACCGAGAAACACGTGTTTTCACGCTGGGCCAAGCTCTACAACATCACCTTCACTCATCCTTCTTGGTGAAACTGGAGTGAGAAACTGAGCTAAAATGGCTTCCCACTTAGACACACGCTCACCAGACGAGACTGAAATGGAACCAAAATGCCTGCCCACTTACACACACCCAGCACAGGTTAGACTGCACCGTTTTGAAACTGAACCAAAAAAAAAACAAAACACCCATGTTGGATAGCACAGTAGGGAAATAAAATGGCAGCTTTTAGAGAATGAACCATTTTCATGCACTGAGTACAGAAACAAAGAGAGCCAGGTTATCCGAGCTTGGATGACAGAAAAAGGGATCAAGAAAATATAGATTTTTGTATTCCAAAAATAAAATGTAAGAATATTACATTTACTACAACTTTATATTAACTGCCTACACAATCTGTCCTACAGCCCCTCTCCCAAGCATACATAACCTGATAGGTATAAGTAAGGCTGTCAACTCCAAACTAAAGATCTTTTAGACAGTTCTAACAAGCATATTAATATTATAATAATCTGATGCCTTCCACCTGCCTAGTCCTCACAGTTCACCAGAAATTGGTGAATGAATCGGAAACTGTCATTTTATTTATTTATTCAAATTCAGCACTCCCACTGTTCAGTAACATCAAATATAACTTGTTTCTCCATTATGTTTTTGTTTACATGTTAGCAGACAAGTCATTTAGTAGTAAAATATTTTTGGAGCTACTTTATGGACGGTTTGTCTTCACGTGAAGATAAGTGTGACTCCACCCCTCTCAGCCTTTTCCCTCATGAATTGTGGGGCCTCTGGATTGAGACTGAATGTTGGTAGTTACCATTTCTGAAAACTAGCAAAACTAAAGATGATAATAGGTTTTGTGTAATTTTATGAGACTTACACTTTTAAGATACTCACCAGGGAAACTGTTGAAAACTCAATAAATATTAATGTTTTGTATATATTGGAACAGTCACAACTCTGGATTGTAATTTAAAGATGTATTTTTACATGTTTATAATATTTTCAGTTTTTAAAAAATATCCCCATAAGAATAAGGTTAAAAAAATGCATGTTTTTGAAAAAGTATTAAGTTAAGAAAGCATTGTACCACAGTAACTGACTGAAATGATTAACATAGTTGTAGATTGTTTTCAGTCAAAAAGCACCTTTGTGTACTTACAGACTGCAATTGTGTTTATTTTGCATATTCACGTTGTTTTTTTTTTCTTTCTTTCTTTACAAATTCTTAATATATGGCTGACATTCTGTGCACTGCTCATTGTTACAGCTGTTTCTAGATCATATTTGTACAATCTTAAATTATCACTTATACTAATCACTATTATGAGTGTATATGTCCTGTAGCCCATATGAGCAAAACTGATACCTATACAAAGCATTATAGTGCAGTTAGCTTCCTGCTGTGATTCTGTACATGAGAATGTGTGTGTGTGTGTATGTGTGTGTATGTTCTCAGAGGCTGCTACAGACACTGTGCTTTGAATGGAGGAGGGCTAAGTGAATAGTGGTTAGGGTAATGCTGTAGAAGGACATCAGTTTGGCCACTCTGACGCATTGAACGTTGCCTTTGTTGGGTCTTTACCTCCCCTGGCAAACTGTCTCCCGACTGAGAGGAATGTATAGCATATTGTGACGCTGACGCATCAGCACAATTCCCATTCAAATAAGAACAGCAGAAATGCTACTACAACTTCAGAGCAAATTCACTGTCTCTGCAAAACACCACCAGAGCTATGTGGGGGATTACTGAAACCTAAGGTATGATAATATGATGAATCTTGAGTGTTAGAGTG
The DNA here is from genome assembly GCF_902362185.1 of Chanos chanos. Classification (NCBI taxonomy): domain Eukaryota; kingdom Metazoa; phylum Chordata; class Actinopteri; order Gonorynchiformes; family Chanidae; genus Chanos; species Chanos chanos. The sequence continues at coordinate 44,191,296 of NC_044497.1, forward strand.
AATGAATGAATGAATGTATTATTATAATTATTGCAGAATTATGACATTATTGCTTCTGTTTGTGTTGCTGTGCTTGTCTCTCTCTCTCTTTATGAATGTTCTGTACATGCGTGTCTTAAGGAAATATTACATTTGTTTGAAAGTGCAAACTGGACATTTTCTCTTGATTCATGAGAATGAGAACAAAAGTGAGATACAGAATGTAATACAACACACAGATATGAAAGTTTCAAATTACTGACAAAAATGCTGTTGGAAAATATGGTCCTCAAGGAGGATTAAAGGGGGAAATGATAACAGAGTGACACTGTGAAGAGCAAATCATCTTCAGGCTGTGAATCTGTGACATGTCAACCATATGTTGAAAGTACTTGACTACTGTAAATATACAGTTTACACTCACGTTTAACCAATATTTATATCAACATATCATTTCTTCCATATCAAATAACAAATTTTATAAATGACACATTTTGACACAAAATGGATTCTCAGTAAAACAGTGCAATAGCAACTCTTTTTTTCCAAAGTTCATGGTTTCTGAAAACTCAGGCTGCATTTTATTCAACAGATAAAACTTAACAGTTTTATCTGTCTTCCTTAGCTGCCTCCTCAGACATTGTGGTAGGTCACTCTCTGTGGTCACTGTTTGGCCTGGTCAGGAAAGAGGGAAGTAATTTTCTGTCTGAGGCTAGACAGCGAGATTAAAATTGCCTCCTGCAGGGAAAACAAAAACAAAGCAAAACTGAAACAATGAGAATAGGAAGGTCTTAAAAAAAGAGATGAACAATGTGTTTGTAAGTACAGACACACACTCAAGTTATTTATTCCACAAAGCTCCTTCATCATACACAGAGTGTAAAGAAACCTTCTGTAAAATCTCTCTCATTGTCTTATTGCACCTCTCCCTTCCTTACTGTCCTTCCCTTACCCATCTCCCTATCCCCTCATCTCTCACTCTTCTCTACTATCTCTCTCTTTCTCTCTCTCTTCTCATCCTCTTGTTCCATTCTTATTCCTGCCTCTCTCTCTCTCTCTCTCTGTCTCTCACCTCAGTGCGGATGGTCCGACTGCCTTGGCCCGGGCAAGTATTGAGGTAAAGGTCAAACAGCACGCTAGGATCAGACACGTCAAGGTTCTGATCAGCATCAACGCTCGCCTCTAAACCCTGCAGTCCTCCAAACACCACCAGCATATGCCTGAGAGAGAGAGAGAGAGAGAGAGAGGAGGGGAGAGAGGGATGAGAATCATACAATGATCCCATGCTACGAACAGAAATCCTAAACCAAGAAAAAGAGAAATAAGCATTATCCACTAATGTGTAAATTTCCCTGTGTAGACCAAGCTCACCTGAGGAGCTAGATAAGTAAATTACATACTGTCTAATTAAGATAACAAACAGTTCCTTGGCAGTGGAGAGAACTCACTTAAACATAGGGAGAGTGTTGTGGTCACTGTTACTGCCCTTCTCTGATGTCCCAATGGTCAGATCATAACCTTCTTTAAATGGACATCCAGTAAACACCGCACCTAGACACACAAACACGCGCAACGTATGCACTTGAAACTGGCTGGGCCTAATAAAAGGGTATGATAAATGGAGGTATGGATGGTCTGAGAGGGAGATGGATGGGTGTTACTCACTCAGACAGGGGGCCAGTCGCACACTGTAGCCCCAGTAAAGCCCTCTCTGTGTGCGGGGGACATGAGGAGCCACAACCGTTCCTTTAAACACTCTGCTTTCTGTAAAACACACACACAGCATATTCTGCTCTGAGAAAACAGGAATATCCATTTTCATGTCTTGTTTGTTTGTTCATGTTTGCATACCTGTGTGTGTAAGTGTGAATGAGTGGCTGAGAATGTGTGTGTACCTGTGTGTGTAAGTGTGAGTGAGTGGCTGAGAATGTGTGTGTACCTGAGTTCTGGTTCTTGTTTAGTTGAACTGTAACTCTGAGACCAGCCTGGAGCTGCTTGTCGATCTGAACTTCCTACAGGAAGGAAACAGGGTGAGGCTGTGGTTTGCTCTCCAAATAGCTACACCCATGAATCACATAGCAGAACAAAACACAAAAAACAAAAAAACACACACACTTTCTCTCTGTATGTCAGAGAATCAAATTAATACCTGAGAGAGAAGAAGACATACAGAGAGAGAGACGGGAAGACAGAGACAAAGAGAGAGATGTTCTAAGTCTCAGACAAAAAAGTAAAACTATTTCCTGACCTTACAGCAAAACTTAAACAAACTGCATTTGGCTGATAAAGTGATAGAGTGACAGAGAGAGAGAAAGAGAGAGAGTGAAAAACCCACACACTTTTCTCATCCCACAGTTGACAAAGGATCCTTTTCCAGCTTTGCTTGGCCTGTCAAGAACCACGCCTTCACGAAACTCCGCCTCCTCATCTATGCGCATGTGATGAGGACTGTCCAGAGGATTCAGCAGACCTGACACACACGCACACACAGACAAGCGCGCGCGCACACACACACACACACACACACCATTTAAAGACATGAACTCAAAAATCTAAAAACGATCAGAAAATAATCATGATTCAGTGAGAGGTAAAGAAAACCATAAAATCACAAAATTATGTTGTAATATCGGCGGAACAAACTCACCTGCAAATTGCAGATCCTGGTGCTTGGGAAAGAACGATTTCCGTAGATACCTATCAAGAGAGACAGATATGATTTCACCTCAGTCACCATCAAACTTTGGAACATTTTCTACGTCTCATATTTTGGTACTTAAAGAGTGCTCACTGTGGACACTCCAGGTACTGCAGGATCCTGGCCAGCTGGACACAAGCCTGTCCTTTCTTCCCGACCCCTTTAAACTCTCCCTCAACGGTTCTGCCGGGTTCCACCAATGCAAGAGGAAGATTATTATCATCACAATGGTAACAACAACTTTACTCAGTGAGATTTATCTGATACAACCTAATCATATCATACGGGTAGATGGAAGTATGGATTTATAGATAGAAAGAAATATAGACAGAAAACAGCCTAACTCTCTTAAAAAGCACCACTAACCTTATCTATCCAATTTATTTATTTTAGCATATTTTAGCTTGTTTTTTTCATATTTTATGTCTTTTAACCTCATTATGATACTGCTAACATTATTTTTTAAAATATTAACTGTATATGACTATGATTTTTTGAGGATAGAGCATATATTAATTTTTTTTAAAACAGACTGCTTTGATGGATACAATGTGAAGTAAAGCTCAGCCTTGATTAAGACTAAGGAACATTAAACTCTACAGTGAGGAAGGAGTACTAAACCCAATGACTAAGCCTTGGAAAAGTCAGTAGTGATAAAGACTTTGACTTTCAAAACGTGTTCTCTTACTTGGCTTCTTCCCCTTGTTCATCGAAAACAATGATCTCATCTACGCAAAACACCGCGCACGCTCGAGCGATCTGTCCGGCCAAGTACGTCCTGAGCTCTGGTGACTGAGCGTTGTCCATCACTGACCCTGGCAACGCCACACTCACTGTGTATTCACGTCCTACAGAAGAGACAGCACACACACTTACTGTGTATTCATGTCCTACACAGAAAACAGGACACACTCTGTCTCAGCTTCTGCTCTTACCTGAAACCCTGTTACATTATTGTCTCTCTGAGAAACCCATTGGTCTTCTTTCCATTTCAGAAAATTAACGGCCACACCGTTTTAAAGCCTTCAATTTTAACGTAAAGAACCACACAATACTGTGATTTGTAGATTTGTATTATACAGTCAAATGGCTCTTTGCTGCAGTTAAACCACTTTAATTGTCTTTAAGGATAACAGGATATATTTATAAAATAAAACAAATTCTTAAACTCACATAGTCTGAATGCAGGATTGCAAAGAGAAGTATCGTAATTCAATCAGAAAACATTAAAAAAAGAGCCTCTTACCTCTACACTTCTTTTCTTCCTCCTGAGTCTGTCTTTTTTTCTCCTCCTCCTCTCTCTGACTCTGTTTCTCCAACTGTCGGAGGAGTTTGGCCTCTTTCCGTCGCTTCTTCTCTTCCTTTTCTGACATTTCAGCCAGCAAGGAAAGAAAGAAAATTGCCATCATCCGACATACTTTTGCCGCACTCAACATTTCTAAAATTGTTTACTGCACACATTCGCAAATTCTAAAGCTACATCCCTATCATAAATGAGCTGCAAATCGTTGTATTTCCACATGCACTTTTAGTAGCAAGATGAATAACGTAAAATCTTTGAAGATATTTGCAAGTCAAACTTATTAGTACCGGGGAAACACTTTTAAGACGGCAGAGAAATGCTATCATTAAACATATATATATATGGGTAAATCAATGTCCGGATGAATTTTCAGAATAATTTAAACGTTTTCAGACTGATTAACTAAACCAAACCGATTAAACAAATCGGTGTCAATTATCAGATATTATGTTTAAGGCATAGGTTTTTTCAGTTGGAATTTTGTTGCGTTATCGACACTCACTTTCGCTCTTCCATTTCTTCCAGTCGACCCTCTCTTCCCCCTGAAAATAATAATTATCTTAATTTGTTAATTATTCGAAACGAAACTGCCTGATGATGTTCAGCATATTCATTAACACAAATACAGGAGGTTTCTCACCCAGGGAGAGAGTAACTAACAATTTCGCAATATATGATACTTTCATATCTTACTGACATATTGTTAAACAGATGTGAAACACAAACACATATATCAAACTGCGTATTCACATTAATGAAATGAAACAAACCTCTTTTGAGGACAATTTTGGTTTCTTTACAGCAGGACCGTCAGACATGCCGTACAACACTGTCACTCCAAAATGGGTCCTGAAGGAGAACTGCATATATAAAATTCTGTTCCGACTTTCGTAATTTTAAAAACAAATATACGCTATATTTCCCAATATTGGATTTCCAAATATTTTTAGTGAAATAAAAATAAATATCTTAAAATAATGTCCTTTTTGTGGGGAGAAGGGCGATTTATTGGAAATTCGCTTAAATAGTGCTGCTTATACGGAAGATTTTTACGTATGCACTTCCTCTAACATCACGGGCTCTGGGAAAATAACATCGCAAACCCGACCCGAGAATAACCTAAAAAAAAAAAACGTATTTAACAGCCCGGGTCGGCTCGCAGAGCATTATCAAGTTTATCTGAATACGCGAGGCCAACATAAAACATGGTAAGTAGTCCCCTTTTCTCCTGATTATGAACAAACACGGTGATGTTGTTAACTCAAGTCTTAGCCTAGCTTTGTAGGCTAGCCCAGCGTGTCAACCAGGCCATGTGGCATTGTGATTCAACGGGATAAGATGGGATATGATCATGGGACATACGATTACATTTAACTCAAGCCATGGGTTTATTATGTGGTTTAGTGTGGCTTGTGTAAATGTTAGTCCATTTCTTAATGTTGTAGCTCTGGGTCTCATCGATAGTAATGACCAAACTTAAGTCTGGCTCTGGCCGGCTGTGAGCAGCTATTGATAGTTTATTTGATATATGGTATGAAATATGTCTGTAAGGAAGAAATGAGTATCGATTTCTATTTTCCGTCATAATCTCTAAAAAAACTGCTACCAGATGTGACGTCTAGCTGTATTTGAGTAGCTCAGACGTCACACGTCCCACCTTGTGGGGGGGGGGAGGGGCGTTGATGTGTATCAACATCGACAATCATACACAATCGTCTCCCAGCTCTGTATTACTACTGGAAAAAAAAGGTTTTGCGTGAATACACACAGTGATTACAAGTATTAACCTTAATAGTTCATTTTGACAGCGCTCACCGGTATGTTGTTTTCAGCTAATGAACATTTCTTGAACATTTGTGACTCCTTCTATCTACAGCCGCAGAACGAGCACATTGAGTTACACCGTAAACGCCACGGTTACAGGCTCGACCACCATGAGAGAAAGAGGAAGAAGGAGAGCCGTGAGGCTCACGAGCGCTCGCACAAAGCCAAGAAGATGATCGGTCTGAAGGCTAAACTCTACCACAAACAGAGACATGCAGAAAAGATCCAGATGAAGAAAACGTAAGTGACGCTGCTTACATGTTGCTGTGGAGACAGCTGAGCACAGCTTAGTTTCACAGATCGATAGATAGAAAATTAGATAAATAGATCTCGGAGCATATTCTCATCGGGTTACATTAGTCTTGCAGGAGTTTGTCACAGTGGCGACGCACCACACCTACAACTAATATTCTCAGACTCCTCAGGACTTGGATTAGCTACAATAAGCGTATTTTTCCATCGCTAACTCTCTATTTACTGTGGATATTTAGCCTATATTGATAGATGAATAGAGAGAGATATACCTAGAGAGACGAAAAGAAATTTTACAGATCATCACATTCTGCTGAAGATGTGCTCATAGGATGTGCGTAACCCTCACTGCACCCTGTGTGCATGGCACTCTGGGCACTTATGTGTGTGTGTGTGTGTCTCCCAGCATTAAGATGCATGAACAGAAGAGGAGCAAACAGAAGGATGAGGATAAAACTCCAGAAGGGGCAGTGCCAGCTTATCTATTGGACAGAGAGGGGCAATCACGTGCCAAAGTCCTGTCTAACATGATCAAACAGAAGAGGAAAGAGAAAGCTGTAAGTATCATGCCACGAAACTTCAGTTAAGCACAGAGTCACTAGGATGGAATATATCCTCTGTGAAATTAAAAACTGATAGGACAAACGTAAATTTACCACAGATACTTTTATGAACTGTGTCAACAAATTTGAATTACACTGCCCTACTGTGTATTCTGTGCTAATTTTTAATTATTTGTTAAATGCAAGATCTAAAAAAGGTCATTTGTCTTTTTGTCTGTTGTGTGTGTGTGTGTGTGTGTCTGTTGGTATAGGGTAAATGGGAAGTGCCATTACCCAAAGTCCGTGCTCAGGGAGAGACGGAGGTTTTGAAGGTGGTCCGAACAGGAAAGAGACAGAAGAAAGCCTGGAAGAGAATGGTCACTAAAGTTTGCTTCGTAGGAGACGGTTTCACTCGCAAACCACCCAAATACGAACGCTTCATCAGACCCATGGTATGATTAATACTCAGTCTTTTAGCTGTAATTATGGTTATTTGATAGAAGATAGCATTAGTATTTGATAATTGATAGTATTTCATACTCTTTGTTCTGATTACCGCTGCCTGTTTGTAACATTGGGTGTTCAAATGTTAATGAACTCTTTGAGATGACTGTTCATATTAAGATGTACAAAATCGCTCTGTCTCTTTTCAGGGTCTGCGTTTTAAGAAAGCCCATGTTACCCATCCCGAGCTTAAGGCAACATTTTGTCTGCCCATTCTTGGAGTGAAGAAGAACCCCTCCTCTCCCCTCTACACACAGCTAGGCGTCATCACTAAGGGAACAGTCGTTGAGGTCAATGTCAGTGAACTGGGTTTGGTCACACAAGGAGGAAAGGTCATTTGGGGTCAGTGAATTTTTTTTTTCTTTTTACATGACATTAATAAAATAAAATAAATAATAAAATTGAATTTAAAAAAAGATTCTAATATGTGTACATGTATATGTGTGTATGTGTAAATATGCTCAGAGCCTATATGACATGTAAACACATATATATGATGAAGATGTGGCCATTATTAAGATTAGTGGGGTTTTTTTTGTTTTTTTTATCACAGGTAAATATGCCCAGGTGACGAACAACCCAGAGAATGATGGCTGCATTAACGCTGTCCTATTGGTGTAAAAGGAGTTCCATAGACCATTAATGAACTGTGCCCTGATGTACAGCATCCGTTTTCTCAGAATCCGACTCATAATACTGGAGTTTGCAGCAGTAATGCGGGAATATTGCCTCACAGGCTAGGCTGCATGTGGTCGTGGAAAAGTTAAACAGAAAGGAAGGGATTGAATGCAGCAGAATTCCTCTGTGTGTCTTATGTCATCAACCTAAGGGAAGACCTGGAACAGGAAGAAGGTTTTTCTATTTTGTGCTCAAATAAATAAAATTTCCATTATGTTCTTTTTTTGTGGTATTTGTTCTTTTGTATGTAGAAATAAAACACAGTTAATAGCATGCGGTCAAAAGCCAGCTTTGGCTCTATTTATGAAGTGCAATCGGTAAAAAACCATGACAGACAGAGGTGGGAGCCAACCAGAACACTCAGACTCTGAGTGACTCATCAGCTTTCTTACAGCCTCTCCACGTACAGATCACACACCTGGATTACTGAGAAAACAGGCCCGAGCACTGACTTACATTACAGTCTCATTACAGGTCTACTTCATGTCTGACAGTGACATTTATAAAGGCTACACAAATGAATTCTCCATTAAACAGTCAAGCCAGCCACCTTCTTATAGAAATGCTTATAGACTCAGAAATTTCCACTCAGGTTGACAATGAAATCATATGAATACTTTTTGCCCCAGTTTAATTAAAAAAGAAATCTTAAGTCCTTCAAGTATTCTCACAGTTTATGAAGCACATTGGCACCAGTTTTGGATTCAGATATCTTCTAATTTCAGCTAATACATGCACAAAGTCAGTCACATATTCATTCATGGAGAAATCTGAAACTGATTTGGATCACTAGAGGTCCACTTCAGAGTTTTGTATTTCTATTGTTTGCATATTTACCTTATTTAAAACCATAGTTTGTACAGAGGGTAGGATACATTAATTACAATAACTGGAGCTTTGTTAGAAAAAAAAAACTTTGGTGTGCTCCACTACCTGAACAATTTGTCTATGAAAAGAAAAGTCAACTGGGTCTTGCCTGTTTAAGACTGGCCTGTAAGGAATCAACATATAAAAAAACTCAATTATTCTTGTTTAATGATAAAGAACAGGCAGATATTTAAGTCTTGGACATTTTGACTTAAGGCAGTGTTCTCATCCTATTACAGTTACCATTCATTTTTCTACACTGGACCACAATGCACAATTTACTCAGCTGACATTTACAACCATATTTATATCCATCCTTATTCCCTGAATTCATTTTCATGTCCTTGACAAAAAAAAACTTTTTAAAGAAAACTGATGCTTTGATTGGTTAAAAAGGGTAGCACCCACAGCTTCAAACCCCCAGCCCCCTCCAATCCAAGCGTGGTGTTGGTTGTGACATCACTGATAATGTCTTTGTCCATCTTACAGTAAATCACAGTACTGTTAATGACATTCTGGGGGTGGTGGAAAGTGACGTGAAGCATTCTCTTTCTCTCCTTTATCCCACAATCCGCCCCCCCTTCTTAAAAACTAGTGGACTCCCTCTCTCTCTCTCTCTCTGAGAGGGGCAGTTCTTTGAAGAAAGTGCATGAAGTGTTTGCTCTTCTGAATATCTTAGTTCTTCCCTTGCTTGGGTAACGTTAGGTGTAGAAATCAAGTCTGCTGGAGATTACTTTGCAGCCCTGTTGAGAAAACACTCTCTCCTCTTTAGGGAAGTAGTTCAGGTCCGTGGCCATTCTGTCCACCACTTGCTTATTTGGCTGAAGGCCTTTGGCAGCCATCTCAGCCATTCCACACTGTACAACATGTTTGTATTCCAGAGGGAGGAAAGGCACAAAGAAATCCACCAAGTTCTTATCTATCAGACTGGTGTGCCAGAAACCACCTACAGAGATACCGAAGGAGAGAGCAGGCAGGGAGAGAGAGGGAGGAGGAGGGTAAAATAAAGGGAAAGCAGTGTGAGAGAAGCATGGAGAAAGAGGGACATTAACCAAATGAGAAAAAACGCACATAATCAATTTACAAAATATTAAATATCAGGAGCAAAACCTGACTGTTATAAATGCTGCACCCCACAGTCACTGTAAAAGCCTTATCGAATAAACCAACAGCCGCTATCTAAAAATGAATGGACAGACTTACTCTTCTTATTGTTAAAGACAGAGAGAGAGAGCGCCGTCTCTAGATCCTTCAGCTCAATCTCCTCTCGTTCTCTTCCTGCGCTCCAGAAATCCAGTGCCACCTTTACAATGTTCTCTCCTCCAGCATTACTATGGAAACGCAAACACAAACACACATCAACAAACAAAAAGGGCCTGGAACTTTTCTTAGGCTTCTACAATCATTATGTCAGTGTCTTCCCAACAGTTTCCCCATCACAGTTCCAGCCAGCATGCCAAAACCCTGTCCAAGTCTCAAGACATTCCAGCAGTCATACTCTAACCCCCTCCTAACCCTTCTCTGACCCACCCCTTCCCACAGCTCCCCCTGCTGTAATGGATCTGAAAGAAGGACACTCGTATTTAATGCCACAGTTTTAGCACAGCCCTTTGTTGCTATACTATGAATTCCTTCCATACATTTTCCAGAACATTATATTTTGAAAATAGGACATTTTGTAGCTTGGTAACCTTGCACGGACTGCCCGGTTAGTTTAGTTTATGTGTAAACACTAAATCCCAGTAAAGGGTCAAAATCAGGCAAACTGATGTAATTTAAGAATGGAGGAATCAGATTTTTTTTGGCTCATTTAGTACTGAAATGCACTAGTGCACAGTAAACTCAGCTGACCTGAGGAAGATGAAGATTGCCTGACGGTAAGAAATTCCATTCAGCTGATCATAGAAGTCGAGGTATGGCTTGATGCTGTCAATCAAACCTGGGAGCATCTTATCCATCTCGTCAAAGATGAACATGGAGCGAGCACAGTTAGTGACGTTCCCTTTGATCCACTCCTGCAGCTGTGACTGCACAAAACACATGTGTGCACACAAGTACACAAACAACACATAAGTACACATACGAGTTCACACAGAGACATGAAGGATTAGACAACAGCTTTACCCTATCAGTATTTTGTTACAAAATCTGTATGAAAAGTGCAAATTATACAGGTGCTTTAAGAAACCACTGTCTCTAATAGCCTCTGCCCTTAGACCAGCAGAGGGATTAAGCCCGTTGTAGACTCCTAATCGTGGAGTCTAAAGCACCATAGAGTGTAAAATCGAGTTTAGACTATCACTTCTACTGAAACGTCAACATAATGGAATCCAAAAGTAATTCATATACCTTGACCCAGAGAGGAGTATGTTCTTTCTGTGTTTGTGGGTGTGGGTTTGTCAGTGTTTGTGTGTGTGTGTTTGTAGAGTCTGGTTCAGACTGAGTGTTACAATCACAGTTTCAAAAAAAAAAAACAACAACAACTACACCACATATTGGTTTGTGCTATAAATGACCCTCTTATTTCATGTGAGGTACAGTTTCTTCAAATATGGATCATATTGTATTCAGTGGATACTGAGGTAATAATTGTGAGTACAATCCCAAGGCACTAGTTATATAAGGAAAACATAGCTTACACTTAAATCTTTATCGAACTTACTTTATAAATGTCGATATTCTTCTCATGGGGAAAGTGAGCGGTGGCAGTAAACAGATGGACATATTTGCTGCCCATTCCCTCACGGTAAATGTTCTCAGCGATCAGCTGACTGACAAAGTTCTTTCCAGTGCCAGTCCAGCCATGGAGGGACAGGACCAGTGGTTTCTTCGGGTTCTTGTTGTTCATGAAACCTGTAACAGCCTTCAGCACCACTTGCGAAGCCACATGCTGACCAAACAACCGTTTTTCCAGGTCTATCTTCAAGCCTGCGCACAGAGCGGGTATAAGATTGTAAGACATCAGTTGGTCATGAAGTATTAGTGGCATACATTTTGTAGCACAATGCAGAGATATGAGGCAAAGATTTGGCTTGGTCAGATGTCAAATATTACATCATATATTACCCCTACTCCCAGCTATACGGATACTAATTCTTAAAGCATTGAAAATGAGTTATCACAGCAAACGAAAGGCCAAGATTCAGTGTTGTACTAATGTAAGACTATGACGGAGAAAACGAGAAGTTCATTCTTTGAAAAGTTCACACATCTTGAACTGACCACTAGAATAGAATCAGGTTTATTGACTATGCCTGAATTACAGACCCAGAAATCACTAGACAGCTGATATCTATTTAATGGTGGTGGTGGTGTTGTTCCTGTTTTACTCCAGGGCCAACTAATCTACTGCAAGATTAAAAATATCTTTTCAGTAACTAAATGTGTAATCATTGGAGCATATTTATTCACCGTTAAGCCTAGGCAAGTTGTTTACGCAACAGTCAAAGTGACTGTTTATGGGCCGTGTCTGTTAGATATAACACTTTGACCCTACCCCATTCAACAGCTGTGGTGATTGTGTTCGTGTCCTTTAAACGTTTTGAAGTGTGAGGGGGATACAGCATTGATTGAATATCACGAAATTTTGTGGGGAAAACGGCGATCAATTGCCTCAATGACTATTCCTCTCATTGCAAGAAGGTGTCACGTCTATATAAATTCTACAGGTGAATGCAAGCTGACAGAAATACGGTCTCTTGCTGCTAAATCTTGTCATACGCACACCGCATTATTTCTCAACCGAGACCTCTAGGACTGCCTGTGCTATACATTTGTTTTAATACTGCACTACTAGCACATCTGATTATTACAATGCCCTGCTTAATGAACAACTGAAAAATCCAAACAGATGTCCTTGTGCAGGGCTGATTTAAAAATGTGCGGAGAAAAAAAGACTTGCGGACTGGGGTGCGAGACAGTACCAGAGGTATTAGTTTCAGGGAATTCGAAACTGAAATATTCAGGGTCCGTTGGCGCTCACGTTCTTCATACAGCTGGCTTATTTCCATAGTAGTGTTGTTCGCAAAGGTGTAAATACTATAATGCAAATGATTCTGAATGTTTAGTGGGTCACTCACCGGTTGCGTTAAACCCAATCCAGTTTTCATCACATGTTTCATATAAATAGTTATAGAGTTTTCTCCCTAAAGCAGCGGCTCCTGCCCCAACCATGATTGTGGTAGAAATCGGTTCAAAAGCATTTACGACAATACTGCATACCAAGATACTACTCAAAAACGTCGTGTACACTTGTTTCATTGTTAACTAACTAAGTCATCTATCCTTTCGTTGAAAACACAGTTTTAAAAACAAGGCAGAATAACGTCTGCGTTGTCTGTTGGCTCATGCCATACATCCACCGCTTCCGGACTGTTGATGCCGTGTTTTTCCTGCGACACAGGAAGTATGGCATAGGAGGTGTGTTCACCATACTGTGTGTTCTTCTGTAATTTAGCCCGAAACTTTCTTTCTCACAAAATTCAAACATATAATGACTTACAGACTTATTTTTTTTATACATATTTGTGTGTTCTTATACCAATCCATGAATTTTTATTACGAACCAAACAGATCAAAACATGGGTCTGTTCAGGAAATCCAAACCAGGGAAACACTTTACAGTCAGGAAAATTATTTGTGGACAACATACCTGTTTTATTGTATGAGATCCACTCTGGATGGCAACATTCTTGAAAATAATAAAACATATTCTGGTATGTTGCGAGAAATCCCGTAAGTGCTGCTGCCATACCGACAGCTAAACTGGTACTGATCGGTTCGATTGCGTCCGTAACTGCCAAACTCCATATGGCCCCAACAACCACGGTAACGACGGTCCCCCTCAGCCGCATTGTATCCTTTCAAATCATTCAAAGAGAAAACATGCATAAGTATGTCTTTGAACGTCTGCTCGTTAGAACGAGTCAAATAACTGCGAGCAGACAGTTCAGCGGGATTTCTGGAGAATGGGAGACGTTAACGCACGTCAGGTAGGAGGAGGTTGAGTGAGAAGCTAGTGAATGGTACAGGCGAACAGGGCAACTGGATAGGCCCAGAGCGGTAGAGAGAACGGCTGGGTAGGCCTATTTGGAAAAGGTGATACATTTTTATTTAACGTAGTAACAACGCTCTCCGGGTCTCTGAATCAGCGAGCCATTATCCACCTGCGAATCATTGTTAGGCTAGTCGCTGCAATGTGGGTACATTCATTCGAGAATAAGCGATAAACTGTTTTCCCCCCTTTAATTTTGATATTTATTATTTAAGTTAAACCGCATTCAGCAGGGGTGCTCGCACTGAGTTTTTCATTACTTTTTCAAATGAGTCCTCCTGAGTGCAGAGGGTAAGCGGTATTTAAAACGTCAAACAGCACGTTTTAAACATCAGATAGGAAAACGCAATAAAACGGTTCAGCGTAGTGTACAGTTATACGGGGGGTTTTTTATGTATGCCACAGACAATTTTAACGAGTCTGCTTCAATGACATGTGCATTTTGCATAATCGTATTGCGTTTTAAAGTCATCTATCAAATTTGTCCGCCTGTAGCCTTACCTCCTGCGCAGTTTTACCGATCTTAACAGCATGAACATGACCCGAAATTAGAGTTAGTAATGGCGTCATACGCTGAGCGCTTTAAATGACAGTGCAGGTGAGTACACTTCACTGATTGCAGATTTATGCCAGTGTGTACACCTGAAATACAACTGTCCCTAAAGTAAAATTTGCGCCACCAAAATGTTTAGCAAATTGGTTACCAGTAACGGTTTGACTAGATAACGGGTCAGTCCGTGTTTACAGATACGTGGAAGGTGTTTGTTTTACAGTTAATATTTGACACATTTTTCGATTCGGTGATCAGTTAACCAAACCCACTAAATCGTTCAGCAACGACTCCTGTACGTTTCAATGAAATGGAATAAACGTAAAGTACATAATAAATAATAAACCGAAAACACATTTGATACTTATTGCCTGGGATAAAAATTTACACTGTGTTAATTATTTAAATAACACATAAACATGCACAGCTCTGGAAAATATTATTATAGCCTTGTCTAAATTGAGGGGGTAGAGCGACAGAAAGCCTTTTTTACAGGAAGACTGTGTGGTCGGTTTTTAACCTCTAGATGGCGTAACAGAGAAAATTATGAATATCCTTGGAGACCAAGGCACAGAGATATGACAAAACTGTCTTCAAATCAACGTACACCCACAGTGAGGTCAGAAAGGGAGAAAGGACTTTCCTCACTTCCCTTTCTTGCCCTCTAAAAACACCTTTAAATTTGTGGTGCTGAAGTTTAGTGAAGTTTAGGTGATGTATTTTTACACAAGTGCATATAAACCAGTGCAGGTGTTTGTGCATGTCTTGTGGTCATGTTATGTTCTTATTCTTATTCTTATTCTTATTAATTTATTAAGTTGTTTGTTTGTTTGTTTTTTTACAGTTGATTAATATGGTGATTTCAGATACACTTAAAGAAGAATTCCCCCAATTTAGTTTGACATCACTTCTCAAATGTTAGACGGACTCTAACTGGAGCCATTTTACTTGATCTGTTCTTGAACACACACACTCAAGGATACCTGTGCCAGCTAATTAAACTGACAACAGTTCTGTGGTTAATCATAGACACTCTCACATACACACATTAATGAACCTACTGCATTCTTTACTGAAACTGTGTTTTTGTCTGACTTACACCTCCCTCACTGTACTCCCTCAGTCACAACTGGAAATCTCAACAGAACTGGAGACACTCTCCAGCGACACTGGTATCAATGGTGTGAATGGATTTGTGCTGACTAAATGAAGTCTTTATTAGAGAGAAAAATATTTTTTTGTTTTTCGAGTTGTGCATATATGTCTGTGCGGGGGGTGGGATGATGCACGTAAGGCTGCTAGGCATGCCGATGAAAGATGATAGCTGTGCTCATAAGAATGGGTGATGGATCATATCTGATATGAATCAGTATGTCATGTATTTACTTGTGCTGACTGGGTTTGCTGCTGTCTGACTGCCAGTCCAACATGGTGTTGCAATACAACACTACTAGTATTCCTACTTCTGTGTGTGTGTGTGTGTGTGTGTATGTGTGTATGTGTTGTTCTTCATATAGAAGCATCAGTCCAATACATGGGAGCAGAGGGAAGAAACAAAGGGAGACTGCACTGTATATAGGATATGGAAGTCAACATAAATCATTCTGCCCTGATGCGCTCTGGGTAATGTGAACCCTCCCCATCCCCCAGCTCAAGGAAAAGAGCAATTCTAAAAAGGGAGAGGGAGAGAGGTATTGTAGGTGGTTGTGGTTCGTGAGGAGGTAAGATTTAAGTATGGCTGTGCAATTCAGTAATTATTTCACATTTAATGATTAAAACAGAGTTTTATCTCTGACCCTTGTTTGCTTATGAGAAGGGAATCCTTTATTACCCCTACAGTCAAGTTATCACTCTGTGTGTGGGGTGCATGTGTGTGAGAGATTTTGTGCATGTGTTTCTGAGATTGACTGTTAACCACCAATAAGTCAAGTCCACCCCTTACGACCCCCCACACACACAGACACTCACTCACTGAACAGGTCTCATGGATTGCTTTGTCTTGTTTCTAACAAAGAAAGAGAGATCTTAACTGAACAGATTTTGAACATTTAAACATTATTTAAACTAATTGTGCAGAAGCTCACTTAAAAAATCACCTTATTTCCCGTAAGTGCTGACACTTCAGTAGCCTCGATTTTGGTCTGCAATGAGAATGACTGTATATGGTATTTGCATTTGGAAAGTTACCCTCCTTGCTCTGTGTGTGTGTGGCGGTGTAATATTTTAAGCACTAAAGGTAAGTGATCCTTGACCATGTAACAGACCATAATCGCCTTTTCTATGTGCCAACTTTATTTCTGACTTTAGAAAGTGTTTAAGCAAACCAAATGTTCCTCAACTCACAGAAACACCTGCTAAGCACTCTCTCTTTTTTGCACTCACATTCTATATCATTCCTGAGTGTCACTGAGTTGAGGAAGAGAATATGCGAGTGCAGCTTATCGTATGCATTTGTGTATGATGGCAACAATTTAAGAACTTCTCTTCTGACTGCGTTGAAGAATCCAATCAGGGAACTCTCACAAACGTACACTTCATGTTTTTATCTTGTATTCTTCTCTGACTTCATGCTTAATATGTACAAGCTGCTTTGTACACACAGCAGTCTCTTTAAACGTTCCCTCAACATTCACCAAACATTCTCAAAACATTTCCAAACATTCCTATAAGGATAACACAGAACAAGGGAAAACTGATCCTGATATTCCTGTTCCAGTCAGCACTTGGTAACATGTGTTTCTGTTATCCTATAGACTATATGCAAACACTTTGGCCAGATCAGAAACATAAACACACTCAAAACCCTTTCTCCTCACGTTCCTGCTCTTGTTCTCTTCCCCTTTTCCCCTCGGAGCTAGGGTTTACCACACAGATTAAAAAAAAAACACTGTGGAACAATGTTTCCTATTGTCATGGGAAAGAGGGATTTAGTTCTGTTATTTTTGGAAGATGTAGTTATCACATACTAACCCAGAGAGCATAGAAAAACACAGCCATTCCATCACTGAGATCTCTGACAAAAAGGCCACAGTGCAGGTGAACTGTGTGTGTGTTTGTGTTTTTGTGTGTGTGTGCGTGTATGCCTATGTTCACAATAGTCATACAGGACGTATAGCCCCCCCCCCCCTCCCTCTATAGCCTTATACTGTTATACATATTAATGTAGACACACAGAACATGTCAGTCAATTCTGCCTCTCCTTGCCTACTTATTAGCTATGGTAAAACTCACTCAGTTTAGACAAGACATCAATTTTTGCTCAATAATTCTGATGTTGATTTAACTGTTGTCCCTGTCTGCTTGAATGGTGAGACAGGAGTCTGGTGTTACACACACACACACACACACACACACACACAACCTCTGACTGGAAATCATCACTCCAATCGCCCTCTGGAAGCAAACAGCACATAAACACATAATATTTCACTGTTTTTTTTTTTTTTTTACTCTTTAAAAATATGTCTTCAAATTGTAGAATGTATTTGTAATTTCATTTAGTCACCACAATTGTTTTTAAGATGGTTGAAAATGATCAAAAGCACCTAACCTTCTATATCTATTTATGATTTCTGGAAATGAAAATACAGGTTCTGGAGAATGGAATTTCAAAAGTCACTTACTGGAAATTTCCAAAGGGGCTCCTGCTAACGTTTGTTTTGTTTTTTTTTCTTTCAAATAACTGTTTGGAACACTAGATATTTTGAGAAAGTTTGGTATGATGTGTTTGGCAGCGACGGACATTATTTCAGGGGTTCTGTGGTTAGGATTTCCCTGGTAAAGTTGCCAAGTTAAGAACACAATTCCTTTTTTTTCAGCCATCTGTGTTGTATTTCAGTGATCACAGGTTAATAGTAATTCCTCAGAGAGACAGAGGAGAGGAGAGGAAAGGAGAGGAGATGATGGGCACTTGTAGTTTGAGTCCAGGGTTTGTGTATGTGTGTTGTTTTAAACTGGGACTTTGATTAATTATGTTTCACTGGGTGTCAGAATTCCAATGGTCACAGAGGTGAAAGTACATGAGAGAGCACCACCCCCCCAAACCCATTCATTAATCTGTCTGCCCTCTCACCTCCATCCCCTTTCTGTTCCTCCTCTTTTCTTCCCTATCTCTCCCAACAGCTCTCCCTCCCTTTCTTTGCTGGTGTTACAGTGTGCAGGCCTGTCTCTCTCTTGCCCTCTAACCGTTGGGCTTGCATTTCACTCTGTATGTCACTCATATTACTCCACCAACATCACAATGCCAATTTATATGAAACTGAAGGCAGATGGAACACTATGGCTGTATTCAATTCTCTCTCTCTCTCTCTCTCTCTCTCTCTCGCTCTCTCTTGTCACTGTCATCACCTTTATAGCATTGCTAATTCACACCAGGTAAGCCTAATCACACACACACACACACACCACATACACACACAAAGAGAGTGAAATATCAGATAACAGAGATTAGTGCTGCATCAGATTTGAGCTATGTTAGGGAAAAGATCACCATTATCTGTGCACCATCATGTTCTAACAGTAAATCAGCTCTGTAAATGGGGGTTGCATGCATACCACTGGATATGATGGCTGAGTTTCAGCATGCTAACATTAGCATGTGGCTGGAAGCAAGCAGCACTCATGAGCATCGACTGTGGCTTGGTGAACGTGTTGAAATGTAGTACCGCTTTTTAGCAACAGGGGGAGATCAACCCCTCTGCAGAAAAATGAAATTGTAAAGAAACAGAATTATTGTAGATGGGAACTGTGTTCTACGAGTTCCTTGTAGCATACTCTACATCCTTTTGTGTGTTTTTTAATCATTTGTTTTTTTCTTTCTTTCTGTTTTGCTTAAAACCCCAATATTCTGCTGCACCTGTTTCACAGACCCAACCCTTCCCCCAACACACACACACACACACACACAGAGCAAAAGAGAGAGATAGCTGACAGTGACGTATAGAGGGTCAGTGACATTGTTTGTAAACAGTCTGCGAGGTCAAACATTCCCAGTCTATCTTTCAGTGACTAGTTATTTGCACCCACCCACTCATTCACTCTGTTAGCTTCGCTAGTTTTTTCCCTTAGGTTTCATTGCACTTGCTTACAGGAGTGGACAAGGGTAAGTTATCCCCCCCCCCAGTTATGGCAGTTCTTCAGCATTTTATATACTTCATTTGGGAGATGCTAACAATAACTGGACCTCTCTAAAGTTCTAACCATGCATGCCTAACTACATACTTATTTACTTACTTCTTGTTTCTTTGTTTACTTCAATCTTTGTCATATTAATTGGTGCAAAAGATCCTTGTAGGAGCCCACCCCTGATTGAGTGGCAGATTTCAATAGCATTCTCTTATTTATCTCTAAGTCAGAGTGACTTACATGTACATTTCTGATGAGTTTGTAGAGGACACACACTCCTCTACACCTCCCTTGGATTGGTCTTACTTAAAGGCATGTTGATAACGAGTATTTTCCCACAATGTTTGTATGTCATGCATTTTCTGTTCTTTTCTTTTCTTTTCTTTTCTTTTCTTTTCTTTTCTTTCTTTTCTTTTCTTTTCCTGGTATGGACTTATTTTGACAGATAGAGAGAGAGAGATGTACTAAAGTATACACTATGGCTGACCTTGTCTACAAAGCCTTCGTGTGGCTGAAGCAAACGGAAGAGAGCATTCGACACAGATAACCCTAAACATATGCTCACACACACGTTCACACACACACAAACATGCGTGCACACACACACCTTTCATTCATAGCCTTTAGAGTACTTCACAGACATGAAAATAAACTCACGAAAAAAATACATATAAACCACAACAAAAGAAAAAAAAAAAAAAATTCTGTCAGATTTTGCAGAGTAAAACGTTAAAATATGCAGTGTTATGGTCAGAAACAGGAAATGTGAAATTATGCCATGATATGCACAATAAAATGCGGAATGATAAATCTTGTTATATTGTATGTATTAGGATGTCTAAAAAATCATGTTGTACTAAATGCAATAGAATGTGTAGTAACGTCGTGTTGTAGAATTCCAGTATACTTAAATAAATGAATGAATGAATGAATGAAATATGACTTCTTACAAAGTGTTGACAAACTACCTCCATGAAAGTAGGCTGAACTTACGAGAAAGAGAGAGGAGAGAAAGAAAAATGTGTAAATGCAGACAGAAGAGATATGCCATGAGTCTCGAATAAGATGATAGAAATCTAAAAATTCTATAAATATAAATTCATAGTAAAAGTGTGAATGCAAAAATCTCTTTTACTCCCACTGTATGCTGATACACATACACACACACTGCTCACTGGACACAGACATCACAGCATGTTGCCAGAAGGGATAGAGTGCGTGTGTGTGTGTGTGTGTGTGTGCGTGTGTGTGTGTGTGTGTGTGTTTAGGAGGGGTTGGCAGGACATACCAACACTGTGATATTATCATTGACATTGACAATGACATGTCTGACATTCACAAAATGGTGAGAGACACACCAGTGACCAACAACAGGAAAATGGGACAAAGACCAGCAGAAAGACACAGAGAAAGAGAGGCAGAGGAATTGTTGATTGCTTTAGATTGTCTATCATATTTTTGAAAGGGTTTGTTGAAATTTTTTGTAATATATATATATACATACAAATGCATGCACACACACACCACACTTGCACTAAATGGCATTCCCATTGTGTCCTAACTGTCTGGATAACACACACACACACATACACACACAAACTCCCACTGGCTAAATTTGCACACCTACCGGACATGACTTCATTGTCAGTATCCTCATGTGCCTGTGCCTCAGGTTTCCTCCCAGGGTACGATAGAGCCGCCCCAAGTCATCTGACTGATGACCTCATTACCTGGCCTGGACCAATCAGAGGAGCAAGACAGACCTGATTCATCTCTGTTGACTTCAAAATAAAATCTCCAATGTCATTAAGCCCTCCTGATCTATGAGTAAGCATGTATGATCAAAGATGGGAAAGAACAAGGAAAAATCGTAAATGTTTCACTCACTTACTCTCTTTCACACTCTCTCTCTTTGTCTCTATCTCTCTCTCTCTTTCTCTCTCTTCCTCTCCAATTCAATGGGCAATTCAATAACAAAACAGTAAGTCCGTTGTTTGACAACAGCATTGTTGCAAAACAACAGTAATGGAATTTCCATCTCTCTCACACTCAAACAAGAACGTAACATTGAAAAACTAAAAATAGTTATATAGTTAAACATTAAAG
>NC_044497.1:44222775-44300275 GCF_902362185.1 Chanos chanos
AAAGTCCCATTTCTTGAAAAATCAGTGGAGGGTGATAGCAGATAGCAGATTCTTTTTTTTTTTTTTTTTATGGCAGGGGGTGATTTGGCTGGGTGGGTCAGTAGGGGAGCAACAGGCAGGATGGCGTATATTTGTACAGTGAGGGGGAAAAAACCAAAACGTTTTTTATCAGTTCGAAACACACACAGGATTTCCGCTTTGGGGATTGTCCATCCGATTCCCGCGGTCCACAGGAAAAGGCGGCATAAAAAGCACCCGAAAAACGCCCAAAGACATCTCATTCCTCGCCTGCCCGAACAGGGGGAACATCGAGAAATTAATAAAGCATCAAACTTTTTAATTGCAAAAAAGTAAAAAAGCGTAGGGCGAGTTTAAAAGACATGGAAGCTATGGAGCCCCACGCCAAAACCTCTGTCAGGAGTTCGGAGCCCTTACGAATGGCTGCCTCTCCTTCAGCGTGTCAGATCAAAGGGAGTGCCACGTGATTTCATCATAAGACGGTAAAACAGATTAAACTTTCATTCAACCCTCTTTTTAATCATCGATCTCAGTTTTGTTTTTTGTTTTTTTTTTTGTATTTAGTATTATTTCATTGGTTGAGTTTACACTTAAATACAGTTTCCTAGGCAACCTGTCACTTGTGTCTGACCCATCTAACTACTCTCTGCGGATTACCGTACAGTTATGTCATTTTGGACATTCCAAAAAAAAAAAAAAAAAAATAATAATCGCAGACAGACAGAGAGAGAGAGAGAGAGAGAGAGAACAGGCCTATAGAATGCATATGGAAAGATGAATTATGGATGAAAATGGGAGAACGGGAATACATCTATTTATAGGCCAGTCCGTGGAGTCCAGCAGAGAGCTGGGAAAAGAGAAAGAAGATTTATATGAAGAGCTGACGCAGAGCAGCTCAGTCCGTCTGATACACGACAATACTGAACTTGAAAATGCTTGATGAGCGTTTTCACTGATTGGTCCATTTGATATAAATATAGATTGGGTGTGGTACAAGGCGCGGCCAATTAGACGGGTGTCTCATTTCAAGTGGATATTACAGTTATTATATTCTTTATTTCCGTTTTTAAGGTTCATTTTTTGGTTTGTGAAGTGCTCGATCTTGCCAGTTTACTGAAACCGTTACCAAGATGTTTGTTTATTTCAAAAGCATTTGCAAAAAAACCCCAAAACAACAACAACAACAACAAAAACTCCATTAAACTCTCTGAAACAGTTACCGAATCAGTAGGCCTATGTCTTTTCGGAAATCCCCTCAAAATCCGTTTGACTGACTTCACTGCCTCTGATGCACATCAAGAAGTTCATCTGCTCTATGGCCCTCTCTTATAAACGCGTAAAAACGGATAGACAATACGGCGGCCTTAGTCTTCGTGTAGGGCCGTATTTCTTTTTCCGTGTGCACTAACAGTCTCCTCTCCCAAGCCATACTGTAAGAAATATTTAAAATTTGATTCAACAAACAAACAAATATTGCAGGTGAACCCCCGCTGCGGTTACGTCACACCGTGTTTCCCCAGTAAGTGCAGTCTCCGTGTTTCTCTCGAGACCCCCCCCCCCCCGCCCCCGATTGTAGGCTCGTGAGGGGGAGGTGCCGTGCAGAGGAGAGGTGACCCCCCTGAGCGCTTTGACAGTTTCTTTTGGCTCGAGTCGGACTTACATCAACTTAAGAAACTCCCCAAAATAACCTGAACTCAGCAAACGTTACCAGAGATGCGCGTAACAGTTTCCTTTGGAATGTGAAAAGGGAGTTTGTGCCAGTGCCACTATTTTGGGGGGGACACGCATTTTCTCTCGTCTTGAAATAATCATTCATTCCATTTGGTGTGTGGGAACTTCGCTTTTGGGTCGTGCCGTGGGACTGCAATTTGTACCGCTGTACATGGGACAGAGCTCTGTCCGCAGTCACACCGACCCAGACTCAAGCAGAACGGATTTTTGAAGAAAACTCTAAAACAGCCCCGTAAGTGTTCCTTAATATTTCCGCCGCCGAATGTACGGAGACTTTATCTGTTTAATCCATAAATGTTTCATTCTCCTGCCTTGAAACTTGAAAGTGTGTGGATGTCTGCGGTATGATTAAGAGACAGTGAATGAGTGCTCACGCATCTGTCGGCGAGACGTGGTCCTCTGCGTGTACAGCGAAAATGTTATCGGACGTACTCATTCATTCTTTCTCGGTTTGTGCGTCTTTGTCTGTAACTGGCATAGTTTACAACATTCAGAAACTGGATTCATTCACACAGGCAACACAGGGTGCAAAGAGTAGAGACAATGTCGTAATGGATATAGCGCCGCCTGTTGACCACAACATCTCCAGTAGGTTCCTGCCAGTAACATACAGACAGGCGCCAGTTTGAGAAGCAACGGAGAGTAGCATCCTTGGAGTAACAAAGTCTTGCTGAACTTAAACATAAATAATATCTGTGTTGGCATTTTATAGATATGTAAAAAGTGAGTTGTTTTAGTTTTGTAAATGCGACAAAACCTGAAAGTGTCTGTGCTTCATCTGCCGTTGAACAAAACTTATTACATTTTAATGTTAGTGTTTCATGTTAGTCTTCACTGGTTGAGGTTGTGAGTTGAGTTTGTCTCCAGCTCTTGTGGTAAAATTGCGGTTTTTGTTGGAATGAATAGTCTCATATTTACAAAAATTGCATCCATTTTGGATCAGTCTGCGCAGTGTCACAGTTAAGTTAAAATACATGTTTTAATGTGGGATAGGAGAGAAGTATTTTGTGATTTAGAACAACACCCCCCCCCCCCCCCCCCCCAAAAAAAAAAACAAACAATTGATGTGTTTATCATTACATGCATTGTTGTCGTCAGATCTGATGGAAAGTCAGTCTCATTCCCTCTCGTTGATCTGATTCTAGTTGTTTTGTGTATTGGTCAGAGTTTGTGTTGGATTATAATAAACATAATGATGATGATAATAATAATAGTTATTTCTATTTAATGTAATGTTTGGTGTCTCTGTATTGAAGTCCACCTTAGGCTGATGGGTCTGGTTTTGGGTTTTCACCACTTTCCTCTTTTCAGTCTCTGCCTCTCCTTCACTCTCTTTCTCTCCATTGTCCGCAGTGATCAAATGACATCTAATTCTAAGAGTTCGTCAGGCTTTTTCTCTTTCTCTGCTGGTCACATTCACCCTCACAAATGACACCCAGACACACAAACAGAAGTGCATCCACACCTGCACCCACACAAACATTCACAAAGCACCGCACTCCTCCACACACTTACATGACCCATGTAATGATCTAATACACTAGGCTGTGTGAAGTTTTTAAAACGAGTTTAATAACTGATATTACTCTTTAATAGTAATGTTTTACAATGGACCTTTCACAGAGCAGTAGAGACTCCCTGTGAGTAAGCAAGTTGAAGTTGCAGGTAAAAGAAACAAACTCCTTTTGCTGTGGTTGGGGTGAAATTTAGAGAGAGACTCAAAAGGAAACCTTTTCTGGATGCCAACTGGTTATTAGAATAGTTAGTATATTTTAGTGGATAAGTAGACAGTAAGATCTAGAAGAAGTTAGATACATCTTACATTAGTTGTGCAAGTACAGACACAGTGAATGTTAATGTGTATCGGGATAATTTGGAGGTTGTGAATGGAGCTGGGAAGGTGGAACATGTAGACATCACAGAGATTCTGGTGCTATAGATCCATAAAGATTAATGCATATAATGCATAACAGAGACGCAAACATATACATGGATGTGGCTGCTCCTCTGCAGAGAAGGCCGTGTTTGACTGACTGTAGTGGGAGTGTTCATCAGTGAAGGGTAGAATGAAGAACCAAGGCATCTGGGCCTTACGACAGACCAGCCCTGTCAATGTGTTTAAATAATGTTTTAAGGCAGTCATAGAACACAAATGTTAGAATACATCTACAACAAAACACTACACAGTATGTTTGGCTGTAGAAAACACTACACAGTATGTTTGGCTGTAGAAAACACTACACAGTATGTTTGGCTGTAGAAAACACTACACAGTATGTTTGGCTGTAGAAAACATTACACAGTATGTTTGGCTGTAGAAAACATTACACAGTATGTTTGGCTGTAGAAAACACTACACATTATGTTTGGCTGTAGAAAACATTACACAGTATGTTTGGTTGTAGAAAACACACAGAGATCATTCATAACGTATACACTAATGATCCTCAGGAACATTCATGAGCACTGTGTGATATTGAAGAGTGAGAATATACTATATACATCATACCATAAATAAAGGAGGATTCTCTCTCAGCCTCTATTGCTCTCTCTCTCTCACTCTCTCTCTCTCTATGTGGGATATAGACTATGGGATAGACTAGAGGGTCATATTACCTGTCAGCACCTGTATTTGGTCCACATACCAACACAATATGAGATAACACAACAGAATGTTAATGCAGATGCCTGCACGCACACACATGCACGCACACACAGACACACATGAACACACACCTTCACATAAACATACTCGAAGCCTCCCACCATGTTCTTTACCTGAAAGCACTTATGCCTTATGTACTAAAACATGAAACACTTGTTTAATGAGGGGGTTCACAATGCAACAATGCACACACACACACCCCCCTCATATCTCAGCAGGGAGAGCGACTGTAATCTATTTTAATCTCAAATCTGACTCCTTTAATAGCCGCTCATTAACTGAGCATTAGTGAGGCACTGATTTCTGTACACACTTTAACACAAGACTTTTCACTCACCATTACAATGGAAATGAGTTGGAATTACTCCTCTAGAACTTAAAACATAACACACACACACACACACACACACACCACACACAGGCTTCAGAGTGTATATGAGTAACAGAGGCGTAAAGGTGTTCTGTGTAATAAAGTAGAGAGTTTGTGTGTAGTGTCTCAGTAATTGTTTTCACATTTTAAATCACGCACACATATACACACACACACACACACACACACACACACACACGAACACTTGGTTTCTATCCATCATCAGCGTGTGAAAACTGATCCAACTTTTGCAGAACCTGGCCTGAACCCAGGCTTTTAATGTCTTTTGGATGAGTAGATGAACACACACACACAAATACACACATGCATACACACACACACACACACACACACGTACACAGTAAGAGATAAGACATTTTGAAAGAGATCTGAAGTCTGTGAATCAGTAAAGTGCTGAGTCTTTCTTTGTGTTCCTCTCTTGTTGCTACAATGACAGCATAACAGAGAGGAGACCATCACTGCATATTATCCTGTGTGTGTGTGTGTGTGTGTGTGTGTAAGAGAGAGAGAGAGGATGTGTGTGTGTGTGTGTAAGAGAGAGAGAGGGTGTGTGTGTGGGGTAGGGGGGATTTGTTTTGTGTGTGTTTGTGTATTGTTTATATCTGAGCTCTGCGTTCAGAGTTTCGCAATGAATAAAAGTGACTGAAAGATAAACAGAGAGTAGAAATGTATATCATATTACTTAACTAACCACTACTTCTCTCTCCCTCTCTCTCTCTCTCTCTCTCTCTCTCTCATAGGTATCTGAGGTTGTCTGACCAGTGGAGAATAGTGGAGAGTGAGATCATTTCCTCCTGCTGTTGTCGGAGAGAGAAAGAGAGATGTGCTCCACCCTGCTTCTCTCCTTATCTCTGTTCATCTTCTATGTGGCCTGTACCCCACATTTCCACGGTCACCATGGGTAACTGCTGCCTCATCCTATTCTCTGTATCTCATAGCCTGTGTAGATATGTGGTTATCAGTTGGCTGATGTTACACTATAAGCATAAATGATTACTATAGACTAAACTTAGAGTTCAGATCCCAACGCCACAACAAAACATGACCAACAACAAAAAGCCTTAAGATGATGGATTTATAGACACAGACACACACACACACACACACACACACACACACACACACACACACACACACACGTCTCTGGAGTGATTGTCAATTAAAAGTACTTGGATAGCTGTGGTTAGGGAACTTTAATCAAAGCTTGGAGTCTCCAGTTAATGAGCCATTTCAGTAATGTCTAAATCTAAATCTCACATTAAAACAAGTTTAAATCTTGGATTACGCTGAAATGACACATAAATATAATGGATTGTGAGTCAGAGGGAACATGGTCATAACCTCTCTCTGTGTAGTTTTCTTACATTAGAGCTGTGGTGTGGATTGTTTTTACCCACATGATCATAATAAGAAAAGACGTCTGTTTAAATGTGTGATATGTTACATAAACACAGAAACACTTGTTCCTTCGCAAGTTGAGTGAGAGGTTAAATGCAGTTCAGAGGTTGTTGTTGTTTAGTCAGACATGTGTCACAGCCACAAATCACATCGAGGCTAGTTAGATTTTCACACACACACACACACACACACACACACACACACACACACACACACACACACACAAAACCTTATAACTTGTAATGTTGAAATACATATTTTCAACATCAGAGGGCGTATGGTCATGCCCCTGTGTGTGTGTGTGTGTGTGTGTGTATGTGTGTGTGTGTGTGTGTGTTCAGGGGATAATAAGGAATAAATGGTATAATTTACTACTTTAGTAACTTTACTACTAAGCATGAAACAGTGAGAGCAGGCTGTGAATAACATGGTTCAATGAAACCAAATATCCAGTTTCCTGTGTTTTATACTGTTTATACTGTTGTCTGTGTGTTTGTGTGTGTGGCTGGCAAATTTTAAATTGGCAAAGGTTTCATTTTACCAGATACCAGCTGACCATTTTTTTAAAGCTTTGTATTCACTGCTTTGTGTTTGAACGATCATAAAATTACACTGCATGGAAAAAACAGCATCAGTGTATTAGTGGGTATATTAAAGCATTTTATTATTGTAGTAAAAATTGCAATTAAGAATTAAATCTGATGAATCGTACTGGGAAAGCAGACAACAGCAAATCAGTCCAGTGTGACCTTATCACTTATAACTGTTTGAGATTTGAATGTTTGTATTCCTGTGTGTGTGTGTGTGTGTGTGTGTGTTACAGGAGGAGAGTGTGTCTGAGGGATGTGAGCAGTAGTAATGGTGTGTCCTTCAGTACAGAATCATACGTGCAGCCTGTTCACAAACCTTACATCACACTGTGCCAAGACCACCGACTCTGCAGCACATACAGGTGAGAACACACACACACCCACACCCACACACACACACACACACACACACACACGCACACACACATACATACACACACACAGAGTGATTTCAGTAATTGGGTCTGTGCTTGTTTGGGTTGGTGAGAGAGAGAAGGGAAATAGAGAGGTTATCCAAAGAAACCACTGTCATGTTTATTTTGGAACAGAGACCCTGTGTGCTTACGTATGTGTGGACTTATAGCACTTTGTGTGCGTATGTGTGTGCGTATGTGTGTGTGTGTGTGTGTGTCAGTGTGTGTGTTCATGGAAAAGAATGTGAAATGGGGTTTAAAGTTAGGTTTAAAGTCTCTCATGTTTGTGTGATAATGGAGCAGAATATGGAAAGTGGTAGTAGTTTTAGTTCTTAGTCTCTCTCTGTATGAAATATTCTTGTGTTTAAATGTAATCATGCTTGTAATAGTGCTATATTATGTATAGTGTAGTATAATATTTGTTACTGATTTTAGACAAAACAGAGTGTTTAAAGTTGTGATGAAGTGTGTTTTTTCCATTTTGTTATATACATACACACACACACACACACACACACACACACACACACACATATATATATATATATATATATATATATATATATATATATATATGCATACAATGTACATAACAAAACCAACTGTGTGTGTGTGTATGTGCATGTATGTGTCACACATCTCACGGTGTGTGCGTGTGTGCATGTGCGTGTGTGTAGGACGGTGTATAAGGTTTCTTACAGGCAGGTGAGCAGGGCTCACTCTCTCTCTCATTATTACCCACAATGTTGTCCAGGATGGCGACGATTCCACTCCCACAACTGTAACCAAGGTAACAGAAAGTCCTCACACTGGTGTTTTGGATTGCATGTGTGTATATGATATGAGTGTATGTGTGGGCAGCTCTTGCCCTCTCTGTACTGGTGTATGAGTGTGTGTGTGTCTGACTGTCTCTCTCCGTTTCTCTGTAGCAGTGTGTATGCAGGCATGTCTAAATGGGGGAACGTGTCTGAAACCCAATCACTGTGCTTGCCCCATGGGCTGGATGGGCCACCTTTGCCAAACAGGTAAGCACACACACTTGTGTAGCCACACACATACACACACACAAACACACACACACACACATTTCGTTATAACATATTGTATTTCCCATGATCTGTGGCCATTATGGATCACCATATTCCATATTTCAGCAGTAAGTTTATGTAGTCAATCAGTCAGTCAGTGAGGAGTTTCTCTCTCTCTCTCTCTTTCTCTCTCTCTCTCTCTCTCTCTCAGATGTGGATGAGTGCAGTGAGCAGCATCACTGCTCTCACGTGTGTGTTAACACAGCAGGGAGTTATCGGTGTGTGTGTGGGGATGGATTCGGTTTGGCCGAGGACGGTCGAACTTGTCGGAGTCTTCCTGCACCTTCTCCTCATTCTCCTCCTCCTCCTTCCCCTCCTCCTGCCGTGAAAAACCAGCCCAAAGAAGACAAGACCTTCCCCTCTAAGACTGACACAGGTAGTCTTGATCCAATAGCTCATGGGAAAAAAAAGTTTTCGCTGAAAGGAAAGAGTTGCTAGAGCTAACGACCATATCAGGGAAAAAACATCCTGTCATTAATCAAAAGCTTTGATCAGATATGTGATCGCACACACAGCAGGCTAAGCAGATGTCCCAGTGACCTTTTGACCTTTGACTCTCAGAGACCTATGACTTTTATGGCTCATGTTCTTTGGTGTTTTTTCATGAACTAATTCACTACCCTAAAGACACTAAAAAGACAGTGTGTAAGTGGGTTTTTAAGTGTGTATTGACCTACTCTCTGGGTGTCAGAAGACAGGCAGCATGGGAAGATGACTGTGTGTGTGTGTGTGCGTGTGCATGTGTGGTAGAATGGTGCAGTTGCTATAGGAGTGACTCCTACTACATTAAGGAATTTGCTTGACTGTTTGGAGCAACTGCTCATTCATTTGCATGAAATAGTAATGAACCTTTACATTACATCTTCAACCCTTCCATCTTCAGTAAGGATGGAGAATGAACAGCTAGTTCCAAAAAGAAATGCCTCCCACATCATGTGGGTGTGGTCTGGGTTTCAAAGTCTGACCTTAAACAGAAAATCATGACATATTTAGTTACCACCCAAAAAATTCAAATTATACCACAAGATGAATTTTTTGCCACCCTGCCCAGAGCTTACATGCTTCTGTCTGAGTTTGTGGGTTTCTGTTTGTCTTTAACAGCAGCACAGCCTGTAGGTGAGAAGATGAAGTGACTATGACCAGCCTCACGGTTCATTATTACTTTTGGTACGCGCTATGCCACTATCAACTCGTACCGTGAGTAATAGTGCACTGTGACTGGCAACTGCTGCATAAGACCAAGGACACACACGCACGCACACGCACACGCACACACACACACACACGCACACACGCACACACACACACACACACACAGCATCGAGACAATCAAGATCTCTAATATGAAGTATCTGTGAAGTATCTGTCAGAGTGAACACAGTTTGCTTTGGGAGGAGTCTTTTGTTTAATGCATTTCAATTTTAATGACTTGCTTTCCTGGTTTGGCATAGTTCTCGCTCTCTCTCTCTCTCTCTCTCTCTTTTCTCTGCATATTGTTGACAGTATTTCAGCAATTTCAACTCCAACATAAATTACCTCATATTTGTCTTTGTGATAAAAATAACAGTGAGAGTTGGACCCTGTTGCCCTTACATAGCAGTGTTTAGTGTTTCTGAGCCCCACACACAAAAATAGCTCTTGGCCAGTCTGTCTTTCATTGGACTAAACACAAACACATTCCATAAATGCAATGATGCTGGCAATTAGGAGTTCATTTGTACTGTCCATGCTCGTATATACTGGTGTCCATACTGATTAGCTACATGACCTAAATGTTTCTTTGGGTATTCAAAGCAAACGACCCTGGAGAGTAGAGTGTGGTTAATGCCGTTAAGTGGGTTGAACTGGAACCTACCAGTTTCTGTGGAATTAAGAGAGATTGTGTGTCCAGTGTTTTACACGATAAAAATTGTTTCCTTCTCTAATGTTCCTCCTTAACTCAGCTAAAATTCACTCCACTGTTTTAAACTGAAATTTGCCCTTAACTGACATGAAATAGAGTGAGCAGTTATTTTTAATTATTACATGTGTAATAACAGTATTGCAGCCCGCAATCCTCCTTTATAAAATTTATGAAGTACACTCACACTATGACAGAGAAAGAGAGAGAGAGAGAAAGAGAGAAAGAGAGAGATTTTTCATGTTAGTTACATGTTAGCAGTATTATGCCAACATTAGCTATCTGTCCTTGTGGTCTCAGGGGAATTTTAGCTGAAACGCAAAGGACGGGTCTTCTTTTTCCCACAAAAGACTAATACGCCCAGGTTAGAAATCTGACCCGTAACCACCTCAAACATCTGTGCTCGTGGTTAGACAGGACTATAATCTTGCTATGCTAACCTAGCAGGCTAGCATCTGGAAAACTAGCCCTGTGGGAATAATTATGAAGCTTTCACACATGACTAATCCACATTATATGAGTACATTTAGAATCAAAGCTTTTTTATTCTTCCATAATTCACACCAGAAAAAGTCAACATTAAAAAGTTTGGTTCGTGCCTTTGAATATTTTCTTTATCTCTGCTAACATAAATGTAAAAATGGTATACCCAGTTCTTTTTTTTATGTAGCATCCAGTTAAACGTATGTAACCTTGGAAGACTATGATAAGTAAGGTAAGGGAGTCAGAGAAAGAAAGACTGTATTTTATATTCTCTTGAGAGAAAGATAAGTTGTATGGAGGCAGGTGGAGGGGGGAGGGGGGGGCCTTTCATCTTGGTAAAAACCAGACTCATATTAAAGTTTGGTTTATAGCAGTTTATAGCTGAGACAATGGTAATGATGATGAAGATTTTCGTCAAGGAAATGGTGGAAACAGAGGGCAGTTCACAGAAGGAATTTAAAACTCTTCTCTTTTTCTTTCCTGTCTTTCTTTTCTTTCTGGCATAACTCTCCCATTTTCATTCCAGTTCTATGAACCTCGTCTGCTGGGGGTCAGCGTTCAATTTCAAACACCCCCTGCTAACACACTCAAACGCACTCCTGCATGTCTCCATAACAACTCACATCTGGG
Source organism: Chanos chanos (assembly GCF_902362185.1). Classification (NCBI taxonomy): domain Eukaryota; kingdom Metazoa; phylum Chordata; class Actinopteri; order Gonorynchiformes; family Chanidae; genus Chanos; species Chanos chanos. Next base: position 44,234,083 of record NC_044497.1, read on the forward strand.
ACAGATTGACTGGCTCACCATTGGTTTTACGTATGTTTGTGTATGTGTTGCAATGTCAAACCTAATTTAGACTGGATTACTGGCTGTCCCTGCATATTTGTTGTGGGGTATTAAGTCATATCATTGACTTTGTGTGTGTGTGTGTTAAGTCAGGTCATTGACTGGCTTTCAGAGAGACATGAACAGTCTGTTTGGTCCTTATCCAATTTTCTCCCAGAGACAAGGCGCAGAACCTGCAGAGGTCTGCTAAATTCTGATTGGTTCCCATTTCTTTCATTTCAAATCCTGGTGTGTTTGTCTAACTTGTCATACACACACACACACACACACACACACACACGTGTGTGCATATTGGATGGGCTTTCATTTTGTGTGTGTCCACATCTCATATCCTTTGGCCTGTCTTTTGGCTAAGTTATGGATATGTCATGGCATTTACCCCAAATCTTTTCTTTCTCTCTCCAGTCTCCTCCTCTCTCTCTTTTCCTTCTTTTTAAAACTCTGAGTCCCCATTGGATATTAATCACCATTAGACAGGAACTGAAGTGGCACACACACAAGAATATTTACACACATGTGCACTGTCTGGATTGTGCACAGAAACACACACAAGCATACAGTGCATGTAAGGCACTGATCCAAAACACTGTTCCTTTACCACAGGTTGTCATGTAGCACATTACCTTGGTGTGTGGAAGTGTCCTGAACTTAATGTTTTATCAAAGGTGGAGGTTTGGGAATTAGTTGAAGCCATGTAGAAGTTTAGTTGCGATTTGGGATTTGGGATTTGCGATGGACACAAATTTAGCACAGATGTGGTATGAAAGCATATGTTCAATAGTTGTGGATCTAGTGTAACAGTGTGTGTTTAAGGTTTGTGTTTGGTGTTGCTTATTGTAGTAGTGTTGGTGTTTTGTAAGTGTGTATGTTAAAGCTTTGGTGTTGGTGTACCACAAGTGTGTGTGTGTGTGTGTGTGTGTGTGTTTTGGGTGCTGTTAAGAGTTAAGAGGTCTGTGTGTCTGAGGTTTGGGTTTGGTGTTTGTCTGGTTTAAATGTTTTATGTGTTCCTTTAAGGTTTGGGGTTGGTGGAGAATGTGACAGAGGAAGTTCAGATTCTGAGGAACAGAGTGGAGCTACTGGAACAGGTCAGTGTATACAACTACACACACACACACACACACACACACACACCTACCTTCATATGCACAGCTCCCTACAGCTCAGCACACACAATGAGCCAGAAACACTTCAAAGACAGGAGGGAGATTTCGCATCCCTTGCCAAAAAAACAGGCACATGAAAAAGAGAGAAAGGATGGGTTCTATTTCAAAGGTTTTCACTGATGACTTAATCAACACCAGTCATGCTTCTCCTAGTTTAAATGAGCAGATGCCTACATATTGGCTTTGAAATGGAAGGAACACACGCATACAAGTGACCTTTTAAAAACATTTTAAGCTTTTGTTTTTTTGCATAGTGGAGAGGTTATTGGTATACCCAACATCAAACCCGATAAACACACACACACACACAGACACACACACACACAGTGATAGTGAATGTAAAGGAGGACAGCCTGTGGGGGTTTTGAGTCATGATCAGTTTTTGTGCTCCGTTTACATACATTAACCCCTCCTTCTCCTTCATGTTTTTACAGAGTAAATAGACCAGATATACAGAGATCTTTTAAAGTTGTTTACACTGTTCTTTAGTGACTTCTCTGTTCTCCTCTCCTTCTGCAGAAGCTGGAGATGGTCTTGGCTCCCATCTCCAGTCTTTTCCCTCTGTCCCTGGATGAGGACAGGAGCAACTTCTTGTCCGAGAAGACCAGTTTCCTGTCTCACTCGCTGCGGCAGCTGGATCGTATTGACTCTCTGAGCGAACAGGTCGGATTCCTGGAGGAACGTCTTGGCACCTGTGAGTGTGAATGCATGCACGCCTTCCTGACAGCTCGCCTCACCTCTGTCACGCACCGCTTTTTTTTTTTTTTTGTCCCTCAATTCATCGGAAAGTCTGATCTCATTCTTCTTCTGAAATTTGATCTCGCAAATTCTTTATCAGTGTCGTGCCTCTCATCCAGATTTCTCATTTTTTGTCAGCGAGCGCTTAAAGTCTGGTGACCAAGTCACTACGCATCCACTGTAACGGTACAAAATAACTGCAGCGCTGATAAAGGAAAGACCAGCAGAAAGGGTCTTAAAAAGGGGGGTCAGGTCACAAGGAGTAGACCAAACTGGAGGAATGCCACACCATTTAATTAAACTTAGTTGATGTCTTTCCCTTTGACCTCCAAGACATTTGGACCTTTTCCCTTGCTCCTCCTGAAACATCAGATAGTCACTGAAATCTACTCCTCCAGTCATAATGCCTGCCCAGCATTTTACACACAATCCTCCTAACCATGATGAGTTACTGCTTCAATAACTCCAGAACCACACCTAGAATGGAAGCACCTGCTTTCAGTTTATACTGTATCCCTCATTTACACAAGTGTTTTCTTCATTTGCGTAATTACCAATCTGTCCGACTATGCCCAGCACTGTCGTAATGATCCATTCTTCTCTGTCATCTTTTTAGGTTCCTGCCAAGAGAACTAGGTCATCACAGTCATATCTTCTTGAGTGTCCTTCCCTGCACAGACCAAACTAATCAACTGCTACTAAACCAGAAATCAGATTTGGTTGCAGTTTCCCCCAAAGAACCTACAACTCAATGGTGCGAGCACATCACATACATTCAAGAGGACAGGTGAAAGCACAATAAATACATTCAAAAACACCAAACATTGACTATAATCAAACAAGGTGTATTCAGTGTGTATTAGCAAGACCTCAGCCTGTCTTCCTCTGTTTTTGTCTTTGTATTGTTTACCTTTTAGCTGAGTAAGTGCATCCAGCTGATTCCTGTCCCTGAAGTTTGGGAGAATTCTTGTATTTATGTATTTATAATTTGCATTATTTCCTATGCTGCCTTTCTAAAACAGTTTGGACAGAGAACAACTGCATCCATGTAAGGGTTTTTAAGGGCCATTTTGAACTTTTTTTTTTAATAAAATGGGGAAAAAAAGATTTTCTTTGTGTTTGTATCTACATTGTTGCATCATTTGGCTAATAGTTTCCAGCTGATTTTTCAAATAAAGACATCCTGAATGTATGCCAAAACTAATTAGAAACATGAACACTCGTGTGATCGTGTAAAACGTGTCACAGAGGGAGGGAAAGAGAGCGCTAAATCAGAATCTCACATATACCTTAAATATACAGACTCTGCTAAACTCTACTCTAACACTACTAACAGAGAAAACAGAGAGAGAGAGAGAGAGAGAGAGCAGGTCTACAAGTATAACAAGAAGAGACAGTTAACATTCCCATAGGAAAAAAAGAATGAAATTTATTTATTCATTTCCAAGGCATTCTGTAGCCAAGTTTGAAGTCCAGACTCTGAGACTTGTACACACCACTATATCTTATTACATATATCCAGGTACTACAATGAGCTTCTAGATCATATGTGTGTGTGCGCGCGCATACACATACACACACACACACACATGCCCTGGAACACACATACACACACAGAGCTCTGTAGATGCTGGATAGACTCATGTTGTTTTAATTATTCTAAAGCTACCAACACTTCTTTTTTTATTTTTACACTTTTAATAGCTTTGGTGAAAATTATAACATTTTTCCAAACAAGAGTTTTGCCACATTATTGTTTTAGCCACTTGGCAAAAACAAATAAATGAAGAGACAAGCAAGAAACAAAAAAAAAAAAAAAAAGAGAGAGAGCAAAATCTTCAAATTTAGATCCAAATCATCGACATGAAAAGTGCTTTAGATAGATATACTCACCATGTTCAAATCTTAACCCATATTGAAATTGAATCTAATCTGAAGTACAGTAGTCTCTGAATGTATTTCAATAAGACTGACAGTAGATGCGTGAATGTGACGACCAGCCTCCAGGGCAGGTCCCTCACACGCACGCTTAACATGTTGGCTCCTAAAAGTGTTATAAGCCTCTAATAAACATTTATAACTTCTCTCATTTAATACCAAACCGTAATATACACTCAAATCATATAATCCATCCCTTACCAACAAAGGTCTTTAATTTAATCTTTAATACGAATCAAAGTAGATCAAACAGATATAAAATGCACTAGAGAGTGATTGTTGGGTTTTTTTTTTCTTCTTTGCTGTGATTTACTGTTCCGGTTGACTGGTAGTGTCTTTCTGGCCTGCGGTACCTGACGGGTGGATTTTGACATTCATTTTGTACGTGTCAGTTGGACAACTGATGCGACAGATAAACAGAGGAGTGAACGTCTTACTCGAGAATGATTTTAACACTACAGCATGTGCAGTTTGCAAGGTGTTTTTCATTTTGAGTCCATCGAATAAAGAGGGAAAAGCTGATTCCTGTATCATGTATTTCACAGGCAAATCTGATGTCTGCAGGCAAAAAGTCCAGTAAAAGCCTAGCTTCAGATTTATACACTGACAGTTACTAGAGTGTGTGGTTATACCGTCTGCTCACGCCTCTGCATCTTTCAGTATCAATATATTTAAATATATTAACATTTTAATATTTCAAAATATCAACAAACCTTCCCAGTCTCACAGCATATAGGGAGCATGAGTATAATTCTGACATTCTTGATCACGAATCTTTTAATAAAAACATATTCACATACAGCTCTGTGCATATTTATCACTAATAATAATGATAATGATAATAATAGCAGGCCTTGAGTGTGTAAAAGAACTTGTATGTATGTGTTTTAGGGTGTTTATGGGGAGCACTTGAATTTAACTTGCATCAAAGAGCACTTTAACAAAAATGTACATCAGTTTACATTAAAAGTGAATATTAATGAGTTATAATATTTTGTTAAATAAAACATTTGATCAAACCTTATTATAATTCATTTGTAAGTAATAATTAGTTATTAAACTGAACAATTCTGTCAGAGAGGTCATGTCATTTCACTGATCACCCTTTTTTGAAAAAAAGGTAACATCTTTGTTTTTGTTTTTTTTTCCACCCCTCGTGTAAAAAATATTTCATGCAGTCATTTTCAGTCGAGTTGAACAGACACGGTGAGGGATGCTTGGGATAACTGAAAACTATTCAGAGAAAAACAAACAAACAACAAACATAGGACAAAACAGGGTCTGTAAACAAGCAAAATGAAATTTTGGTGGATAAAACAAGCAAACAAACAAAAAAAACATTTCAGAAACATTGTGCGGTAGTGATGCCTTACCAATGAGATTGTTGACAGTATTGTTTGTACATCAGTCACCTGGTTATTAGCATGGCTGGGGAACGCATGTGCAGCTCGGAGAACCCGAAAAGTCTCTTTGTCTCTCTCGCACACTTCCACACAAATGGCACGACAGGAAGCACTTTGGAACAGCAGTGTTAGTTCAGTCAGACATTGCACTTCATGAGAAAATGTTTTGACACTTTCTTCGTCTTAAATGTGGGGGGGGGGGAAGGCATAATCAAACAAGCGAACAAAATTAAAAAAGAAAAAAAACCACACACACACACAAACAAATACAGCTGAGGAAAAGCTCACAAAGGGACCAAATTTTTGTGAAGCACCTGAAGAGAAACGGGGAGAAATACACCAGAATTCAACTGTTGCTGACAATTCAGTGTGTTCAGGGAAAGAAAAAAAAGAAAAAAGTGGTATTCTGTCACGGTCTTGTGGCATGATCCTAGGGGAGATGGCCGGGGCACAGTGACTACAAGGTTGTCTATTGGACAGTCATTAACTCTGCAAACTCTATAGAGTCTGAGCTTCCCACAAAGCTCATTCCTGGCCACTCTGGGAGCGTGCAGGAGGTCTGGTGGTGGGTTGGCTATGAGAGACAAGGCTGTGTGTTTGGTGAGTGATACCACTGACTGAAAAGGTAAGGCGTACATTGAAGGAAAAAAAAAAAGTATTCACTCACATCTGGTTTCAAACCAACACACAAAACAAAACAAAACAAAAAAAAAAACAAACAGAAATTTGATTTGCATAAACCTGACGGACCAGGTCTGAGAAAGAACAAAAGCACGCACATGAATAAAATGGACAAAAAAAAAAAAATGAAAGAGAGATCTGCAAACAGCAGGAGAGAGAGAGAGAGAGAGAAAAACAGACTGTTTAACAGAGAGTTCTGAAGGCATGCATAATGGTGTCAAATCCATGTGGAGATCCAAATGTTCCGAGAGTGTTTCCACAACAATGACAGCAAAAACGGGCCAGAGGATGACGACGCATGATCAACATCTCAAAGCACCTCCACACCTAACCCCCATTAACAACATCACTGGACTCCAACAAGAAATTAAACAGACAGTCTTAAAATGAGGACTAATGAAGTGTGTGTGTGTGTTTTGAGCAGTGCATGTGTAACTGCAGCCTGTATGTATGTGTGTGTGTGTGTGTGTGTGTTCCTACTTCATGAGTACTGCTGAGCGAGTAAATGCCAAAAGCGCCTTGTTGTTTTGTCTTCACCATCGCCAAGACTACAGAAGTTTTGAGCCACTGCAGTGCATTCTGGGAGCTGTCAGGATAGATGGGAAGAGAGGAAACTGGGGGTCAGTGGAATGTTCAGTGGGCAGAGGATGGCCCGTTGCTCTGGGGGGTGCGGCCAGAGATCTCCAGGAAAGTGGAGCGCATGATGGCATATGATTGGTCGGAGAGTGATGACACGTCGTCTGAAGTCAGGCCCTTTGTCTCGATCTTCGGCAGAACCTTCAGAGAAATCGTCCCTACGAGAAACAGTCATGTTATCATTGTCACTGTTACCATTATTCAAAATATCGGTAGTATTACTGCATTGGCAGTATTCACTGTATTTGACACAATTAAAGGTTACGTCAGCAGTCGCAGCAGCAGTAGGAAGGGTCACAGTCGCAGCCTAGTTATCAAAACTCTACAATGTCAGTCTTGTCAGAGGGATTTGATGTGAGACAAAGTATCAGCAGCTGCCTTTGACATTTAACAGTGTCACATACGTGTCCCCTCTTCCCTCAGTGTGTGTGGCGTGTGAAAAAGCCCTCCCTGCTGTGTCTCTACCTGATTTAAACTCTCTCTCTTTCCGTAGGTAGAAGTTGCTGTAGGAGGAGAAGACAATAGGTATGATGGGAACCTGAGAAAGACAGAGAGAGAGAGAGAGAGAGAGAGAGAGACAGAAAGAGAGAGAGAGAGAGAGAGAGAGAGAGAGAGAGAGAGAGAGAGAGAGAGAGAGAGAAATCACTTGAGCCTTTTTTGTGAGTTTGTGTGGAAGCAATTAGCACTTAAAGAGAATTTTTTCTGCTTTTGAAAACACACATCTCACATACACATGAACCGAACTCCTAAGAACACATTTAAAATGTTAAATTCACACGTCTCCTAATTTAAACGTACATTTATAGCCTATGCAAACTAGTCTTGTGTACCTGTAAACACAATCAAAGCTGTATCTGCACACACAGTGAAAACTCTCAGAATATCTGACCCTTGTCAAGAACATGAGGATTAAATTACACTACCCTGGATTATGTCATGCTTTCTCTGCTCTCTGTGTGTGTCACATTCAATTGGAGTTTTGATGTCTATTCTATCATATATTAATACAACCAGTCTACATATCAGCCATAACACACACTCACACGGGCGCATACATCTGTCAACAGATATTTCCTAATGCTGTGAAAGCTTGCCAGATATAGCATTGTTTTTATGAGGAGTGGTGTGTATGTTTTTTATGGTCCTGCAGCCTGGTATGAACTTGCATGAATGTGTGTTTGTGTCCTTCTTTACACTGTACTACAACTCCAAGATCCTTCTCTATGATGTACTACAACTCCCAGATTCTGCTCTACATTGCACCGTACCTTCCAGGTCCTGTTTGACACAGCTAAGCTTCTCTGTAACTCCCTCATCCTGCTGGACAGCCCATAAACACTTTTTAATGGTTTATGCTTTTAAGAATCCAGCACCACCAGGACCTCCCACTGCCTAGATAGAAATGTAGTCTACTCTACACTGTACTACAACTCCCAGGAGGCTGCCACAATCTATTCCCTAGCCTCTTCCTTCCTGCACCCCCCCCCCAAGCTCTCTACCTGGAACAATGAATGAGTTTATTTGGCTAAGACTCAGTGAGTGTTTGAAGTTGTAAGGTCATTTATGTGATGCCAGAAGCCTCTGTGATTAATGAGCTCTGTTAAACAGATTACAGCAATAATAGAATCATAATTACTCATGCTGGGTGCAGCTTTTCCCCTGAGTCAAAACTCCTACGGTTAAATCTGTGCCGAAATCCAAACCGGGAAAGACAGAGCCGTGCTTTCCTACACATTCACACCATCTAGTTACGATTACATAAAGCTTCAAAAACATTTGACTTATAGTGATCTTTAACAAGGGTAGTTTTAACATGTCATATTTAGATTTCCACAATTTAAATCCTAGTTTCTAGCTAATGAAGGCTAAACCGTATCAAATTAAAAAACAGCTGAACTACTTTACATCTGCTTTAGTTCAGCTGACGGAACATCTGTTAATATTAAGCACTGACCCATGAATATGCAATAATTACCAACAGGCCAGTTCAATTTCAGAATTTGCCTGTGTGTGATCCAAGTCACAAGTTTAAATTACAACTATGTAGAGCAGGCAAAACTCTGGATGGAATAAGCGGTATGTAAGTGTGGCTGAATTTTTAAAATTTTCAGTTTAAATCCCAGGAGAGATATTCTAGTACAAGGTCAAACAGCTCCCCCTGCTGTCCACTATGGGCAAGAACATTCTCATCACATCTCCAAGATATAAACAATGTGTACGAGTGTGTGTGTGTGTGCGCGTGCGTGAGAGTAAGTAAGAATCAGATTAAAGGACAGAGAGGAAGGGTGTGTGGGTGTGTGTGTGTGTGTCTGACCTGTGCCTGCACAGCCAAGTGAAAAGCTCCTTTCTTAAAGGGCAACAGATCTCCCTTCTGATTCCTGGTGCCTTCAGGGAACACCCACAGACGAATCTAAAGAGGGAGACAGAAAGAGGGTGTGAAACGGAGATAAAAGGGAGAGAGACAGAGATGCATACCTTTCATCTGTAGTGAGCCAGACAGGCAGTCTCACAGGCACTTCAGAACGTAATTTCAGAAGTGAAAAGTTTCAGATTAATCACACTGGAGCTAATCTGTATTAAGTGTTAAACTATTTGATGGTAGTTAATCTGGATTAGGGGATTACCTGCTCTTTCAGCATGGTTTTGGCTGCGTCTGCCATGACGCTTTTAGCATCGCTGGTCTTCTGACGGTTAATAAAGACAATGCCACCCAGCCAACAAATGATGCCAACTGTACCCGCATAGATTAACTCTTTCTTAGCAATCATGGTGCAGCGGTCTGGCAGTACCTCCATCAGACCTACAGAGGGGACAATGAATTTAGAGTACAGATTAAAATACACACACACACACACACACACATATATATTTAATGTATATATAGGGGTGATTTGTGACAGAAGAACTCCCTTACTTCCTAATTAAGTGCTGACCTTTTTCTGGTGATGGTTTAGGTTCACTCAGGCAGTTAGAGGGCAGGGTAAAGGACATAAAATACAAAGATATTTTCAGTGTCTACCAGCACACTTCAGTATTTCTGTCCTGACTGGAATTGTACATATATGTACATATATCGTGAGATGTGGAACTGATGCTGACATGGTCCCAGTTAAGGACATATATACAGTATATATATAGGAATTGAATTTGTTAGAGTCTGGTTTCAGTGTCAGTCAGTTCTGACTGGAGCTGAAGGTCATGGCCTCGCTCTCAGTCAACTGACAGTGACATCCAGTCCAGTCCAGTCCAGTCCAGTCAGGGGAAAAGAGAACGGTGGTGAAAGAAAATGAGGTGTGGAAATATTTTAAGCCAACTGATGAAAAAGTGGAGACGCATCATGGCAGACGAAGCCATCTTACCACAGCTCTCAGACACAGTCATATACCAGTCATATCAGCTCTAAGACACAGTCATATACCAGTCAAATCAGCTCTAAGACACAGTCATATACCAGTCATATCAGCTCTCAGACACAGTCATATACCAGTCATATCAGCTCTAAGACACAGTCATATACCAGACATATCAGCTCTCAGACACAGTCATATACCAGTCAAATCAGCTCTAAGACACAGTCATATACCAGTCATATCAGCTCTAAGACACAGTCATATACCAGTCATATCAGCTCTAAGACACAGTCATATACCAGTCATATCAGCTCTAAGACACAGTCATATACCAGTCATATCAGCTCTAAGACACAGTCATATACCAGACATATCAGCTCTCAGACACAGTCATATACCAGTCATATCAGCTCTAAGACACAGTCATATACCAGTCATATCAGCTCTAAGACACAGTCATATACCAGTCATATCAGCTCTCAGACACAGTCATATACCAGACAAAGGAGGACAACAGAAAGGTACTGCTGCTTTTGCTGCTACTGAACACAAACATGATAGGACTGTATCCTCAAATCACTCAGACTGTAATGTTGTTTACTGTTTGTTTATCATGTTGTAATGTGTGTTAGTTCTGCTGGGCATGAATCTAAGTAGGTCTAATTGTTTGTTTGTCTAACAAAACAAAAAAAACCAAAACAAAACGAACAAACAAATACAGAGACACCTAATCAGTAATAGGAGCTGTCTCATACCTCTCCCTGGGGTGTGTGCGTGGGTGGAATGAGAGTGTTGGGGCCAGTTAGTTTTTAAAGTGCAAAAGCAGCACATTTATAACTCTCTCTCTACTTCATACTTGTCTCCCTCATTAATGGCTATTTTTAAAGATCCCAGACCGCGGCAAACTGACAGCTAGCTGTTTACGTTGGCTTGTTTGTTTCCTCACTCAGCTGACAATGGGCTTCATCAGGTCAAAGTCTCAAATGCAAAGCACACTGACCACACAGAGCCAGGTCACTCTGTCTCTCTCTCACACACACACAGTGTCAAACAACACACACACACACACACACACACACAGTCAAACAACACACAAACACACACAGAGCTGATTTCCATCCATCATCCATGAGGAAGCAGACAGAAAAACTAGTCAGGTAACCATAATCTAATTTGACTGATGACACAGTATGTCATCACTACCTCAGTCAGGGACATTTACATAAACACATGATTCTCTGGTCAGGTAACCAGTAACCAGGACTGCACAATTCACCTGTACTGAAAAGACCTGCAGCCCAAGAGGACATATTTCAACTTTAAAGAGGATAAAAAAGACCAGCTCCTAAACACAGCGGCACCGCAGTGTAAGGGCTGCTTAAAAACATGTCTCACAAAGGGAGGCAACACAAAAGGAGATCAAATACTGACAGGTCTTTGAACGTCCTCTTATAACCAGGAAAGAAACACAGAGTGATTGAAAAGTCTCTCTGCAGTAGCAATACACGTATTCATACATACATATTTGCGTAATGTGTCGCCCATGACGTTGTATATCGATAACGGTGTTCCAGAGATTGTCAGTCAACTGTGGAGAGGTTTGCTGATCCCATATATGCCTCAGGCTATATATATTACATATAACACCACAGCAAGTGTGTGTGTGTGTGTGTGTGTCTAACCCAGCACGTCCAGCGAGCTCTGGTGGTTGGAGATGATGACGTAAGGTCCGTCCATCTGTAGATGCTCCCATCCGCTGACCTCAAAACGCAGACCTAGGAGATACTTCACATGACGAACCAGGAAACGGATCACCCTACAGAGATTACAGAAAAAAATATATATACGTTCAGAACATATACATTCGGTATTTGTGTATAAATGCCTGTTAAACACTGAAAAGTATCAAGTATTTGTGTCTAACTGTTTGTCCTATTTGTGTGTAAATATGTCAAATGCGCAAGGCTTACTACACATGTACTGTATAATTTATGATTATCAGGGCTGGACGATTGGACTAATTTTAGCATGTGTATACACTTTGTGATGCTAGGGCAGTTAACCAGCTATCCTGTGGAATGACAAGCATAACAACTGTTTTCTTTTTTTAAATTATTTTAAAATCTAAGTCTTACTTACATTGCCAGTTTATTATTTAAAGTGTGACAAACGTAGTGACTGAGAAGCATAATAATGACCATCTATCATATTTGGAATATTACAACAACAACAAAAACACCAATCACAGTTGCTGTTTTACTAAGATAGATTGTTTATTAGACAGATTGTTCATTAGCCACACGACCAAGGCCGGTGGAATTTGTTTTCGGTACAGTATGTTAAACGCTGCAGCACAATACATACACGGACAACAGCAGACACTAAACATATTACCGCAAGACAACACAGGGATACAATAGCAGAAACATATTACGCACAGCCACACACATCAGGTGAATGGTATGGATGCCAGTAGTGTAGTGTGTGAGGAGGGGACTGGAGGGAGGAGTTTAGAGTCCTGAAAGCTATGGGGAAAAAAAGCTGTTTGTGAAGCATTTCGTCCTCGTGGACAGCGACCTGTAGCGCCTCCCTGAAGGAAGGAGCTGGAGGAGGTGATGAGCAGGGCGTGAGGGGTCGGAGATGGTCTTCTTTGCTCGCGTTACAGTGCGGTCAGTATGTAGAGATTCAACTGAGGGGCGTGGGCAGCCTATGATTCTGGATGCCTTGTTGACAATCCGCTGTAGTTTTTTTCTGTGTTTGACTGCCCGTGTTGCCGTACCATATTGTAACAGAAGATGTGACGATGGACTGAGTAGAACGGAACGAGAAGTTGATGCTTGACCCGGTATTACGTAAGCCGCCAAAGGAAGGAAAGTCGTTGTTGAGCTTTTGCAATGATGTGCGCAGTGTTAGTTTTCCCCTTCAGATTACTGCTAATGTATGTTCTGAGCAATTTAAAAGAGTCAGTGGTGGTGATGGGGTCTCCGTTTATTTCTATGGGTACTTTGGGATTCAACATACATCGGATCGCAATAACGAGTTCCTGGGTTGTGGCTGCATTAAGCAGGAGGTCAATGTTTGCGCACAGCTTGGTCCACCTCAATGTGGTACTGGGTTTCATCACTGTTGGAGATGAGGCCTACAATGGTCATTTCGTCTGCATATTTTACTATTTTCACAGATGTGAAGTGGGTGGTGTAAAGTGGGTGGTGTACAGTGAGAAGGGCCAGGGGGAGAGAACACAGCCCTGAGGAGCTCTTGTACTGAGGGTAAGAGGGTGTGAGGTTAGGTTAACCTTCACCCTCTGTGGCCTGCTCCACAGGAAGCTCTGAATCTGGTTTCATGTTCATGTCCAAGAGAGTGGTAAAGAGTTTGAGTGAGCTGATGAGAGGTAACGGCAGAACTAAAATCTATGAACAGGAGGAGTATGTGTAGGTGTTTGGTGATTCCAGGTGTTGCAGGGCACGGCAGAGTGCTATGCTGACTGCATCCAGAACAGACCGGTTGGCTTGGTAGGCAAACTGATATGGGTCCATCAGTGGGGAGGTGCAGGATTTCATGTATGACAGAATGATGCGCTCAAATGCTTTCATGGACACAGATGTTAGGGTGAACTGGTCTGAAGTCATTGAGGCAGGAGAGGACTTTGGCATAGGAGCGATGTTAGAGAGTTTGAGGCACTGTGGAACTGTACACAGTGAAGCCAGTGGGGGGTTACCGCCTGATCAGGAACCGCCTGATCCAGCCATGTCTCGGTAAAGCAGAAGGCTGAGCAGTCTCTGTAGTCACCACCGGTTTGTGTCAAAAGCAAAAGTTCACCCATTTTAGTTTTGAGGGATTGCACGACGGATAATATCCCTCTCAGTAGTGGGGGCCAATAGGACTGTCTCCTGAACCTGGAGAGCACCCCAGTTCTACATCTCCCTGTGCTAGGTGTACTCCCCCAGGGTGGCGATCCTGTGTAGTTTACATACAGTATATCCTCTGGAATGCTGGCAGATAGTCCCAAATTGCCAAATGAAGACCTCACGGCTGTATTTCCTTAAACACGATACGTTCCTGACAGATGCCACAGACAAAAGCGGAAGACACAGCAGCAGAGCAGGCACCGGGGCAAGCCTCACGGCTGCCATCTTAGACCATCAGCTCGTCGGTCAGTTAATAAACTCTATGTGAAACAGACAGTTGGCTTAAGGTCAGAAACATGAGTCGTTCTACAACATGCACCTGAAGCGACAATGCTTCTTTTGCGACATAATACAGCCGAGCGCTGAATTTGCACATATAAACCTGTATAAATGCATTGTCATTGACTCTCTGCTGAAACACGCACAACCAATAAATAAACAAAAAGTCCTTTTAGTAACAAACTGCACAGGTGGCTTTACTCAACTTCCATGAACCTCAGCTCGGTTTTTAAGAATTCGTAGAATGTCAACATGTTCCGTCAGTCTCAGGGTTTCTGTTACAACAGGCCTGTTCCTGAGAACTCTTTGTGGGAGGGAAAAGAAGTTACGGGAATGCACAAATACGTCTGCACCAGCTTTGCCTCGGCAGGATGACTGGTATATGAATACATATTTGACACTAAATATATAACTGAATTATATTTTAATTTTGTATCATCTGTGCTAAACATATAATTATTTTTTTCATTCACATGGTTAACTGTATAGCTGTGTCTATCCCCACTGATCGCACACCTCAAGCATTCATGTGTAACTATCTAAATTAAATATCCAACAGATGAAATTTACTTAAAATTTTTAAGTTTTCAGTATGGAAATCTCTGCACCGATGCAACTACTGATGTATTGATCACTATCACTTTCATTTAAACACTTGTTTAAACTTTTGAGCTGGGTGACAGACTTACTATTTTCATGAATTTTGCCCTAAAACTTTTCACTCTGGGGGCAAAATTCACTGTGTGGAAGCCTAGCGTAAAATTTATAAAAAGCAAGCAGATGCGCTCTGTCCAACATTATTTCTTCCCCACGGAAATTACCCAAACTTTCACTACATAGCGTTCGGTTACCCAAACCTGTGGGAATGCGGGCCGGATCTCAAAAGGCACCAAGGAGGCACTGGCTCCGCACCGGCATGAGCACCAGCACCGGCACCGGCACCAGCACTGTCCTAGTGGAAAACGCTATATGTGTTGTCCATTTGAAATACACCAAACAACCAAATACAGTTTTCACATAGAGACCTAAACCACAGAGAAGTCAACAGAAACAACAGCCATGAGAATGTAATCACATGCATTCAAACTGCTCACAGATGAAGAGGATGGAGTGCTGTAGGGTTTTTTTTGTGTTTTCTAATTAGTGAATAATGAATCCTTTCCACGAGTGTACGCACAGCACTAACGAGGCAGAAGAGGAAAAGATGTTCACCATCTGTTAACAAACGCACTCTCTTTCCTTTCACAGTTTCCCTTTCTGCTCTTTAATTGCACACCATGTTCATGTCACTAATGACACTACTAATCAGCCTAAAACATGTCGTGTGTGTGTGTGTGTGATTTTGTGCACATGGACGTATCTGTTTCAAAGTAGCTTCTTCATATACACATACAACTGAAATTGACTCAAGAACAGAGAAAGCCATCAACCCCACAAACACACACACACCCAGTTTTGCTTTGATTGGGCAAAATGTGGAGGTTCTGTTCTCTTGATTCTATCAGACATAACTGACACACTGCACATCCTGTTCGGCCTCAGGGCAACATCCCAAAACCTTAACCATAGACGGTTATTACGTATGTAAAGCATTTCTCTAACACACTCTTCTGCCTGTAAGAAGTTGAACAAACAAAAAGAGGTTGTTATTATAAACACTTTCCGCCCATCTATATTATCAGTTCATCTCTTCAGTTCATCTGCATGCCGCCTGAGCCCGAGTGAACTCTGACGGTGTGTGAATCTGAGCGAGCCCTAATCAGCGAGCAAGAAAGCCAAAGAGGTTTGAAAGATCTTGTTTATGACTCAAGAGATAAAGAACTCTATGTGCACAGCATGTATATCAGACCAGGCTCTGTGTGTTTGTGTGTAGTTAAGAAAGAAAGAGAAAATTCTAAAGTGAACAGAGCTCGGTATGTAAGTATGTACGCGTGCTGAGCATGTATGTACGTAATTATGAAATCTTGACATTCTCTGACTTTCATGACCCTATTAAAGTAAGATGTCTATCAGTGCTTTGTCAGAGGAGATAAAACAAAGGCCCAAGTGGGTCAAAAGGCAACTTGCGTAAGCTTCTCAGGCCAGACAAATAAACCAATAATACACAGCCATGGAACAATGCATACTGAACACTGTGAAACGCAAGAGTGTGACCTCAAATTACCAGCCATCTAATCCTTTACCCTTTACCCTTTACCCATAAGTATTACTGAAGACCACTGAAGCAATAAAACACAATCAGAACAGAATGATCAGTTTGGGTTACACGAATGTTTTAGTACTAGAATGTTGTATAGTATAATTACATAGCCTATTATTTGTGATGTTAGAATTATAGCATTACAATCCTATAACATCTACTAAATGAGAGATGTGCTAAAACTGGGGCATGAGTCAAACTCCTCCCTCACTTAAAATACAGGAACTATGATGATGAAAAAAAGCAAACATTTACTAAAGCAGTGCGCACCCACAATGCTGCCTTTCCCAACACAGATATGGCATCACACCAATGAGGAACAGAAAGAGAAAGACAAACCATCTCATGCAGTGGGGTGCCCCTGAAAACTGCCCAGGAGTTAAGTGTTTTATTCTATTGTCAATCCTTCAGAATGCTTGGAAAGGCTGGAGAGTTTCTGCTGCGTCACCCGTCTCCCTTGACCCACATATTACACACACACACCCATACACACACACTCATACACACACACACGCAAGCCACTAATACTGAACCGAATCCGTGGTCCAAAATACCAGCCGAACTGCCGTTTGTGCTCCAGTCAGAATGGGCATCCAATAATAGTAACACACAAGTCACTAAAGGACAGCACACCTTGTGTGTACAGATAAATCTAACACACTGTCCACTGGTTGCGATGCTATCAAGCTGCTAACACCAGCTTCCTTATGGCTGGAAAATAATTAGACTATCAAATCCCCATTCCTAGATTTGTGTTAGACCCAGAATGTGACAATGAAGAGATCAAACTTTGTGAACCTTTCCTTTAGTTTTAACACAATGCTAAATGGCTTTGAAACAAAACAAAACAGAACAAAAAAAAACCAAAAAAACAATCCCATTAAAACCACTGAGACCAGTAATCCCTCAGCCCTGGGAAATGCAGGAAAGAAACCCTGGGTAATAAGACGTAGAGGATTTGACCTGTCTTCTAAATTGTGGAACAGAAAAACAATGCAGACATTTCATCCACACGTCTGACCTCTGCGTTTATTCACTTGTTCCATTCAGAGCTCAGAGAAACTTGAGGATTCCTCAGCCAGGGGCAGAGCTGCCGAGGAGGGACACACTGTAGGACACGCACAGGCTGTGCCGTGTCGTCTCCTGCACTCTGTGTGGGAGCGATGACCTCACACAGAGGGCGAGACATGCGGTCTGTCTCTGTGCTGCCCCTTCCTGTATTGTAATGTAAATTCCATTTAACTCAATCCATACTTCCCTTCCCTCTGTGTCAGTTTGATTCAGCTCAGATCAGTGTAGCTTTATTGATATTACTGATTCAACAACAATACTTCCAAAGCCACAATATTTCCAAGGCATAAACAATAATAACATCATTAAAGAGAATTGGGCCCGCAAGCACCACTAGCATCAACAACATTTTTCCTCTGTTGCTCGGTCAGAAAGAGAAAGAGAGAGAGAGAGAGAGAGAGAGAGAGAGAAAGAGAGAGAGAGAGAGAGAGAGAGAGAGAGAGAAAAAAAACGCTGATCCTTTACTTTAGTTGTCTAGGTTCTCATTTCAGTTTAGCCTTGTGTCTGTTTTTTCTGTCTGTCATTCTTCTGTGTGAGTGCAGCAGACAGAGAGAGAGAGGGAGAGAGAAAGAGAGCGCAGGAGGTAGAGAGTGGGAGAGGGAGAGAGAGAAGAGAGTTGGCTCAGAGTGATAAAAAGAGATCCAGATAACCTCTGGGTTAATAGGGAGGTGCGATAATGCCAAAGGATACCAGCATCTCTCTCTCTCTCACACACACACAAGCGCACACACACACACACACACACACACGGACTATCAGAAACGCTCTGATAACACCGACAGACATTTAACAGGGACTGAACCATCTTAATCTGTCCTTGTCTTCCCTATGCAGACAAACACGCACTCACAATACCAGTGTATACAGTCGATGGAGACACTGTGGTGTCATCCTCTTCTATGCTCTCTCCAGCAGGCACACATTCACAAACATACACAAAAAACAGTGTGTCTAACTGGTCACAAGGAGTCAACAGTAACAGAACAGTGACACCGGACATACAAGCTGCCATCACTCTCTGCCATGCTCCTTCTCACACACACACACACACATACTCTAGCAAAATTACCAGATAATGTCACTTTTGTCCACCATGTACCTCTTCACTGACTGACTCAGTGACACTGACCGACTGACACTGACTGTGAGTCAGTGCCAGTGAAACCCAAATGGTTTAAAATAGTAAGTATTTACTATTTTAAAACCCAAATGGTTTAAAATTTCTACTGCTGTAAACAACTGGGAGAAAGAGCAAGGAGTCCAGAGTGATCTAATAACCACTAAAAATTGCTAGCTGACCTAGAAAACCAGCTCTCCATTCACACCACGGTTACAAGTCCATCTATGTCTTATTTCTACATTCATGTTCACTATCGGCTGTGAGTGTTTGTACAAAAAATGCATCATGAATGTATGCATTCAAAATGGATTCAGAAGACTAAAGAATCACAATGAGGGATATCATGTGAGTCTAAATTCCAGGGATAATGAGTTGATAACAAAGTTAAACTGAATAACACAATCTAAAAATGGCTCAAATTTGTTGATGCCCACAAATGACCTTAACAAAGAGTGTCAAGTCTATATTGGCATATCAAAGCTATTATGTTAAAAGTAAAGGAAGGAGAGAGTTAGTTTGCTACCAGTACGATGCCCAAGACATAGGCTACATGAAGTATTATTTTAACAGCAAAATAACAAGCAAAAATACCGATATTTTGTTCTAGTCTGTCTGCTGCTTTTTTGATTATTAACTTTGTTCGTGAGATAAACCTAAGCTCCTTGGTTTGGCCTCTTGCGTACTTCATTTTGGTGTTTACAAACGTGTGTCGCAAATGTTCCAGAATATGACAGAAGGTTACATACACACTCACACAAACACACGCACAGACACACACACACACACAGTGACAAACTGATAAATCGAAATTAACTGATGGATAGGAATCCGCAATTTTATCGATCACCTGTCTACACATAGTGTGACAAGCTGTCTGTTGCAACTTGACGAATCGGTTATCGACTGAATTAACGATGCACCAGTTGAGCATAGTACATGAATATCTCAACATTAGATCAACCTTAAATACGTTAAGAAATCATTTAATTCAATCTACTGTTAAAACCAGTGTGTGTCAACCGAAGACTATGGTCAATTATTTCGAATTCCAGGGGTGTTCGTCTGTTAGCAGTCTCTCAGTCGCCTACATGACATTTGATCGAATAACCACAAACAAACTCGGTCAGCAGGATAATTTTTTAAACCATATCCGTCAGTTTATGTTAGAGTGTCAATTAGAAAACTGGCTCCATGCTTAAATGCTGGTTGCCAGAAGAAGTAGCTAGCTAGCTAGCTTTTCATCTGTCCTGCACATCTGTCTCAGGCAGGGGAAGATGCTTGACATACCGTTAGCGAACGTTGTGCAAAAGCTCTAAACAAACGTTCCTGCAGAACAATTAACACGTTCTTTCAGACGACACAGACTTTATCATTTTTAAACTATGTAATAGAAATGCCTCTTGTACATGTGGGAAGAATAAGAGACTATCACGTTCATCATACTGTTAGTATAGGCAGAGGACTGATTAGCAAAACCATTCTAGTTTAGCCTAGCCGACAAACTATGCCGCCCACTATTGGACAAGCTTTGATAGTTAGCCTGTTAGCAAGCACACCTCACAGCGTTAGCTAGACTTACCTCATGTTTTCTATATCCCTGCCGCCACTTTTCAGTATACAAATCGGAATGGCAATCACGGCCAACATCATCATCCAGGCCACATAAAAACACTTTTTAAAATAAAATACAAACGTGCTACTGGTCAATAATAGCAGAGGCACCAGTAACAGCGGTAGCATCCACAGCGCATCCATTATGCTGGCGTCCACCACCGCACAGAGACGGGTTGAGAAGAGGTTGGAAAGCGAAGTTACACTGCCACCCCGCAGGTCATTAGCTAACTGTTGGTTGCGACTTCCAGACCAAACACTTGAGCAACAGCAGTGAGTTTTTGCACCAATCTCAGACTGCGTCAGACAAGGAGAAAACGAATGTCAGTGGCGAAGGGTGGCGAGGCAAAATAAATATAGCCAGTGATTGACGAATGTGTAAGACAGCAGTGCTAGTAGTCCGATCGTCCTGATAACGGCACTACCAGTACACAGAGTCCACTGCGTTCGTTTGGCCAGGAAGGGAATATAGTAACTGCACTACATGCTCATGTTTCGCGTGTTTCCGGTGACACTTGTTCATGTTTCCTTCACTTACATTTTTTGTGCTTGTACAATGTGCTTAATGAAACGTGGAGCGGGGTTTCAAAGGTGGAGTACGATATAAATGAGCAATACCGTAATGTATTCCAAGTGGAACCTTTAGACCGTTCTAGAATTGTAGCTCGTCCTGATGTCATAACGTTGTTTGCATGGATTTGTGGATCATTTTAATTATGTTTTTATTAGGAGCAGATTTCAATGTAAATTGTTAAGACATTGTGAGGTTATGATTTAACACAGAGACTTAAAAACATATAAATGCACACCAAGCTAAACACCCACATTACTCAAGCACTAGTGATACAGAAAATGATGCTGTGACATTGTTATAGTTTTTAATTGTGATTTTACATTTTTAACAAAATATTTTGACATTAGTTTTCTTTCAGAGTTGGCTGTGTTACACCATTAACAGCAAAAAATGTGACGATGGTAATAAATTGAATGAATGTTGGATAAGTGCAAACAAGCATACACACACACACACACACACACACACACATAGACACAGAGAGAGAGAGGTACTCATTGAAATTTCAATAAGTCCCAGCTGGCACTGAGACTGGAGAGCTGAGTTTTAAATAAAATAGAAAATGGAAATTTGAAGAAATTCTGAATTCTGAGTGTGCGGTTAAATATGTCATCTTATATAAATTTGTCTAAACTCCATGAAAAGTCTCCTTTGAATTCTTTATATTTTATGGAGCAATTTTCTGTTGTCTTTCTTTCTTTGTACACTTTCGTCTGTAAATGAAACTCTCCCTCTGTGAAGACTGCGAAGATAAATCCACAACAGTCTCTGAATAAAGATTAGATTAGATTAGGTGAGATTAGACTGGATTGAATTGGATTGGATTATGGGGCTTTTGTTATTTACTTTAATCATTAATTCAACACAAGACCTCAAGCAAAGGAAGCTTCAAGAAATACGGAAAGCAAATAGTCCCAGCCTTGCAATAGCCTTACACAGCCCCAGACAGATCTCACTCATCCCATGTGAAAAGTGATACACAGTGTGCTATGGACAGTCACAGATAACTGGAAGAGTGGTTAACGGGATTAAATGCTGTTATCCTGGATTGTAATCTGATACTGCTCAGATCCTCTGGCGTGTGGCCTCTTAGTCATTCATGTATTAAACTGAGACCTGATCAGTGGTGTGTGTGTGTGTGCATGTGTGTGGTGTGTATGTGTTTGAGAATAAGATTAAGTTACCATTCAGAGAATCCTGTATGTGCGCTTGTTTGTGCTGATGGAGCCATACTGAAAAGTTCTTTTGTAGCAAGGCAATTCTGTGGAATATTTGAATGAAAAAATACTAAATTCCATGAATGAACACTCTTGATTCTTCGTAACTGTAACTGTATCTCAAATGTTTGTTTTTCTATTGTAGGATTGTATCCAAGCAACACAAAGCAAAGCTTTAGAATTATTTATCTGAACCTCAGTGAGGTAATATATTATCTGATGAACAGGCAGAATAAAAGTTCATGGAAGTGTAACTGATGCAATAGTTTAATATCAGTGACAACACTGAGCCTTGACACCAGGGCTAGACAGCAGCAGTCTTTGACCTGTGTGTGAGCCAATAGATAAAGTGACAGTTGTGTCAGCAGAGCCCTTGGACTTTATCATTCAAGTCTGATCTGAGGACGTGGAGTGACATTACCTTATATTTAAATGCATTGCATGGGCTGGAGGACAGTGCTTTAGCTTGAACTTCATGGGAAAATTTCAAATATGGTCTGCGCCCCCCCCCCTCTCTCTCTCTCCCTCTCTCTCTTTCTTTCTGTCTTTCTTTCTGTCTGTCTCTCTGTTGTTGAGTGTCTCTCTGTTGTTGAGAGAGAGAGAGAGAGAGAGAGAGAGAGAGAAAGAGAGAAAGAGGAAGAGAGATAGATAGAGATCTCTCCACAGTAGTCACTGGGCCCAGATTCACCCACTGTGTAGTGCGTAATCTCTGGCTCCCTCCGCTGGTAAACCACAAACAGCAGTTTTGAGTCACATACCAAGACACAAGCCACTCAGTTTGTGCTTATCTGTCCTCTTCATCAGCAGATGATGAACCATCTATCAGAGTTTAAGCCAGCCTGAAAATTGATTGGCCAAAGTATTGTCAGCAGTCAGACTCATCAGGCAAGCAAATAAATGCAATGAAACATCAGAACCTGTTTGTCTGAAACATTGCAGTAATTAATTTTACAGTTGCATAACAATACAATATACAGCATAGAATATTGTATGTCAGGTTGCACATTGCTCTCAGTCACTGAATAAAGTAGATAACTATATGTCTTCATTAACTGCAAATAAAAACAACAACAACAACACACACACGCACGCACGCACACACACACACACACACACACACACACACACAAGAGTATTGTAGAGCATGTGAATTATAATACCACCATCCCCACTGTCACCAGCAGATGGCAGCATTTTGCAAAACGAGCACAACAATCACAATCACACATATGTTGGTAACATTGTTCCAAACATTCAGATGATTTTACTCCTCAGCTTTATAGCAAATAAGACACATGATTATCAGCATGTACATGTACACTGTCAGTTGTCTATATGTGTGTGTGTGTGTGTGTGTGAGAAAGAAAGAGAGAGAGACAGAGAGAGACAGAAAGAGACAGAGAGAGACAGAGAGAGAGATCGTTCATGTGAGTGGAGTGAATTTCTGAATATCTCAGATGTCCTTGTGTAGATCTCTCATTTAAGTCAAGCCTTTGTCTCATGCTGAACCTATCACAATGAAGACAAAGCCGTTCTCCGCTGTCCAGTAGACAGAGAGATGACTCAGTTTTTTGAGGCTGTTTTTACCTGACCTTCTCACCTGTTTGCATTATAGATAAGAGATGTCTGTGTATGTAACACATACCGTGGGCTCTCTTAGCAACATTCATATTGAATTTCCCATAATGGAATAGTGAATTCAAAGTATGTGGGATTCTGTTGTTACCTATTTGAACCTTTGTATTAGGCACACAATAAACTCATTCATGATATCCATATTTGTGAGCTGTGTATTTTCAGTGATGCTGCAATCTGACTGGTTGAAGAAGTTATTCTGACTTCAGGAGCACTCACGTGTACTCCCATCACATTTACAGGAAAGTTTAAGATTCAGAGAGAATGTAAATGCACTATGGCTGTATAGTTATTTGTGATGATATTCTATTTCTGAAGAATAATTCAGCTTACCCATATTATTTGTTTGCTAATATGATAATGATTTTACGTAGTTAAATGTGGAATTACTTATATGCTGAAGAACTGAAATGTTTAATAACTGAGCTTTAGATATCTCTAGTTAGGCTTTGTGAACATTTATTTTGTGGAAACTAGAGCTAGAATGCTGTGATGGACAGGAAACCTGTCCAGGGTGTTTCCCCACCTTTCACCCAATGAATGCTGGGATAGGATCCAGCCCCCCCCCCCCCCCCCCACACACACACACACACAATCCTAATTAGGATAAACAGCTTAGATAATGAATCCGAATACGAATACAAAATGCTTTATTAATCCCGAGGGAAATTCGAGTGTTGCAACAACACCGTCCAGCACACATCAAACACAGCATAGACATGAACAGTAAAATTACAGTAAGACAAATAGAAAATAGAATAATAACAGTAAAGAATAAAGATTAATGAGCAAGAGTGAGTAGAACTAGAATGTGAGCTTTCTGAACATTCCTAAATGGTTTTTATATTTACATTTATATTCATTAATTTAGCAGGCGCTTTTATCCAAAGCAACCTCCAAGACAGGCAAAAAGCAAACCAGACAAATAGACATTAAGGAGCTGTCTGTTGCTTAAGTGCCATCACTAAGTTGAGAATCAGACCAGATGCACATGCAAGAGTGTTGAAGAAAAATAAGAGAGTGAACAACAAGTGGGTGAAAAAGACCCCATAATATAATCTGTCTAGTACCAAGTATCGTAATTAAATGCTAGGTAGTACCAGTCATAGAGAAGGAAATCTATATCCTAAAAAAATGTTTTTGCAGCTTATGGAACATTATGGAACTTTTTGGCCATTTTCTAGAACATTCTTAAACCCTCAGTAAGGCATGATCAGGTCACAGAACATTCAGCGGTCAGTGGATGAGACTCCATGAAAGTAGTATGTAATACCTGATGGATGAATTTATTCATTTCAAAATTTACTTTTCAGGAAAAATGCAAATAAACATTGTTGCAAGTTGAAAACATATAATAAATAGATTGTATATAGGTTTTCAAGCCTAGGCTACTTTCTAAACTTTGCTTCCATGTAAGCTTTTGAATTAAAAGAGAGAGAGGTATACATACTTTATCATTACATCACAGGTTGTAGTAGCAATAGTTTACTAGTTTGGAATAAATACAATAATAATCAATCCATTAATCCAATCAATACATTAAATAACTAGTTCTGTGAGTGAGTGAATAAGTGTGTGCATGCATGTGTGTCTGTGTGAGACTGTACATTTGTGTGAGCATACATACACGCATGACTATCTGGTTGGATGGGATCTTACTGTAATCATGAGAGCTTTAAGTCAGCATCTGACATTTACATTAAGAACAAAGTCAGGTTATTGTGGACAGGTGGTACCTCGGCTTTAGGTGGAAGAATGTTGTCAGTTGTAGATTCCTAATTGTAGACATTTGTAAAAGCACAAAAGAGTGGATCATTCTTGAGGTACTCTAACCACTAAATCTACAAATCAACCCAGATCAGCATGATTTGGAACACATATGCTGTGTATGGTAGACCACTATCTGACATTCTACAGGCTCTATGGTGTGAGTTCCCACCCTTCTTTCATCTTTATTGGCTGAATTTTACTTTGTTCAAATCCATTTCATTCAATGATGCTTTATAGCACTATACACTGTTATAGAGAAAATATATCCAAAAGCATGTCCAAAGTTATTTTTGATAAAATGGCTTTGGACATGACTTTTGGATACATCCCATGTCTCCGTCTCTGTCTCTCTCTCTTTTCTGGAGTGTTTTTTGAGAGTGTGTGTTTACAGATTGCAGGCACACATGAGCTCTGAGAATAAACTAAATTGAAAGAGGTCCATTGGTGATGTTTTAAATTATACACGAAATGAGAGAGCGCCAGAAAAGGAACAGTCTGCACAAACAAGCACACAGCAACTGGACTGAATGAAAGGTGGAGGGGAGATGCAGGGCAGGAGGGAGTTCATTTGTATATAACTGGAGATAGACAGAAGCAAAACTGAGTCTTCTTATATGTGCTGCAACTCAAAACATCTAACATAACCTAAACATATTTCCATAGTTCCACTGTCACAGCAATCCCAATGTTCCTCCTACCTCTTATTAAAGGGATTCCTGTTCTCTTTTTCTGTCGGGGTCAAATAATCAGCACCAGTATTCTCTTGCTTCAGCCTTCTCCTTTAAAATGCCTTTGCCGAATCGCAGCAGCGCAGTCATAACCGCAACTGAGAGTGTACTATCCGGAGTGCTAGGACAGAGTCAAATAACCCAGTTTATTAAGAGGGCACCGATAAATTCGTCTTGCATGGCTAGAATAGGTTAAAACCACCCCGGAAACTGCTATTTTTATCATACGCACGCGGAATTTGTCTGGCCATGGCGCATTTGGCATACATTCAGGCTACAGCACGGCGATGGCTTTCACAATGACACGTCTTTATACCGCAATTCATTGAATGGGATATTTCTCCTCTTTCTTTTATTTTTCCTTTTTGGTCCCGGGACACAAGTGGAATCGGGCGTTTTAATGCTCAGCGGATGGCGTACCTAATATTAAATTAGGTTACGAAACACATGTCCCTGTTTGGTTAGAAAAGGGTTGTTTTCTCCCACAGCCAGCGAAGACCAAGCATTGGCAAAGGGATTTAAAATAACAGATTTTAGCACAAGTGTTGATGTATATCGAGGCTGGTTGTACTTGCTCGGGCGCGTTCGGGTTATACGTGCTACTGGAATGGGGTGATACAGAACTGGGCTTCTTCTAATGAACTCGTTGGGGAAAAGGAGAAAAACTGTTTTAGTGATATATATATTCTTCCGTCTCTCCTGCCATCCTGTGTTTACTGGACGCACGAAAGATGCCCCGGAGCTTTAGGAGACTGGTGCACTTGGTACTGTTTTGTCCATTATCCAAAGGGCTGCAGGTGAGGTTTACTGTCAGATGATTACCACTTTATAGTAACAGCGGTCAGAAGCTTTCGTAGTGAGCTATTTCAAAGAGAGCAGGAGAGTGTGCGTAAGGTCAAATCTTCTTTTTTCGCCACTCTGACAGATAACTAAGCGTTTGCAGCGTTACTACATCCTTATCCACATTTTTCTGTTTGCGGAAGCATTCCAGCTCCTAGAGTGTGGGATATGAAGTACAGTGTAGGGCAACCCCATAAAATAAAATAGATCGTTAACTCCTTGAACTTGCCGTTTCACTTGACCTAATTTTCTTCAGGAATAAAGACTTCACCACAATATGCAGCTCTTCTGCAGTTCTCACATGACTAGAAGCTCGAATGTTCCTGAGTTTCAATGGCATCACCAGTAGTGTATTATTTTACATTGACAGGATGCATCTATGATATATCTAATACAGACGTTTAAAATCAGGGGAGAGAGAGGGAGAGAGAGACGGAGAGGGAGAGGGAGAGAGTTTCAGCTTGGCAGCAATCCTCTCTTGTTTTTGCCAAGTGTATCGCGTAGGGACGCGTTAGCAATGTCCCGTTTTGGGGGACATGAACCAATAACCCGGGTGTAACGGTAAGTGAAGAGGACTACAGATTGCGAATTCTGTTTTAACTTTCTCACTCCGACCAACAGAAATCCATTAGAGTTTACAAAAGTCTATAATGTAGAAAAGAGAGGAACGCGTTTAATGTGTACATTGAAATGAAGGCTCCCCTGAAGATGCTTCGACAACAGTCTGACCTTTAAAATGTCGCATCATTCAGTGTTACAGTCTCAAAGTGAGAGATTTGGACAGCTGCCTTGCCAGCTTGTCAGCTTGTCGTAAGCATCACAGAAACAGTGAATCTATGAGTTGCTATAATAATATTTAATGTGGAGTGTATACACATCATATCTCATTTTGATGGTGAGAGAAAAAGTTTTCATCTATGCCTTTTACTCCACACTCAAATAAAGGAATTTACTAAAGGCAGTGCCAGCTCCAGGCTTCACATATATTGCAATAAAACATGGAGAAATGAGGTAAAACTAACAGTGTTGTCCTGAGCTCCAGATAGACGGTGACTGTGGAAAAGAAGAGGAAGGAGACCACTGTTGTTACGAAATGCTGCCAGTCAGCTTGTTTAATAGAGTTTCACCTTTTCATGTGTATAGGTGTACACATGCATGTTTGTAATGTTGGTTTATGCAATCAGTGCACTTTTTACTATTTTTTATTTGTGTATTTGGCTTTTCTCTCAGTCGCGGGTGCCTGCCGTGAAGGTGAAGTACCTGTTCCTGGCCTGGTTGGGGATCCTGGTGGCCAGTTGGGTGATATATGTGCGCTACTCTTCTTACTCTGAGCTGTGTAGGGGACACATCTGCCACATGGTCATCGTAAGTCCAATGCATCTCCTTGCATGCACGTTTTACAACACTGTTAGTGATGTAAAATTGAAAGACGATCATACAACGTAGATTAAAGAAAAACTCACACACACACATACACACACACAGTAGCATTTCACTGTCTTTGTAGAGAGAGAGGAATTTATTGAATGTCATGCAGTCAAAGTGACATATGTCTATCACTGATAAATGAACAAACAGCAGTCTGTCCTGGACCTCATATCTACCCTCAGCCTCCTTTGTCCCTTCATTGCCTCAAGATTTCTTCTTTATTTATAGTCTAAGGGAGTTCTTCTATTGCTATCATGGCCTGAGGCAGGCTCTCTGGAGGTCTCAGGCCAATTACTCTGTAAAGACGCTCTGTGACTATGTCAACTGAAAGAATGGCACATAAAACTGCTCTGGAGCTGATCTGAATGACGATGGGGCATTTGGACATCAGTGGCTAACCAATGAATTAAAAGGCGTTTGCTAAAATTTAAGGACAAAGTGTTGCCCTCCTTCTTCTTTCAGACAACAGACAGACAGAAACACCGATAGATAGATGGGTAGAGAGAGAGAGAGAGAGAGAGAGAGACTGCTTTACCCTGGATCACTCACGGTCATGTTGCGGTCAGCTATCTGGTTTCTTAGGATTAGTAACATCAACCCATAGAGAGATGTGAAAGTGTGCATAGAAAAAGAGAGTGAAAGATCAAATGAAGAGGGAAAGAATAGTCATTCATTCTTTTCCTGAACAGTGCTGACATAAGCCATTGTTTATCTACCTCCATTTTACTCTCTTATGCTTTACCCCATGTTAGCACATATGGTTTTTCAATCTCAAGTGTAAATTTGTTCAGCTGAAGAAAGCTGAGCAATCTCAATATAACTGCACTTACCAACTGTTGCTGGTAACTCTCAGGGGTATAACTAGCTGGCGCAGGGTCCATTTCCCTCCCATTCCTTGCCCCACTCATGGATAGTTACATAGAGTAAGTTCCTGTAGTTTGTGGTAGGCACTGTTGCATGAATAGTTGTCTCATAACAATGCTACAAGTACAAGATACAGAGGCTAGTTTCACATGTGTCAGAGGAGGTGTATGCCTGTGTATGTTGCGTGTTGTGTGTGTATGTGTATCTGTGGTGGGAGGGGGTAAAAGGGATCATGATAATACGAGGCATTTAATATTGGACAGACAATAAGGACCACGCGAAAAACAAACAAAAAAAACAACCATAGAAAATTCAGTTAAGTGATTCGCTAGAACAAAAATATGTAGCTAAACTCAAAATACCAAGTTTTAATTGAGTGTGTTAATTTAGAGAGCTTTGAAAATACTGAGTTCCACAACTTCATTGTTTTTTTTCTTTGTTTAATCAGGATTAATCTTAATTTATAAGCATAATCAGTTTACTCCTTATTTTTTTCCTTTCTTTAGAATACCCAATATTACCCATGATCTCTCTTATGTCAACCCCTCACAAATGACTAGATTAAGCAGATGAAAGATCA
Source organism: Chanos chanos (assembly GCF_902362185.1). Classification (NCBI taxonomy): domain Eukaryota; kingdom Metazoa; phylum Chordata; class Actinopteri; order Gonorynchiformes; family Chanidae; genus Chanos; species Chanos chanos. The sequence continues at coordinate 44,263,877 of NC_044497.1, forward strand.
GAGCTTGAACAAAAATCTGCCTTTAGTGGGCATATAGGCATGTGAAATACTGCAGCCTACCTGAGAATGTCCTCCCTGTTCAGGATCAGCAGGAAGTCTTAAAGGTAGTGAATGATAAAGCCTCTTAAAACTTAATAAGGAATCAATATCCTGACTCCTTGTTCAGGACAGTTAATATCCCAGGAGGCTTTAGAGGAGACCGAAGAAAAAGGTCTCCTCCTCTCTGTCCAAACAGATGGCTGGGAGGGAAAGAGTTTTTATTATGATGATGATTATTATTATTATTATTACTATTGTTATTATTATCGTTATTATTGTTATTATTATAATTATTATAATTATTTAACTGATGGCAGTTGTGTTACCAGTAGTAGTGCTAGACAGACAAGTTAGAAAGAAAAGATCAGTAAGTCTTTTTTTTTTAAGTAAGGGATTTTTTGGGGGAGTTAGGTAACTTTCATGGCTTTGTAAAACCACTAACTTTTACATTGTCTTTTATTGCGTAAATCAGACTGTTTGATTAAATGTAAATAAGTCTCATTTTGCCAGTAGTTTGAGGAATTTTCCATAGGTTCATAGGTGATTAGTGAGTATTACTGCAGTGTTGCTATGCGATTTGAATAACACACACACACACACACACACACACACACAGACGTAGTGACACTCCCAGCAAGAGCCATCTGAATATATCCTTCCTCTCCTCTCTGTTTTGTGTAAGTGGGCTAATTATAAGCTGAAAGAGGAAACCTGTCAAATATAATTGGGTCTTCAAAGTGTGTGTGTGTGTGTGTGTGTATGTGAGAGAGAGAGAGAGAGAGAGAGAGAGAGAGGGGAAAGGAAGAAAGAGAGACAGAGTTTTTGTGATGATGTTCATTTATGCTGTTCCAAACAGCTGAAAAGGAAGAAAGAACCTTGAGAATAATTCAGATGGGAAAAGTCAAAACTTGTGATAACCTGAATTAGAGTGACCTGATGATGTTGTCCTGACTTTTCTTTCTTTGCCTTTCTTTCTCAGAAAATGTCCCAATAATTTAGAATATATAGTTATTCATAAGTATAGGCTTCTCTCTGGCCTCTCTTAGAACAAAATGAGAATTTATCCATAGATATATAGTGCAAGCATAGTAAGAACTAGAGGTCACGAGCTACCTACATGAAATCCCTTCACGTTTTCATGGTTCAGTCATTTTAAACAGCAGTTTTCAATGACACATGTGCGTATGTAATGGGTGATTTTGATAGTGATAGTCACGTCACTAACGTGATTAGTTGAAATAAAACTAAGTTTTGAAAAGATGCGTAAGATAACAAGATACCATAATCCCATTATCGCTTTCATTAATAAGGTATCTTAATTGGCGATGAAAGTTTGTCTGCTCCACAAGGGGGTATGGTATGCCTCTAGTGGCAGATTTCCAGTACTACCAGTATTCCTATTGTCTCCCATTATATTTTGATGTCATGTTATATTGATTTTTTTTTTTATTGACGGAGACTTTGCCCGCCACATCTGTAAACTTTATGACATAATTGCTTACACATAAGGCACAAACCTACCAAATTTGGTGAAGATAGCGGTTACCATTTTGGAGTTATAGTCGTGGGAACTATATGAATTTACGATTTTATGGCACAGGTGAACTTGTGATCCAGATAACTCCCAAATTATAGCAGATATCAATAAGCCCCGTGCAATTTGATTAATAGACCCCTAGGGCTACGCCCAGGACCAAGTTTGACATTCCACAGACCTACGGCCTAGGACGCTTATCGCTTTGAAAAGTATGTACAAAAATGAGGTTTTTTTGTAAATATCTCAGTGGCCAATGCATGCTGGGAAGCATAAATATTGTGGAACAATGGGATAAAATGAAACAGGTAACAGTAAGAATATTCCGTCTGCATTTGGAATCAATAAAGTCCTCTGCCTTCAGTTCTCATTACTACATACTTTAAGGATCTTAAAATGTTCTCCTGTTCAGTCAGTACGTGTTCATTTTGAGCTTTCTGGCTGAGGCTTGAAACATCTGGATACACACAGCAAGAAGCTTGAATCTTCATGCTCAAACATCCTCTCCTACTGTGTCTGTGTATGGTGGTGAGAGAGGGCAGGAGTGACGAGAGTGAGAGAGAGTGAGAGAGATGGAACTATAAGGAAAGGAAGAGGGGCATTTCCCAGTGGGGGAAGACAAGGGAGGGGCAAGGACAAAAGAGTATAAGAAGAAAAAGAGAGAGTGAGAGTGATGGTATTGTAGAGAATGCCCCTGGGCTGATGTGCGCTAAAACACACACACACACAGTCAGATGATATGATGACACAAGTGAGGCAACCCGTAATTGGTCAGCTTCAGTGTCTCAGTGGCCAGAAACAGCTTGTTTCCATGGAAACGGATACATAAAAAGCTGCAGAGGTCACAGAGATTTCAGAAGTGCTCCTTCTTCTCTTTTAGGTGAGAGCTCAGGTAGCAGGACAGAACATGGCCCACAAACTCATTCTATTTCTCTCTCTCTCTCTCTCTCTAATATTGACTGCTTATCAGGACAGATAGTGGGTTTGAAGAGGAAGTGTTTATGAACAATTGAAACCCTCCTAACCACATTCTCTGACTCTTTCACACACGCTGTCTTTTTCTAACGAAGCTATAATTGTGTGTGTTGCAGTGTGATCACTACAAGAGGGGGATTATTTCAGGCTCAGTGTGTAAGTCCCTGTGTGAGGAGAGAACTCTTACCCTTCAACGCTGCCTGTCCACCTCTCCAACACAACAGGTACACACAAATGCACAAACACATGCTCACACACCACGATGCAGGCCATGACTTAGGCACGTATACCCAGAACAGGTGTCTGTCTGCCTCCAAGAGTAATTAATGTTTCTCCGCGATAATGAGCGTAGACTGGGCTGTTCAAGATAAAGTACTGTATGTGTCCATGGTGATGATGTGTGTGTGTCTCCATGGTAACAGGTGTACAATGGGTTGTGGAAGGAGAAGGCGGTTGTGGTTAAATGTGGCATAGAGGAGTTGCCTAGGGCTGATGGAAACCCAGACAGCGTCCTGAGACAAGAAATGAGCCTGTTTGATAAACCCACACGAGGAACGTCCATGGACGAATTCAGAGAGATGCTGCACTCCTTCCTCAAGGTAATCCCATCATTTTGCTCCTCTCTCTGATAACGGATCATCCAGCTTTCTCAGCGTATTGGCTGAATGTGACTGGAAGGGTCTATGTGAAAGATTTCAATCCTCTCAGAGGATACGGCTGTTAAAACAGTAACTCCAGAAAGGGGGGGTTGAGGGGAGGGGAGAATGAGAATGAGAGGCAGTCAAAGGAAAAGGGGGAAGGAAGAGAAAGTGGGACGAGGGAGAGTGGAGAGAAACAGAGAGAGAGAGCGAGAGAAAGAAAGAGAGAGAGAGAGAGAGAGAGAGAGAAAGAGAGAGAGAGAGAGAGCGAGAGAAAGAGAGAGAGAGAGAGAGAGAGAGAGAGAAAGAGAGAGAGAGAGAGGGGAAAAGAATAGGGTGAAGGAATAGGAAAAAAAAGAGGTAGAAAGTGAGGGGAGGGCGAGGTAAGAAAATGGGGACAGAGAGAGGGTAGTTAGAGGGCTGTACTGAGAAAGAGCGAGAGAAAGAGAAGTAGAGGAGATGGGGGGGGTTTGTGCCAAAAATAACCTGACAGTTGGGCCTAACAGCATGTCAGTACGAAGCTTCACACACGTTCTCGGTAGAGTGAGGACATAGACGCAGAACAAAGCCCATTGAAATTTAACATTAACTCACACTTCAATCCACAAACAGCGTTATGCTTCCTTCCAGCTACACGCAAAACATATTTTGCAAATGTTGGTTTTCAATTGCAGTTCAGTTGCAGACTCTTGATTACTTAAATAGTAGGCCTTAAAAAAAACATTTGTACACAATACACATTTAACACTCTTACAGTTAATGTAACATGGCTAATATATTCTGCAGATAGCTTTATGTCCTTTCTTAAGTCCAGTAGTCAAAGATGCTGCTTGATTGTAGCTCCCCTGAGAATGAGAGAGAAAAGTATCAACATGATCACGCATTTTTCAGAAAATGCAGTGCTGGTAATAAATATGTCTTTGTCTTCTCACCCATTTGGCGGTTCACGTATTAAAAATCACTTATTCAGAAATTCAGTGATGTGACAACAGCATTAATAGCACAGCACATTAATGCAATTTTGTAAAAAAAAAAAAAAAAAAAAAAAGGAAGAAAAGAGTGTATTTAGGTTGTGACAGAAATGGATGTTTTTTTTGTGAAAAATACAAAAACTGAAAAATTCAGGAGTTTAGTTAAACAGTCTGAGGCACTGACAAATGGCAAGATAAAGGCCATAGCTAAGCTCAAAGGGGGAGGTTCCTGTTTAACACCAGGTAATGTGTCGCTAACATTGCGCTAATCATCAGGAAGGGTTTCTCTGACTCCATCTGTAACCTCTTCTCTCGGTTCAGTTCGGTTCAGATTGTGCAGCCATCCAGCATGGACAAAGCAGCCTTTGCAGAAAGTGATCTGTAGTGACATTCAAGGAGTGTATACTGAGAAAGAAACAGAAACCTACATTATATGATGATGCAGCACTTTTTTTTCTGTCTCTGTCTCTCTTTACCTTCGACTGACTGTGTGTCTCTGTAACTTGACCCATCACTCCCTCTCCCTCTCTCCCCCTAGGCTAACCTTGGGGAGCAGTCATCTCTTAGTGCCCTTGTCAATCGTGTGATAACTCTTGCTGATGTCAACCGGGATGGTAAAGTTTCTCTGTCTGAGGCCAAGTCTGTCTGGGCACTGCTGCGAATTAACGAGTTCCTCCTCATGATGGCACTTCAGGAGAAAGAGCATGCGCCACGCTTGCTTGGCTTTTGCGGAGACCTGTACGTCACGGAAAGCGTGGCTCACAGCGCCCTCTACAGCTTGGAGTTCCCAGCGTGGCTTCAGCCTCTGGTCCCAGAGGCATTTGGAACAGTTCTAAACCGTTGGCTGGCCCCAGCTTGGCCCCGCAGGGCCCGAATCACCATAGGACTGCTGGAATTCGTGGAGGAGGTTTTCCATGGGGCGTATGGAAGTTTCTACATGTGTGACGCCAGCCCGCAACGCGTGGGCTACAACGCTAATTACGACTGCAAAATGGCAGACCTGCGGAGCGTGGCTTCAGAGGCTTCGGTCCGGGCGTTCCTGAGAGGACGAGCGTGTGAGACAAACGCAGACTGCACATTCGGACGTGACTGCACAGCGACGTGTGACCGGCTGGCCCGGCAATGCAACACAGAAGTGGTACAGCCCAACCTGGCAAAAGTCTGTGGAATCCTTCAGGAATTCCTTTTGTTCGGAGCACCGTCGGACCTCCGGGAGGATCTGGAGAAACAACTGCGGACATGTGTGACGCTGAGTGGGCTAGCAAGTCAGATGGAGGTTCACCACTCCCTCATTCTCAACAACCTCAAAACACTGCTATGGAAAAAGATCTCTAATACCAAGTACTCCTGAGAGAGAAGGGTGGGAAAGGTTGTTGTTTCCAGGTTAAAGGCTTGCGTGAGACACACAGAACTTCTTTGCTCTCCTCCCACTACTGACTGGGTATACCTGCTGGAGTGACACGTCCCTCTCGTCTCAACCAATGAGATTCTCAGCATGCCTGATTTGCTGAGAATGCAGGGATACAGTGTGAGGGTTCCCTCCACTTTGTTATGGAACCTTTTTGGGGTAGTATTACAGAAAAAAAAATAATTTGAAACCTTTGTTTTGCAAAATGAATTGTGGGTAAAAACCCACTGAGAGAAGCTGGGAGACTGTGAGGGTCCTGTTCCAAATGGCACCCAACATGCTACACCCTAAATGCTGAGAAGTGCACTTCTCTTCAATTACTACGGCACCTAAACTCACTGACCTTGTCTATGAAACACAAATGTCAGTTGTGAATTAGATATATAACCTACAAAGAAGGAGAGATGCTCATAAAAGACACTGAATGTTTCACACTTATGTATTTTCCTCTGCTATTCTGTTACTAAAGTTTTTATTCACTTAGACACATGTAACCAGCATCTGTTCCTGAGAGAGAGAAATCTCCTCCAAAACCAACTCTTCCCATGGTGGACTAATTATCCTGTGCCAAACTCAGTTGAGGATTTGACTGTGTGTGTATTTATGATTGCCTTTAAGTGAGTGTAGGCGGGTATTTTTTAATTTTAGTGTTATGTTTATAGATTTAATGTGTAAGTAGTAAACATATCAGAGATGAAGGAGGTCTAGGACATGATGAAGTGTGTGTAAGGTGTGTTTAAGGTCACGTGTAAGTATTTCTCAGGGTGAAGGGTCTGAAAGCGTTGAATACGGAAATTCATTGTTTAAATGACCAGATAAGACAACCACCATATTTACCCATTCAGGGAACAGCCAGCCAGAAAGAAAGTGAGTGCGCGTGTGAAATATAGTGAAATATGTTTGTTAGTACTATGGATACTGTGATTGCATATAGTATGTGTGTGTCTGTGTGTGTGTGTTGTGTGTCTGACTGTGTGTTAAGAAATGTGTGTACTGCAGGGGTGTGCGTGTGTGTTCTGAGTGTATATTGTCTGCATCACACACAGTTTAGTAAATGGTCATGTTTTTTTTTTAAGTTTTAAGATTGCTCTGGACTATTTCAGCTTCCGTAATCTGAACAAACCACTTTAATCTGAACAGGCCACTTTAATCTGAACAGACCACTTTAACTGCCCCTGAGCTCATCTGACCACACCCAGAGCAGGTGTCACCTCACCAACACAAGTCTGTTAGAAAACCACTCTGCGAAACCATTCGGAAGAGACACACTCCCTCTACATTTGTGGCACTTTTTAGACTGAACCCCCAACGCTGTGTTCAGCATGAACACTATGTGTACAGTATTAGGGAAGACAATTACATTTTCAGTGTGATCTGTCAAATCTTCTCACCTATGATGACTTTACACCTAATGAAGTAAAGCATACATAAAGCATTATGACCACCTGAAGTTCATTTAAATTAACACTTCCTCCACTCTGTATCCGAGTTTAGAATGCCCACTTAACTAATCACCCACTATTAATTACCCTCAGCCTCCCCTTCGCATGTGAGGCACCTCAGCTGACGTGAATAAGGCTGGTACACTTCTCCTCTGTCATGCATGCAACCTATCACACATTGAACCACAACACAGGCTGCATAGTATGGTCAAACATGGGCAGCTGAGTGTCAGTGAAATGAACCCAAGGGAACACAGCCAATTGTGTTCTATTCTTGTGAATTCCTAGACACTGTCAGCAAGTCTAGCAGAGCTGGAATTTGAGCTGTGAATTCCAGATGTAGGACTCTGCACTGCTAGAAAGTGTCTGAGCACATATGGTGGTTTGGTTCATTGCACTGTTCATACAAAAATGTATTCAAAATGCTTTACATAGATAAAAGAAAACTACACAATGTATAGGCAGGCAAAGTTTGTTTTTTGAGAGGGTGGGGCTTTGTTGATGTATGATGTTTACTGATATTTTGATGAGACACAGAAGTGACTATGAGGGAATTTATCATGAGGATGTACTGATACATGAGGTACTGAACCACAGGGCTGTAAAAAAGCCACACAGAGGGCTTAGACTCCTACTTTATGTATGCTTTAGGTCAATATACTTAATCCACATATACTACAGCCTGTAGCCTGGGTAAAGGAAGAGTTTGCCTTTTTTACAAAGAGGCCATTGTGTTTTTAGTTTAAAACGATGTTATAGGTGCGGTTTCATGCATTCCACTGGCTGTGATAGTGGAGTTTCAACATGATAACAATTTGCACTCTTTTCCCTGGAAACAATAACAGTATATGATCCTGAGACTGGAGAAACCGGAGATCCCAATGGTCTCCACTCATCAGGAAGCTAATGTCAGCATGTTGAAACTCAGTTCTTACAGCAAGTAGAATACATCAAAACTCTATCTATGGAATTGTTTGAAGTTAATAAAAAAATGTTGAGATGAGTAAAAAAAGGTGAATCTTGCCTTCAGAGTCATTGGCGTGACCAGTGACGGCTACATTTTGGTTTTTCTCTCAGTGAAGCTGCTGTGTGTGCTGCAGACTTAAGGAAGTTCTGTCCATCGCTCCTCTAATGTATTACATTCTTCTTTCAGATCTGTATGTCATTTATTTAAGTAGATGATGTTTCTTGTATGATGCAGACACTTCTAAAAGAGTCAGTCTTTAATTAAAGTATTACAGGGTTCAGTCTCCCCCAAAAATACTCTAGCACCTGAGAACCCCATGCACCCAACCATCCCCACTGTCCTCTGTAGTAGTCTCTCTGCCATTCCGTACTGAGTAAACAGTGTTCATTAAAACCGCAGCCACGAGTCAGTGTTTATTCTTGTGTCTATGTGAGAGAGACTAATAAAACACAGGAGACAACACAGTCTCTATCCCGTGACATTTACATTTAATCACAAACACAGCAGTAAACATTCCACATCAAACATCCACATATGCTTGAACATGACAGCGTGCCAGGGTCCTGCTGGGGCTTTAGTCCTGGCTATAGCACAAGTCTAGTTCAACTGAATTCTGTACAGTTTTACAACATAGTATAATACATTGAAGTATACCATTTTAAACTACAGTATACTATCCAATACTCTTCACCATTAGAGTACAATATTCCACTACACTATAATATGTTATAATGTACTAGATTTTAATTTACATACAAAGCTAAACTGAACTATATTACTCCATACTGCACTACTCTATGCTTAACTACACTACATATGAAACCTGTAAAACTACTTTACTGTACTGCACCACACTTAACCCATCGAGATGAACCTCATGTTTCTCCTCATGTCTGTTGACAGATGACTTATGCTAAAGCCAGAGCAGTGTGACACACAGGACATTTCACCACCTGGAATAAACAGAAACAGACACTGAATAGTGTGGACTATGCGTAGGGAAAGACATGGTTTTTGAGTGTTTGAGCATGTGTATGTGTGAATTCAATTTTCATCTTCTACAGAATTACATTCCAGTTCCACACTCTGACCAGCACTGAGTGAAATGTACATGTTATCCTAACCAAATGTGTTTCTGAAGTTAATGCTAATCTGAACTGAATATAACTCCTATTCAACATAGTGTTGAACTGAAATTCACATAGGCCATTGAATTCACAAGCGCATATAAAAACAGGTTTTCTTAGGCCTGTATAACTGGTGGTATATTGAGGTTTAAGTAAAAGTTTAGCTTTGCGGGCTTCATCACTTACACCCCAAAATGAAACAAATGAAATGTTTGTCCTTGACTTTAAAACTGGATCTAAAAAGGACGTAACCAACCATTATGTTTTATGTTTAGTCACAGAGGATTTGACATGTTTGTGCTCTGTGAACCTCACCAAGTTTTTTTATGGGCATTAGTCTGGCACACGCTACACAGAGACACACTGATCCTTGACTCACACAGTCATGTCTTGTTTGTATGTGGGGTCTGTCACTCATTCTGTCCACTCAGACAGTTATGGGTACAATACAACTGTATCTCGTTAAGCGTCACTTAAATCAGTTAAATCACAATTTGGTTCCATTAATACCCTACACACACACACACACACACACAAAAACACACAGAGGGAATGTGGATGGGTTTCTGTTGCTCGGTTCCAGACCCGTGATATCCACTAAACAGGGCTTGCGGGTCATTCCCGTGCCATTTTCTGTTTGCCCTCTTCTTGCACAACAGTGGCATCAGCACCAGGGTTGCGTCTCAAAGGGCAAAAATTTCAGAGCACAAGAATATCATTTGACCTATCGCATGCATGTCTGTTCATTATCACCTAATGCTTAACGCTGAAAATGTGGACTTAAACAGAGAGATTGAAAAAACTTTTTAAACACTTTTACCTGGTAATTCAATTCACATATCTACTGAAAATTTCACAGACTGGATGAAGCATGTAGATTTATGATACGTGTGAAGAAAAGGTGGAATGATGGTGTATTTTATAGGAAGAATAAAAACTCTTGTGTGTCTCATAAATTACCGACTTGTCCATCCATGACAAAGAAATTAGTAATTAAACCTTCCGAAGTACAGACACGTAAAAATACTAAGGTAATTAAAAAAGTAATTTAAAAAACAAAGCAAAACAAAAACCAAAACAAAACAACAACTAAAAAAAAACCCTAATTGTTTTTTACAGCATTATTACTCCGTAACAATACGGATATAAGAAAATTATCTAGTCCTCACCGTGAAACCACGCTATTTCAAGAGATTAACCCAGTGCCGATTACTCAGATTATCGTGCTGGTACCATAACGGTCACTCTGCGCCCAAGGTCCGCGTGTCATTGCGCGTACAAACAGGACGATATGGTGGCACGACGGTTCATCAGACATAACATTATTTATATGTCATGTATAAAATCGTAGTGTTAAAATAGTATTATAATTACTACAAGTGACAATTTGTGAAGAAAAATAAATAAATACGTATAAATAGCACAACATACTTTTTAGTGCTGCGTGACTGTGCGCGTGATCCGATCCTAATTTGGACCTTAAGGTGCAAAACGGAGCTATGCCACCATGGAAGATCTGGGCAAATAAACTCAGGAGCTAAACTTTCTTGCTGTAATTATGGTGCTACCTATGTCACCTCATTCATTACCGCGAAACAAATATTCAGAACAAAATGAAACTACAGGTGAGTTATTGACAATATGTGTAACAGGTCACCGGAATTACCATGTATTAATAATAAATTAATAGATATACAGTTGTCTATTCCCCGTCCAATGTTTTTAATTAAACTGAAATTAACATATGCAAATATCTCGCTGTTAATTTGAGGTTTTGAGAAGTGATTTGTAATGCTAACTCGAGCACGATTTTAAAGGAACACACAATACACAGAATAGTCTTTAGGTTTAGGCATCTGCACTTAATATTTTAAAAGAAAGTGCAAACGTACAGCGATATTCCAGCAATTTCTGTTGTGTAGATTACTTCAGTTTCCTCCACCATTGTCGCCTGTTGCATGTACAGTACCGCCTAAAATAACAGCTCGTTTACTTATAGGTTATCTACGGAAACCTCTCAAGTCAAAATAGGAGGAGGTGCATTCGCCAAACGGAAGCAACGTTGTTCTTCCAGTGATACTTTACACTTTTTTTTATTTTATATGATTTAAAAGTACACGTATAACTTTCAAAAGTAAAAAAAATCTGTAAAGTAACTAAGGTAATTAAAGATACGGCACTTTATTTAGGATTTTAGTTTAAAACCTAATTTGTTCTCTAAACAAGATTCTCTGCAAGAATATTGAGACTTAAATTTGGTGCACTATTTGAGTAATGACTAGCTAAGACACTTAGTCAAATTTAAGTTGAACATAGCATGCACACTTTTATCTCCCCCTCTCTCTCACACACACACACACACATTATTCAATAACACAAAATCACACAGCGCAGAAAAAAAAATAAGATAATTTTGATTTATTTTCGGGCATCATCAGTCAAACATGACCGACTGAGAGCAACAAATGGTAGTGAATGGACTGATGTCTCTGGTTTACACATAAAAAAAAAAAAAAAATTACATGTTGACCCAAGGAAGGACATTTTGAATGAATGCAAAAGACTGTTTTTAGACAGAAGAAGTTCTCACACAAGATTTTAAAATAACTTTCAAACATTCCTCCAAAGCTACAACATGCAGAAGAGACTACAAATGAAACAAACAGCTGAGTCTGTTTCTGTGTACCCTACTACAAAGTCCTGAACAAAACCTCCAGTAGACGTTGTCATAATGAAACAAAATGGTGACTGATTTACCCAGCATCAACGAGAAGCTTTTATTATTAGCATACCTCATACACATACACAAAATGCATTGTGCATTCTCCAAAAAAAAGTGGTGATTACCATAAATAACTTTTCTCACACTCTCTCTTTTTGTGTATTCATTTTCAACACACCTATGACAGATATAATCTGTTTAAGCCCCTCAACATTACATCATTACATTTGAAAAAAAGGCCGAGAGATGAGTGAAAAAGGTCACAGGGTGGTAGTCTGGAGTTTATTAGAGGTCCCATTATTCCACTCTGTCTGTCTGACTTCAGGCATTGGGTGTTGGGGGTGAGAGTCCTTTAAGCAGCTCCATCTGTCTTCGCTTGTCTTTGGCGCGGTTGATGGTCATTTTAAACAGGCGGCAGTACATCTCCACGGCAACAGGTGTGTCGTCGTTGCCAGGAACCGGGTATGTTACTAAACTGGGATTGCAGTTGGTGTCAACGATACCCACAGTGGGGATGTTCATTTTGGCTGCATCCCGAACAGCAACATGCTGCTGGAAAACATTGTTGAGCGTGCAGAGGAAGATGATGAGGTCTGGCAGACGAACTCCAGTGCCGTACTGGATGGGTGCATTGGTGAGCAGGCCACCCTGCCAGTAACGCGTGTGTGCGTATTCGCCACACTCCTGAGCTGTGGTCTCCACCAGGTAGCTGTACTGCCGGCGGCGGGAGACGAAAAGGATCACTCCACCTCGGTAAGCCACATGGGCCGTGAAATTCAAAGCCTGCTGCAAGTGCTCTGCTGTCTGGTCCAGATCAATAATGTCGACACCCAGACGACTGCCAAAGAGATATGGCTCCATCAGCCTGGGAAAGAGAGAGAGAGAGAGAGACTAATGAACAACACAGAAGTGATACAATGTAGTGATGGCAGCAGACTTTGCTATTAAAATATATTAAAAAAAAAAAAAAAAAAGACAAAAAGATAATGTCCACACAGAACAGGCTTTCATGGATTTCATCTTCATAAACAGACCATTTCTGTAGAGCACATTGTGAACTGCTGCACACTGCTGACATACCTGTGCCTGCAGCCCTTCTTGTGTCCGAGGTGAACTCGGGCATCAAACAAGTCTTTGATGGTGAAGAGTTCAGACAGACGGAAGAAGTCTGGCTGAGTCAGTGGCAGGTTCAGAATCTTATCATTAATGGCTGCAGACAGAGCAGAGCAATTCATCAGATATCAAAAAGTGATGCTGCAGATTACTTATTCAGTAATAACATAAACATCTATAGTCTTCGTAATTGTTCATGCTATTCATATAGCAGAGAAATATATTCATTTTATAAGTATTCAGTGATTAAGGAAATATACGCTTAGAATTGCGTCAGAGGTTTCTCAAGGTAGCAGCTTGAATCAACAACACGTCAGAATAGATGTTGCTCATAATACCGTCTCGGAAAGTAATGTGCATGACGAACAATGTGAGATCGCACTAGGAGAAGGTTGCTGAGAAAAAGTGTGTCAAGACAGGTCTGGATCCAGAGGGGAGAAAGGGGGAAGTGAACACAGATGAAATGGAAATCAAGGCTAACAGGGTGTGATTTACCTGTCTCCACGTTTTGAGTTGTCTCTAATGTCGCTGACGCTGCTGCCGTAGCAAAAGTCTGAACGTGACAAAGAGGAGCTGCAACGAGCCGAGAACTACGGAGACCGTAGAAAGCTACAATTGGAACACAATGTTTTGAATGCGTTAAAACAGTCAGTAACATCTTAGATTAATTAGGTAACTCACTGGCTTTGAAGGAGGGACAGCTCATGTTTCTTGATTATCTCAAGAACACGGAGCACCACAGCAACTCACCGCAGTTACTATGCATCATAGATCTAGTGGCGTATTACAATTTCTTGCCATTTTCTAACAGAACAAAGCAGTATTTAGAGAAGTTAATGTTTGTACAACCATAGCAAAGAAATGTTGATGTAGGGTTTCACCTTTGCTTAGCATCCCCGCTGCCATGCTTGCGACTTCCAAGCCCTGCCCATGAAACCTAAGGTCATGTCGTAAGACTTATGGGAAACGTATTTCTGCAGAACTTCGGATAATCGCAGTCCCTGATGTCATGTGACACAACTCGAACTACAACTACCATATAATCGCAAATACGCTTCGAAATGCAATAAACTTTATTGTCAACCAAAACATATACAATGTACATCGCAGCTGACAATACTCAAAGTGCGTTTAACAATTAGAGACCGTTCAACAGATAAGCAACATCTTCCTTTAATAGAAAAATAAGCACATAAATTCGACTAAACCAATAAAACATAAATAAAAGTTTTACATTTTGTATTAAACATGGCTCTTAATTTTTCTTCTGAGGCAGAACAGTTACCTAATTTATCTTATGAAACACAAGCAGAAGCTGGGTAAAAATATCAATTCAAACTACTACCTCACGCCCCTAAACAAATTATTTTGGAAATATTTCATTTAACATTATAAAAGTTACTCATCACAAAGAATAATAAGTTTTCTTATTATTATTCATTAAATGGAAACCGTGTGGTCCCAGTGGTATCATGTTCCATGAAAAGACAACAAGGTGAAATGATTTTCTCCCTGAAATTAAATGTGAAATACATCAAACAAGATCAACATTTATGGCTATCATAATGTTTATTAAGTTACCCTATTTCATACCTACCTTAATGAAAGTAAAGCGGTTTACTTTGTGGGCACCCTAACCACAAAGGTTAACCTTCTCTTTACGCTCCTCTGTGAGCCCTGGAAATGATCAAGACTATAAAATCTTACATATCATACAGACATTCATGAAACATGTATCTGTCCAGTGTTCATTTTTATGCTAATAGCCCCATACCAAGATGATCTATTTTAGATGGCTTTATCTGTTTTTACTCAACAAACCTCATCATGGATGACAGTAATTTAAGATGCGACTGAAACTTGATAAAAACCACGCTGTCTTATCGTATCACCTACTAAAGACAAATGGCACTGCGCCTTGAAATGAGATCAAAAATGAAAGAGAACTTTACAGAATACAAATAAATGAATGAGCACCATCTGTACGGCGCACAACCTGTACAATGTCTTGGATAAAGCCCTACATGATTAAAATAGTCAACGCCTCAGGTGTACTGAAAGCCCAGAATATAAAGGTAGCATTATCACCAACATTTGTCAAAGCATGGAATCCAATGTGATGTATTTGTATCACCTTTACAGAAGAGTGTTCATGCCTCTGCTGCTGTTGAATGAGGGCCATTCTCCGGTGGTACTTGTGGCTCCTCTGTTCTGTATCCATGGCAACATAGGGGCTTGGCAATTGGCCTGGGTCTATAGAAGTGGACAGAGACCTGAGAAGGAACCACACACACACACACACTCCAAGTGTTACTCGACTGATTGACAGGCAGTGTTGCCTTACAATGCCTTTCACTGAGAAAGAAGCCGCACCTCAAATTCTGACAAAATAACATTGATGCAAAAGTCATGTTGAGATGAGATGTGGCACAGCCTAATTTCTCTAGCACCTGAATGATGATCAGGAAACGTAACAGAGAAGTAAAAATGAATACAATATCTCTGTGCAACAATTCTGTCTACCACCCAGTCTATCTACAGCCTAAAGGAAAAGAGCAATGACCCAGGTCCTCTTCTGATGAAAATCTGCTGTAGGGATTAGTTATTTTTCCAAAGTACCAAAGTATTAGTTCCCTTCAAATACAGCTCCACCCTTTTCTGTCTCACTGACACACAAAGTAACGACAAGACATTCTTTGAAATTCACTCTTTATTACACAGCGGCAGGTTCAGTCCAAAGTTTTTTTTTTCCTCCTTTGAGAGGTAAAATGGGGGAAAAACTTTTTTTCTGCAAAATATTTATGAAAACTGGCGATGCACAGCATAGTCAGTGAGTTTTTTCTTCATTTCTTCTATAAACAAAAATAAATAAACATTCTTTTCACATAGGAAAATGCATACATACAACAAGCAAAAAAAGAAAACTGTAGAAGCACAGAGAATAGTGATAAAGAACCTGTTTGAAGACACAGTGAGAAACAAAGAAAGAATATGTGCGTCTGTGTGTGTGTGTGTGCATGTGTCTGAGTATGTGAGAGAGACAGCGAAAGAGAGAGAGGGAGAGAGCAAGAAAGAGAGAGAGAGAGAGAGAGAGAGAGAGAGACACACACAAGCCACTTAAAGAAAATTTGGACTGAAATGTGACTGAAAAAGATCCTGTGTTGTATTTTGTGCCAAATTCATGAGCAAGTCTAAACTGTCCCTCTAATATGTCCACTGCAGTGAGGCCAAAAAAAAAAAAAAAAGAAGTGTTTGTCTTTCACACATTTAAGTCAGAAGTCCAACATAAACCTTACTATCATAGCAACTGAGTTGAGTGACAGAAAAAAACTATACACAACACAGTTACAAAAGACTACACATATAATTTCCATGTCAACACAGGAACTACTGAAATTGATGAGTGAAAAGAAACAAAAATAGTTCTTCAACACAAGTACTGGATGTATAAGTGCACAATTTCATTTTGAAAATGTCTGTGGAAAACTGGAACCTTGTTCCTGATATTTATGGTATGAAAATGGCTAAATGACAGTGCAGCACTGATAGTGAGTCCTAAGTCTTTAGTACCAGCCATATGGTACCCAAGGAGCTTCTACAACCCTTGTTTCTCATTCACTCAATTCATTGTTTGTTGCCATATCTTAGCCATTTGTGATGTCAAAATATACAAAATATGATATCAGATTTTTGAAAACTGATATCAAGCTTCTGAGATCTGATGTGGTTTTGCTATATGTAATGTCCTATTATTTCAGTTTCATTTAAATTTGATGTGTTTATGAAATCTATCAATTTCAACTCAATACCAATTTTATTTTGATATAAAGTTTTAAACAGATATCAACATGTGTGTCAATATTAACGCAAAAGAAACATAACGTTAAATTTCAAATGCCTGATATTCAATTTCAAAAAACCTTATCAAAATTTAAAAGCATAATATCAGTTTTCAAAAATGTGATGACCAAAACAAAGAACACACCAAAAAAAACAATCAAACGAACAAAAACCTGGTATCCAAAAACCTTGATCTGAATATCTGAGCCTCTCATCTTTTTGTTTGTAAGTTGTAATGTAAGTCGTAAAATTTGTAATGCATCTCAGGAATAATTGGCTTAACTATCTTACTGCAAAAAGATGGATACACAAGCAGATTGTCATTCCTCTCAAGATGAGCACATGGCACCTGTTGTAATGATGGTTTTAGAGTGGCTGAATATGTCGAAAAGGAATTTGCCTCTTCAGAGGATGAGGCTTTCTGGCAAACTGTTGTAACAATTAATCCATTTTACATTCCCCTGCAAGCACATGATAACAAACGCTCTGAATTGCCCCCCCCCCTTCTTTTCTATTTGAAAAAGAGCATTACTAACCACCTCCATTGTTTTACTCAACAATTTCAGTTCAGCTTACATTCCTTTGGAGAGCAGAAAGATGATGGTTACTGTTGATGAGTTCATTTTCAAAGAGTAATACAACCAACATGGCTTTAAACAAGACTTGATTAGAGTGTTGTTGTTGCATTGTTCCTTTACACACCCCTCTCAGTCTCTCCCCACACAGTTAAGTACCTTCTAACGGGTGTGCTAATACACAGGAGGCATGAACATAACTGTTATCAGAAATGGAAAGCTTGATATCAAAATTCAAAAACCTGATACCAAGGTACAAAAATCTGCTATCAAATTTATATATTTTGCATTATGAAAAATGGATTAAATGTTCTAACGGCTTGCCACAGTTTTACAGATTCACTCTTGTGAGATTCATGGCTTTGACCCTGTAAAACATCATTGGAAGAATCCGTACCCAACATGTTATGGAGACATAAAATAAAAAAAAAAATGTAAAAACAGAAAACGTAAACACAGATCTGTCTGTACAGAGAAAAGAACACATTTTATAAGCCCCGTAGCTATTTAAGCCCCACAAAATTTACATACATAATCTTATTCCAGCAATTAAACTTGAGTGACAGAGAAATTAAATCTGTTCTGCACTCAAAGTGACATGATTTTTCAGTTTCAAACTTCATTAACTACACAATGCTCACAATGCTTTGTGTATTTCCCTGTTCAGAAGCCTTTTCTACCCACACACACTCACAAACCTTTTACCACCACTGGACACTGGAGAAATACTGTACTGTGAGCAAAAGAGACCGGCAAATATTTATTCATAATGAGTAACGGTCTATATGATCGGATTTTTCAGAGAGACTTTTGTGCTGAACTGTGACAAACTGGAGTAACTTGGAATTCATTCACAAAACACACACAGTGACACAGCTGTCACTCTGCTAACTTGTAGACAGTGACAATGTCTCAGCCACAGTTTTCTTTCTCATGTGTATGATGGGTAGAAAAGATACTCAGGTGTTGTCAGCCAGATGGATTTTTACATAAAAGGGGCAACCAAGTAAAAGAGGATGCCGCTGTTGCCATTTTACCTTCAGACTCTTAAAATAAAAAATGAGCAGATCTGATCATAGACATGTCACTCATGAACTCAGGTATGGTAGAATGGTAGGCCTTTTTTTTTCATCCACCATTTGCATACATTTATTTGTTCCAGTGCATTTTACTGATTTACAAATTACACTAAATGAAAAAGCCACGTATCTAGGAAAAGTCACTTTCTACCATTTTACACTCTCATTCAGAAAAATTACAGTTGAGAAAATATAAACAAAAAAAGAACAATAAACCCAAATAAATGTCCAATCTCATCATTGTAAAGACACCATGTGTGCATTTAAATATATTTATAAATGTACAAACATATAAAAAAATTTACTCAAGATGAATACTAAAACTAAAATCCCTTGAACCCTGACGTACAAAAACACCTAAATGGACATATTGGTGGATTGAGCCACTGAGAAAAATTGATATGATGTATGGAGGCTAAGGCTACAAATAAAAAAAAAAAATCAAAGACAATTATTAAAGGAAAGGTTCAGCTTTTCTTCTTTTCATTATTACGTTCTTACCTTAAAGCAAGTCTATGGATGGTGACTTGATTTCGGTGTGAATGGCTTATTTAAATATCTCATATACAACCACTGTTTCCAGCTAAAAGGATTCTGACATTACAACCTTGAAACTCAGGTGTAGTAACCCGATGGAATGCATTAAACCCCAATCTACCGAGCTCTTTCAAGGCAAGGACATGATGGTGAAAAAGGTGAAAAAAATTAGTGAACCTTTTTCTTTGTCTCTACTTACAGATTAGGGAGCTGCTGCCTCTTATCTGGTCTCTGCTGTACACTTCTCTCTTCCTCTGACTCCAAATCTGTCTCATCTATACATTCCTCCTCTCTTTCTGCTTTTCTCTGATCTTCCTCCCTCTCTCTCCTATTACCCTTTCCGTCTCTCCCCTTCTCTGCAGAATGCTCTCTCTGCCCCTTTCCATCTTTAACACTCCTAACCTGAAAGTAGTTGGCCTGGTTAGTGGAGAGCTCTACATATGCAGCCTGGTCCCTGTGCATGTGGACTGTCTGGTGTGGGGGAACACCTGAGGGACATGGAGGGTTGGTGGAGGGCAGGTGGTTTTGGTTTGGGGTAGAGAGTAAGGGGGGCTGGTCCCATCTCCACTGTTTCCCTCTGCTAAGAGTGTAGAACCCCTCTGTCCTGATTGTGGAGGCTATGGCAGGGAGTCGGCTGTCTTTGTCAACCACTGGGGTCTCTTGGAAACTATGGGCAACTTTCACCACAGGAGGTGGTGAGGGACATACAGCACTGAGAACCTCAGTAAGAGAGATCCTACCCTTGTTTTGTTGGGTAGTAGATACTTCACCCTTATCTCGTGAGGTGGTTTCCCTGCCCTCACAGACACTGGGTTTACTGGGTGGACTTGGACATAGCATGAGAAACAGGTTTTGGTGCTGACCAGAGGATTGGGCAACTTCTGTGCCTGTCGGGGGTATCATGTTAGGACTGGATCCCTTGGTGTTGCTGGGAGATATAGTGCTGCTTTGAGAGGAAGGCTGATCCTTTCCTGTCTCTGAGCTGCCAATCAAAGGGTCACTTCCTTCCAGGGTCCTTTCTAATTTGATCTCTGTTCTCTTGTCTCCTGCCATGGTCCTGGTTTCCCTAGGACATGAGCTGTCCAGAGATGGGCCCTTGTTGGTAGACACGGGGATGTCTGTAGTCTTTTGTAGGTTTGCGGGTGTCTCAGATGACTCCTTCCTGCCAAAGCACTTCTGTTGTACAGTGCTGTTTTGCAGTACTTCCATGCATGACATTGTGGGCATTTCTGGCCCTGGATCTTCAGATTCAATGTCCTTCTCAGTAATGTGGGCAATAGTTTTGACAGTGCTATTTAGGCCGCCCTCCTCTTGCTCAAGTTTCTTTGCAGTCATTGAAAATTTTGCTTTCTCTGCCAAGAATCTCCGGATTTCCTGTTCAATGCTATCATCACTGTCCACTGAACTGCTATCTTCACTGTCTTGGGGTGACCTCTGCAAGACTTCAGACTGGCTGTCCGAAACAAACTTTCCTGTATTCCCTTTTGCTTTCTCTGGCTCTCCAGCCTGTCCAGAGACTTTTTCCTTCTTATTATTGCTCCGCGGATGTTCTGAGCTGCCTTTCATGGCTTTGGATTTCACCCCTCTGTCAGTTTTTGTAAAGTTCGACGGTTCTTTGCTGCTTTTAATGAGACTAGATTTGGGAGCCTTGGAAGTGGATACACTCTTCTGCTCTATGGAAGGTTTGTGTTTCTTTGAAGCGTCGACAGCTGATAAATATGAAGGCTTCCTGTCCTTCAGCTTCATGTCTCTCACTTTCTTTTTTACTTTTTTCTTCGTTTTCAGCAAATCTTTTATTGCTGCATCCAAATCCTCATCACTATCCAATGAACTACTTTTTTCACTAGTCTGTTCCTTTCCCTTTGAAAAAATCTGTGTTCTTGAAGCATTTTGGAAGTTGGACATGGAGGAACTGGAACCTCTGTTGTTGGCTCGAGAAAGTTCTGGGTCACGTTGAGAGGCAGAGATCTGTTGTGACTTGCTGCTTTTTGCAGAGATGGGGTTACCGCTGGAACTAACAGGTGGACTAGCTGAGGCCTCTGTAATCTGAGGCTTGGGAACACCACACTGGGCGAGAGGTCTCATCTGAAGCTCCTCTTCAGTTTTGTGATCTGTAATTTCTGTTTTAACAACCTTGCCCTTGCCATCCTTCTCTTTAAGTTTTCTTTTGCGTGAGAGAGACAGTCTAAGTGCTTTGTTCTGAGGTGTGCAGACTTTCGTCTTCTCTGGTTCCTTTGCAGCACCAGCAAGTTCTGCTGGGTTTGCCTCTGGTATGGCTGTGACAGGTGGCTGTTTGTGCATTTTTGCTTTGTGCTCCAGAAATTTACGGATCTCCTGCTCAATCCCGTCCTCACTGTCAATGGAGCTCTCATCACTTTTGTCATCAGGCCGTGTCAGGTGCCCTCCTGGATTCAATGTTGAGGACTCCACTGAAGTGGTACCACTCTGACAAGAGTTGTGGGAAAAAGCAACAGGCATGACTGTTTTGGAAATATCCAGAATGGCCTCTGCACACATCAACTCTGCTGTAGTGTTCACCTTCAATGTGGAGAAGGTTTGATGTTCTGTGCGGGTTTCTTTAGGTTTTGAGGTGGACAAAGAATTTCCTGTGCCTCTAAGGTCCTCTAATGGGGACCTATTAAAAGTATGACTGAGAAAATGCGGTTTGGGTGTGCATGATTTCGTATCTTTTTCTGTGGTCTTCTTCTTAATGTTGTTCTTCCTAGTGGACAATTTGAGTTTTTTCACAGGTTGTGTGCTTGCTCGACCTGAGGAGAGAACAACCGCTTTGCTCTGCTGTGTTGCTGTGTGCTGAGAGGGCTTAAGAGGACTTTTCTTTTTTTGTTTTTGCTTTTCTTGTTGGAAGCGACGAATGGCCTCTTCAATGCCATCATCACTGCTGGAGTCTGATTCCTCTTTGAGTTGAGGGAGTTTGGGAACCTCCTTTTCACTTTCATGCCTCTCTTTTTTCTCCTGTTGGTACTTCTGGATTGCCTCTTCAATGCCATCATCACTACTTGAGTCCAAAGGCTCCTCCTCCACTTTCAACATGCTGAGAGGCTGAGGTCTGTCTTTAGGAGGAGAAAAACCAGAAGAAGCTTTTTTGAGTCCAGAGGATGGAAGAGCACTTGCAGCTAAAGGTTTGCTGATGTCTGTCTTCTTTAAGGGGTTCTCTTTGCTCAGCTTCTTTTTCTTGACATGTTTTTTCAGCGTTGCAGAGGGCTGTGCCCCTGCTTTTACACTCTTCTGGACATGGTTGCTGGCAGTGAGTAACTTATTGCTATCAGACTGTTGTTGCTGTTTGAGATTTTCTGAAACCCCTGGATCATTCCGCAGAATTTTGGGCGCTCGTGAAGGACTTGATGCTGATGGCTCTGCTTTGCGTTTGTGATCTACCTTCTCCCTCAAATATTCCTGTATTGCCTCTTCAATCCCTCTGTCAACCGAATCATCACTATCTGAATCTTGGCTGTCCAGATCAAGGTCTGAACCCTTCACTTGAGCGTTCTTGTCAGTAGTCCCTGTATTTGACCTTCCTACAAGGTCTAGGTGTTGTACCTTACCCTTGTGGGTTGGCTGTCTGGACAACTCATGACTAGACTGCCCAGTTCTGTCTGTCTGTGCCTCGTCACTCATTTCAATGGAGGACTGCGTGCTCCTGAGGCTCTCGATGATCATCTGGACCTTTTGTCGGATGGGCGTGCCAGTGGTGGTGGAAGCAAGATCGGTGTCAGATGCGCTGTCATTGAAGTAGAGCGGCAGACTGTAGCTTTTATTGGGGGTACAGGACCTCCATTCTGTGTGAACTGCCACGACCGGAGGAACATTCTTCAGGAACATTCTAAAGTATCCCAGAATGAGGAGGCAAGAGACATGGGAGAGAACTGACCTCCAGCTTTGTTCACATCCTGAAACAGGCAAAAAGCACTTGGTCAGTTCTTCGCTGAGGCAAACACAAAGACAGTACATTACAACCACAAAGGGTTGAGAAACGTGTTGCAATGTCAGTTAAATGCCAAGTAATGTAGAAAAAGTAATGTCACATGAAAACAAGAAAGAGTCCAATTATTAAGTAAAACAGTTAAGATTTTATCCATTAACTATTTTAAAACAATGAGGCAATTTCACATAATTTTTGAACATGTTCCACATTTTCATGACAGAAGACCTGAAATTTGATCACAAAAAATGCAGCAGAAAAAGAAAAAAAAATCCGCCTCACTATGTTGAGTCTCATGAGGATGCTGAGGTTAACACATAACATTGAACTGATGGTGAGTCAATGGACAGCAACTAATCGTGCTTTCAAACAACAGCAAAAAGAAGAATTGTTGGCAAAATGAATATTATGTGAAAACAAATTGAGAGTGTAGTTCAGCAAACATGGTATTTTTTTAAGTGCATCCTTCTCTGCACCCTTTCTGCATATTATTTGAAGCTGTGAGTTCATTATGGTGGTAAACTGACACCATCATCGTTGATCAATAAATACAGTGTGATCTTGAGTTGCTTCTCAAAAGCTCAGATATACATTAATATTACGTGACGTTAACATAGTGCCACTGCTTTAGAAATCCAACATTTCTTTTTGAGATAAAGACATGATTCGTTTATTCATTTCAAGTAAGAGCGGCACATACAATTAAAACCAACTTTAAACGTTGACTAAAATAGCAGGTGAAGGTACCGGTCACATGTAGCGTGATAGACGCGCCATAATGCTTGTTTTCAATTTAGACAAATTACTATGGCCAAGCTGTGCTCACTACAAAGAATGAGGAGCCAGGGGTGAGAAGATACAAAAACTCACTTTACAGTAGACCGAAAAAGCAAACTTTTAATGACAGACTTTGAACATGCACTTAAATTTGGGTTGCAGATGATAAGACGGCGTGAAGTAGCTGCTACTTCGAAGTGTACTCTGATTGCTAAACAACTGACTGAGTAACCGTGGCTCTCCCCGGCTCCGAACACCAAAGTCCCTGACGCTGCTCTCATCCGTGAAAAAAACACACTCGTTCGAAATGGTTACAAATTAGTTTTACGTAGGATATATTGTAAATGTTCAAATGTGATTCCTACTAAACTGATAACGCTTAGTTTTCGGATTAACGCAATTGCTGTTTTTCAGATGTTTCGCGCATTGCAGCCTGCTAACTCCCGGACCTCAATGCCCCAGCTGTCGCTCCGCCGCACCGGCCTGTCCCTGGATCCTTCTGGCGGCTCTAGCTGCACTGATACGCGGTGAGTAGCTCTAAGACACACCGCAGAGGAACCAGCTTCCGTCGTGAGCCGGCCATTGCATTTCGAGCCACGTTCTTACACTGGCTACAGGAAAGAATTGGACGAGCGAAAGTTATGATGGAAAACTGGCAGCTGAAAAATTAATGAAGTGTACGAGATAGATGTGTAAAATAAACGAAGCCGGGATGTAAAGTTCTTAACGTACCCTAATGAGTCTCTTCCGATAAGGCTACCGTGTACTTACGGGCCTCTCTAAGCTACTTCGAACCGGCAATTTTTCTAGAGAGAAAAACCCTTTGTACTGTCATTTCTCAGAAACGTCCCAAAACAATCTGGCAGTGCTTACTAAAGATGTTCCACGAGGCAATAAGCAATATTACCTGGACGCCGTGGTATTGACGGTGGGGATACGCTGTCTCCCGAATTCGGCGGATTCCTTTGTAATTGTTACAAATTTTAGTGTCCACACACAGGGTACGGGTGCGCGCAGTGAGTGCACGGTTTCGTTCACCCTTGCTGCCTTACTTACCTTGAAAAGCACATTTAAAGACACAGCGCTATTTTAATTGAACATTGAGTACCTGTGAATTGACAGACACAATATTCGCGCACAAAAAGGCAAACATGTGTGATTGGGTGTTAAGTGCATACTTATGACTAAAAATTCCATTAATGATTTATTTTCGCGATGGGCAAGTAGTACACAATGACTTAAATGTATTAAATAACGTAACGCAAGTCCACAAACATATAACTGACACAAAATATTACCGCAAGAATGAAATAGCATGTTCTTCCTTTTATGAAATTTTCAGTATGGGTGTTAATATAACTGTTTCTTTATCAACTACACTTCTGAAACTCTTTCAGCGAGTGCAAATGGATTTCTATCATAGTTTAAACAATGCATACATTATTAATAGGACTTTCATATTTTCAACAGCTTCCAGTGTCAAAACCATGAACTTATATCTCGTAATTATTTTAATAGTTATTAAGTGCACCTGTGGTGGTGTGTGATAGCCAAAGATTTCTAGGCTCTGTGTGTGTGTGTGTGTGTGTGTGTGTGGGTGCGCTTATGTATGTATTCATTTCTGTTTTGCAAGGAATGTAGCTGTATACAATCGGGATGAGAAACCAGATATTTGAACAAGGCAGATCACTGCGTCTTATATTCCATTTTTTCCACTTGTAGGAATGTTAAATGTTAACCTTGAAACTCAGCTCCTCTAGCTGATGGAATGCATCCATCCTCAGTCATCTTAACGTAACAAGAAGACGGTGAAAATATGAAAGAATGGCAAACCTTTCCTGTGGCAAGGCTCCAGTGCCAGTTTAGAGAATGAACTAAAATTCCATTTTATAATTTTTAGAGAAGCATTGTGGATATTAATTTTAACTTGTTTTCTGACCTGAATGCGCTGAGGCTATTGGAGCTCTGCTTTTGTCCTGCACAGGGTCGAATATGATATGAATATGATATAACATGTTGGAGAATCTTTAATGTTTGCTGACTCATTCATGGGCATTAAAATTCCCTGATATGTCACAGGATTGTCAGAGACATAGCACAAATTTTGTACAGACACTTACGCACAAATATGCATAGCATACAGCCAATGGCTAATTAACTAGCCTGAGTTATCTACGTGGAATATCTCACTGTCAGAGAGAAAAACAGAGAGAAAGAGAGGTCCATTCAAGTGTAAATTTGGACCAAAGTCCAGACACAGACATATTGCTGCTTTGCCTAATATTATTTTTCTGGTATTTCCTGGTTTGTTTCAAACTCTTCTGGCTTAGTAATGAATGATCTACTTTAACTGATTGCTCCCCCTTCAGCTGAGATCTTCAGCTCTTGTATCAATTTATTTTCTGGCCGAGAACAAAACTGCCAGATTGCTTTCTGTATTTGTGTTTCGGTGCTTCCTCACTGAGGAAGAATAAACTTGAAAAAAAAAACTTTTATACTTTCATTTTTATTTTTTGGAGTGCATCTATTTTAAAAAGAAACAAAGAAACAAACAAAAAACAGATTTGAGTACAGGCATTGGATTAAAACACTCCTTGCAGCACATGACTATATTGTGAGCTGCAATAATTTTATTTATTTATTTAGTTCTTGCACATTCATTGTCAGAGTAACCCTCTCCCCCAGACACACAGGTAATCCACTCATTAACAGATGCATACAGGTCTTAAAAGTTCCTGATTGCACCATCCTTTTCAGATGATTCAGATTGTTATGTTCTGTGTTCAGTATTTTAAAGAGAGTTGAAGGCAATATCGCTGTGTGATTCAGTAGTGTAGAACCACTCTGTAAATGCAGTTGTGCAGTTGTCTCCTTAAGAAGGGGGTTGACTGACAGAGGTTAAAAGAAGGGTGGAAAACAGTAGAAAATCAGGCTCAAAACATAATGATAACTGTAGTGCATAGAATGTATGTATAGATCTTTCATGCACATTGTGCACCACAAAGCAATTTACAGGTAATTAAACATATAAACCAAGCACCTAAAATATAACAAACATAAGAAAATGGGTATAAAAAGTGGCAAAGTTTGATAATGTAAGGCCAATTTATTTGATGAAACATTAGTTACAGATAATGAAGAGACGCTGATGGTTTATGAGGGGTAATTTCAGTGTCTCCCTCCATTTTGGTACCACCAGATGGCAACATGTACCCAGAGTTCCTGAATATGCTGCAAGCTTCCAGTCAAATATTACAGTGCAATATCACCAAGTATTACCAGAAGCAAGATATTAACTACGATTTTCTCTCTATAGTCAGAGTAATGAGCATAGTATCATATTCTGAATATTTCACATTTTCATCACTCTATAGATGAGACCCCCATTTTTTTTTAACCGTAAAGAATTCTTTTGAAACTCAGCTATGACATCCAGTGGAAAACATCACTTTAAACATTATTTTCTGATTCTGTATTGTTAGTCAGTGATGTCACTATCTGACGTTCACTTGAAGTTCCATAAAATGCAATTATGAAAGGATTCTGACAAAGCTTTCATGGACCAATCTTGACAGAGATTTAATGGCCATATGTGTTATATTTCAGGAGCAGTGTTTGTCCAATCTAATGAACGCTACATATTTAATGTAGCTCTGTCCAAGAGGTCTTCTTTTAAGAAGTTAATGTGGTATTTTTTAGAAGACCTAAAATATCAGATTTGATTGACTGGCGTGAAAAATACCTGCCCTAAGGATCCTCAGGGCAGAGTTGCAAAATACTGTAAAGAGTAACCAGAGGGAACGTAATTGGTATGAAGGAGTATTTAAGATGATTATCAGTGTGGACACAATACTTCCATAATTACAATGTTATTCTATCAGTGTGGACACAGTACTCCCATAATTACAATGTGACTCTATCCAGGAGCTTTATTTGGGAATTGAATTACATTAGACAGAGAGCATTGTCTATCTTTTTAGCTTGCTTTTTTAAACTAAATTTTGTGATATTTTTCATTGTTTGAACCTTCCTTTATGGCATGTCTCCCATTTTTGCACTAATGTTTACATCTTTGCATTTCTTTCTGCCACCATTCCACTTCTCTCTCTGTCTCTGTCTCTGTCTCTGTCTCTATCTCTCTCTCTCTGTCTTTGTCTCTCTGTCTCTGTCTCTGTCTCTCTCTCTCTCTCTCTCTCTGTGTGTGTGTTTGTGAGTCTGACAGTGGTGGGTTGGTTAGAAATGTTGTCATAAAGACTGAGTGTGAAAACCAGTGATCTAGGAGAATCCAGAGAGATTGAGGCATGTGTGATGATTGCTATGGTCTGTGTTTAGTCTTGATGAGAAGGTCTGAATGCGCTCAGAGATGTGCTATGAAATGGGTTCACAGCCTGTAGTCATTATAACTTTTTCTCTTCCTCATATTTGTCAAGGGCAGTCTTTCTGCTGTGTTTTTTACTCAGTTATTTAGCAAACTGTGTCTTATTTCCCACATCACAGGGTCTTTGTGTCTTTGTATCTGTTGGCCAACAATTGGATCTGGCACCCTTTTTTAAATGATGAGAGGCATACTTGTCAGAGGAAACATAAGTTTTGATTATGCTTGTCACAGAATTAGTGAATGGAGGGGGAGGGACAGAGAGAGAGAGAGAGAAAGAGAGAGAGGAATTTAGGAGAAAAAGAGAAAAAAAAAAACAGATGGAATGGTAATAAGGGGATAGCTGGATCCATTAGCTCTGCGGGTGCTTTGGGGCAGGAAATGAGATATAGGGGCAGCTGCCAGCACATACTGATCTCTTTATACAGACAGAGAAATCTACAGCAGACAGAGAGGGGGATGGGAGCGAGATGGATGGATGGATGGATGGATGGATGGAGAGATATATTGATGGAAGTATAAAGAAGAGTGTGAGAGAAAGGAGGGGCAGGAGAGAGAGATGGATTGGAAGGGTAGATTTATAGCACATACTAATCTATTTATATAGGCTGAAATCTATAGCTGAGTCTCATGAAGGAGCCGAGAGGGACGAAGGGAGAGGGAGAGAGGGAGGGAGAGAGAGAGAGAGAGAGAGAGAGAGAGAGAGAGAGAAAAACTCACTTTATTTGTAAAATTCTAAAGAGGCGATTGATATATATATATATATGTATGTATGTATATATATGTATATATATGTATATGTGTATGTGTGTGTGTGTGTGTGTGTATATATATATATATATATATATATATATATATATATATATATATATAATCACACGTAAATCAAGATACATCACATCTCAGGGACTTATTTAAACCATCGTTAATACTTAAGTTCGTATTGAAGATCTGACTTTGACAGTTGCTTGAGAATTCTACATACTTTGACTGCACCATTCATCCTGATACTTCAGGCCAGCATACCAGCATACATACTGGGCAAAAAATCAGAGCCCGTTTAACTGACTGGATGTTGCAGATGCTATTACCTGTACCTCATTTGTCAGATGTAGCTGAAATATGACTTACTGAGAAAGTGTTGGTTATTTAATTTAAATAAAGAAATAAATAACTGACCGTCCCATAAGACCTCATTTGGCCCTTAATGAGGACGCAGGCAAATGTCCTTTAGCTCAGCGGTATATTAATGAATGAATGTTTTTGATGAATAAATTAAAATGTGTACAGTGAGTGTGTTCTGACCCTCTGGTAGGTCATTACACACATCCATAGACTCACACACACACACAGCTGGGTATCTAAGCTGACCATGCTACTTATGGTTTGTCCCCAAAGTTGAACAACCATAGGACTTTGCCATGTCAGAGAAACTGCTCTGTAAGTCCTGTGTCCTCTTATGTTGATGCAGTCTCCCCTGTTGATTTAGTATTTCAGGCCTCAAAGGGCAAATAAGAGAAGAATGACTATTTATACTCAGAGGGTTATTCAGGATATTGGGACAGCAGAAATATTCATGCTGTTAAAGAGTATTGCCAGATGTTAAGTCAGAGGCAAAACATTACCATAAGCTTTATAATTATTACAATAGATCATTTAATAGAGCATAAGTGTACAGTTTCTATTCCTTCATAATCAAGTTATTACAGAGACTTTAATACAGCCATCCTAGTGCATGGTCAATGAGATGCACGGTTCTGCTGAGTTCAGTAGAATCTAACTGCACCTGTGCTTGGTTGGAAACTTATATGGTCTCAGGAAAACTTCACCAAGTTTCTGTCGCTCTGTTCTTACATTAAAGTACTGTAAGGGCGGGGGATTAGTTTTGGTGTGGAGGGTGTTTTCAAATGTAATATACTCCCATTGTTCTGAACTATAAGGAAGATAACATTATCAAGCTGAAACTCAAATATCACAGCCAACGGAATCCATCAAACCTGCATCTGTAACCATTTTAAGGTAAGAACACAGTATTGGAAATCTGAAAAACTAGTAAAACCAGACAATGTGCGCACTGGATCTCATGTAGGCTCTTATTACACTCTTGATTGTCTGCAAACATTACAGAGGAATTTTGCTCTTTGTATTTCACCCACCCAGTACCACAGACCTGCTGGAGACATTGTTTACAAAGCTTATAGAAATTATTCTCCAGTGATATCACTCAACTGTGGCTTAGATGGGAAACTAAAGCCCAAAGCCAATCAGACCTCACTCACCACTGAAAGTCATTTAGTGACTGGCATTACATCCAAAGGCCAGTACAGTGGCTTGAATTTTAAGACTGGGATACAACATTATGAACATGGGTTTGGATTTTTTGTTGTAAATTAAGAGGTTGCCTTATACCTGCGTGTGTGCATACCTGTGTATATGTATGTGTTTTTGTGTGAGACCATGAAATGTTGAATTTGTCAGTATTTTGTAGCAGAGTAACAGAAACATCAGGCTCTCTGAGGCAGCCTTTCCATAAAGCCTGTGGATATGAGGTGATTTAGTTCTATGACTTCTTAATATTGTTTGATGTGTATGCATGTGATAAAGTGCTATTAATAAGCTGTAGGTCATAACCCTTAGTTACGTATTACAGTGTTTTTCCAACCTGAGGGTATCTCAAGTGTAAAAATGCTAACTCCCAAAGCAAATGTCAGCTTCCCTTGGTAATTGGTTGTGTGTGTGTGTGTGTGTGTGTATCTGTGTGTGTGTGTGTGTGAGAGAGAGAGAGAGAGAGAGAGAGAGAGCGAGAGAAAGTGAGGGAATGTTTGTGCTTAGGGTTGCTGTGTTTGAGAGAGAAACTGTGTGTGTGTGTGTGTCCCTCTGGGATGGTGCACCTCAATAACATCTGTTTGTTGGTGTGGGAGGTGAGCAGGGGGGGCTGGGGTGGGATGATGTCATTAGTGTTTGGGGTGTGTCCCTCGGGGCTTTAGAGGTGCCCCTGGGTATTTCAGGGGGGAAAAATCCATCTGAGGGAGGGGGGGGGCAGGTTAGTGAGGATAGGGAAGTGTATACATGATATGCATTAAAAATATTTAGGTAAAAAATGATAGGGACAGAGAAAAAAACCCAGATTTGAGAAAGGTGAACGAGTTCAAACATTTTACATCTACTTTTCTCAGCTGATTTAAGCGAACACCGAGAATTCTCCCTCTCTCTCTCTCTGTCCGCCCCATCACCCTTCTCCCTCTCCTGAGGTCAGTGTTGAATATTTAATGTTAAATGTCTCTGAAAATACCTGTGAAAATGCCCTCTGGACTGGTTCTATTTCCTAGTGGTATTTGCAGGTTGTGTTGGAACTGAGACTAATGTTTCTGATAAAAAGATAAAAAGATAAAAAGACAGGATTCATTTATATATAGACTGGATTTGTCTCACACCAGACAAATTGACAGCGGAGGGAAATGTTTGCCCAGTCAATGTGACTTTTAACCAGAATGGTCTCTCACACTGAAAGGTTGTCTATAAAATATGTATGTCCATAAAAAGTGTGTGTGTGTGTGTGTGTATGTGTGTGTATGACTATGAGACAGAGAGATAGTAACGGGTGTGTGTGAGATGACAGAATGTGTTGGTGTGAGAGTGTGTGATGGTAAGGTGTGAGTGTGTTAGAGAGAGAGTGAGAATGTGATGATGGTAAGTGGTGTGAGAGTTCACACAAGTTTGGAAATATGTGAAATAAGTTTCAGAGGTAAATATATTTTCCTGTTTTTTATTTTTTGAAACCCCTTTTTTTTGTAATGTCAATTATTTTGAGCAAAAAAGGGGAAAAATAATTCTTGGTCCTCATTAAGATGAGAGAACAGATATGAGAATGAGGAGCCTGTTAGTCTGTAGAATTTGTTCTGAGACGCACGACTCATAGACCTGTTCACACACACAAAGAAACTGACTGGAGCCATGGTCGACACTTCTAAAACACAGACTACTAATTAAAAGAGAGAGAAGTAGGTTGTTTGTTACTAATGAGAACTATGTGTCTGCAGTATTTGAACTGTATTTTAATATGACTGCGATATTGGTTCATTTCTTTGGTGTATCTGTGTGTGTGTGTGTTTGTATGTGGATATATTGAATAAAGTCAGCAGTCATTAAAGTCTTTTTTAAATGTTTGAAAAAAAAAAAAAAGTTACATTTTGGGCAGATACATTCCTGCACTTGTTTGTGTGTGTTTGTCTGGAACAGTGTTTTGTAAGGACACACTAACTCTACAGTTTTAGGGTGTAAATGTCAAAACTTCAATTTCCTCTTATTTTCTCCACACACACACACACACACACACACACACACACACACACACACACACACACACACACACAGAGAAACAGCAACAGAGAAAACTCCGCTCTCTCTCTCTGGAAATGTGTTTCTGAGTGATTTCTCTGCGATTTTTAGTTGTTCTGATAGCCAAAAACACAATATTCAAGTGGACACAATACAGTTAGTGAGGTACATCAATATATATTTAACTATTTTAGGATCTTTAGAAATGAATGCATTCAAACCTTTTAAACTGCTTTAAAGTGTGCCCAGATCTAAGGATCTCTTCCCCTTTCTCTCTCTCTGTCTCACCCTCTTTCTCTCCTTTCTATGTATGTATGTGTGTGTCTTTGTGTGCGTTTCATTGCTAGTAGACCATGTCATTTCTCTGTGTGGTACAGTCTTTCTGTGTTTGCAAATTCTGGGGCATTTACAACATACATTCAAACAGAGATTTGTAAAGTATATAAATAGATACAAAATATTGTTAAATATTTCATGTTGCAGTCAGTCTTGACATTTAGAAGGCTGAAAGAAAGAAAGAAAGACAGACAGAAAGAAAGATAAAGGATTTATCTCTTGCTTTTGCATCAAGGGGTTTTGCTGCATTGCGGATGTGAAACAAATGGGGGCAGTAATGATCTGTACGACACCTTCTCCTCTCATCTCCTCTCCCCTGCTGTTACATCACCCCTCTCCAGCTTTCTCTTTTTCTCTCTTTTTTTTTTATCCCACATATAGTTAAAAGACTTAAAAGGCCCCCCTCCTCTCTCTCTCTCTCTCTCTCTCTCTCTCTCTCTGTCCCTCTTTTTCTCTCCCTCTGCTTTCACACAAACACCACCACGCATGATTTAGGGCCTAGGGCCTTGATATGAGAGGTGCTATGCTCAGTGATGTATCTGTGTTTTGAAACTA
Organism: Chanos chanos; assembly: GCF_902362185.1. Lineage (NCBI taxonomy): Eukaryota > Metazoa > Chordata > Actinopteri > Gonorynchiformes > Chanidae > Chanos > Chanos chanos. The sequence goes on from NC_044497.1 coordinate 44,297,165, forward strand.
AGAGGAATGAAGAGTGAAGAGTGCTTCACCAGATATGATAGGACAGTGTACTGGCAGCTTAGTGACATAATATTAGATCATTCAGTTAATTTGGCAGGGACTGAGATCTTCCATCATAATTCCATCATAATCATGAACCTTCTTTGGGTCAATGGGAGTGTATAGCATTTTATGTCATTCTTTTTCTTTTAAACCCTTATACCCTTTTAAACATTATTGTTCTTAGTGTTACATTGGCACAGTTTCTGCACTGTTGTGTTTTTTTTTTTTTTTTTTTTTTAATGTTGTCTTGTAATTTTGAGGACTACGAACTCCTGTAGTTATAGCTGCTTTCATAATGATATATCAGAAGTACTCATGCAAAAAAAAAATGTAAGTGATTTAAATTGAGCCGAACAGGTGTAAACTGTATTCTACTTGCAAAGTGTTCTGTTAAAGTCCCTGGACTACATCTTCAATTTTTTAAAAGTCACTTTTTAAAGCTCATTGGATTTGACAGTGCAGTTGAAACAGAAAACAGACACGCAGCAGCTGGCTCGTGAGAATGTGACCTGATTAGGTTCAGGATGCACCGTCTGTACCTACAACAACCAAAACTATTGAAGCTTAGTGATAGAGAATTGGAGAATGGGGGAAGACAGAAACAGATAGAGGAAGAGTTTAGAAGATGGGACAGGGGTGTCTGGGAATTAGAATGAGTTTTTAAGGAAGAGGACCATTTGGGAACGAGAGAGAGTGGAATGGATTTGTGTTGTCTGTTCGGATTAGAGTCTGTGTGTGTGTGTGTGTGTGTGTGTGTGTGTGTGTGAGTGTGTGTGTGTGTGTGTGCACGCATGTCTGTGTGTGTGTGTGTGTGTGTGTGTGTGAGTGAGTGGGATGTTTCGAGTGGTGCTGTGATCTGAGGTCTCTTCATTATTGAAACTCAGATAGAGGTTGTAATTGAAAATGTGACCTGCCCATGACAATACAGGAATAGAAAAGAGAGAGAAGAAAAAAAAAGCACACCTTCATCCTATCTCTCATGCTCGCGCTCTCGCTCTCTCTCATGCTCGCGCTCTCGCTCTCTCTCATGCTCTCTCTCTCTCATGCTCTCTCTCTCTCTCTCTCATGCTCTCTCTCTCTCATGCTCTCTCTCTCTCTCTCATGCTCTCTCTCTTGTTCTTTCCACCCTGCAGCACTCAGTGAGGAGAGCAGAGATGGGACAGGAGGAGGTGTGTGTGTGTGTGTGTGTGTGTGTGTGTGTATGGTGTGTTTATGCGTGTGTTCAAGTTACCAGCAGGGGAATTTGTTAAAAGAGGCTATTTTGTTCAGTCAAACTATGAGTGTCTGGCCAGCCGTAATGAGTCAGTAATATCACCTGTATTGTGTATGTAACTGTGTAATTAATATCAAGGTGCATTAGCAGCTGCATTTGTGTGTGTGTGTGTGTGTGTGTGTGTGTTCATGAAGTAGCTCATTAATATCAGGCTACTTTAGTGGCAGGTGAGGAATGACTTCATTCTCGACCCATCTGTTTGGAGTCCTGTGGTTACACTAAGATGACTGGTTGTGGCTGTGTGAGCTTTCCATGTGTGTGTACGTGTGTGTACTGATGCAGGCTTGAATTCAGCCTATATAGGGACAAAATAACTGAATACATAGTAGGATTACAAGGACACTGGCAGTGGGGACATTCCCCTTATTGTCCCAAGTTGAGCTTTCATAATAGAATAATATACACTCAGCACATTTCACATGCGAGCATTTTGACATATCTTAGTCACAACCTGATGGCTAATATTTATTCTTGCCATGTTCTCACTAAAGTTTTCATCAACATTACCTCTTTTGTAACTTCAGCACTCCAAAACTGTTTAGATAAAATGTTTGGAAATTTGTGAATGATTTTTGGACCAACCCACTCATGATACTGGCTCGTGCTTGTTTGTTTGAAAGCTTAGGTAAGGTTTCTAGATGTTACTTGAAAATTATCCATCTTTTAATTTCTGAGGGAATACATTTATTGTAGTTACAGATACTGCATGTCATAATTTCTCATTGTGTCACAAACATATTGGATAACTTTTACTGGAAACACGCAGTTAGCAGCAGATGCAGAAGAGGGTGAGTAGCTGGTAATTTGCCATTGCATAATGTGTGTAGTTGCTTCTACTAAATAACCTTTCCCTGTGAAAGGGATCCTGTGATGCTGAACACAACAGCACTGAGAAAAAAAAATGAAATTCTCATAATTAGGATTTACCAACTGAAAAATACATTGAAGAAGATATGCTGCAAGATACAGGGCACTCTGTTCTGCAGTGATACACAGAACGTGCTGATGCTCATGTGTTCAGTATTAGTCAATATACTCATGTTAGGTAGCAAACTGCAATCACATTGCTTGAACTGAAAACATTAAATGGCGTTACATTTTGTGCAATAACTGAAGTATCAAGTGAACATGAGTATTCAAACACATTTGCATTTATAAAATTACATGAGAAATTGAAGGAATTGGAGCAATGATTGTAAAAATCAGGGATTCTCTTCATTAAGTTCATGCGTGTGTTATGTCTTGTTAGTTTGCGCAGCGAGCAAAAAAAAAAAAAAAGGGCAAACAGTTAAGATCATGCACTGAAAGTGAAACAAAAGACTAACGTTTAGATGTGACTTAGTGGTGCACGCAACGGTATAGTCAAAATGTTCTGGATTTTGTTCCTTTACACAATGACTCTCTGACGACATGCCCTTGAATAAGAGCACATAACCTCACAGTTGTTCCACGGCCTGTGTCTAAAATGCTAGAAAATATCAAGTTCCTCTGAAAAAAACGTAAGCTTAATGAATAAATGTAAATAGTTTGGAGGCAACATAAACAAAATGGTCACATTTACACATACTTTACACTCAGAAAGGTACGATTTATGTTGTAATTAGAAATTGACACTATAAGCTACGAAAATAAAGATTGTGACATTGGAAGCTTTATAGCTTTGCTACCGGATGAACATCTGAAAGTTCAAGTTAATTTTCATGCACCAATAATCTCAAACTACTTGGTCTGATGGAGCAGTAAGCCTCATGGACTGGAGGCAATTGGAGGAAGACTGACACTTTTTATATCCCAAG
>NC_044497.1:44305275-44395275 GCF_902362185.1 Chanos chanos
CACGCTCGCACACACACACACACACACACACACACACACACACACACACGCTGATAAGAAAATAATGAAGCTACGCTCTAACTGAATTGGCTAAGATTGCTTTGATATGTTTCTTCCCCCGTCCCAGTCTCTCTCATCTTTTCTCTTTCACACGAAAACTCTCACACAAATGTTCCCACACTGGACTGAATGACAGGCAGCATCTCTCTGCTCATTCATTTTTATCACTCCTCCCTCCCCCAGTGAAGGAGTAAATGAGAGAGAGAGAGAAAGAGAAAGAGGAAATGAGATAGAAGGACAGGGAGAGTGAAAGAGTGACAGAGGGAGTAGGCTAAACCTCAACTTGGAAATAAACAGAGTGCCAGCAGTATAATTACTTGATTTGAATATGAGATAAAATAAAAATAAGCTTTTGATATTATATCCTTCTACAACACACACATACAGGGTGAACATACTGAAAAGGGAATAGCCCTGGCCATGTTTTTCTTTTCAGTGTATTTTATTTGTTGTTTGTCATTGTTGACTTTCTTACATCTAAAAACAGTCGACCTTCTGGGATTTATTAGGATTCCCCGCGGGAAGTGTCTAAGGACACCCTGCTTCTGCAGGTACATCCTTTTAACTGTCAGGACTCCCTCTTTGTCGCAGTGTAGTAAACAGACCAACATTAGAGTGGCAACATGTGCTCTTGAGCTGGGGAAAAACAAATCTGTTTTTCATAGCTCACAAAAAGAAAAACACGTGCACGCAAAGCAAACAAATTTAATATGGAGGAACAGAGGACAAATGAGTCACATCATGCAGGAGGAGGATGTTTGTGTGCGTGTGTGTGTGCGTGCACGTTTGTGTGTGATTTCACAGGTGAGTTGTCCCCACAGCCAAACGTTTGTATTCTGAATGAAATATCAGTTGCTGCAGTAAAACATCTAATTTGGCAGCAAAACAGACCTCAAACCCAAAATATTATTCCATGGAGCAGTCTGTGTCTGTGTGTCTGTGGATCAGAATATGTGTGCGTGCGTGTGTGCGTGCGTGCATGTGTGGCTCTGTGTGACAGAGATAGAAATAAATGATGGTGAATGTTGAAATAGAGCAAGATTTTACCATGGCTGTGCAAAAATTCAGCATTCCTAACTGATCTGTAAGAGTGCTAATTGTTACATGTTTTGACCATGTACCTGTCAATGGGTGCAAAAAAAAATTAAATTTTAAAATCAGCTCTCAAATTTGTTATATTAAACCTGGGAATCAAATTACTCAAAAAGAATAAAGCCCTTCAGAAACTAGGCCAGTTTACTCTCACACAATCAAACTGTTTCATCTCCCGTCTCTTTATTTTCACTCAGTCTGCTCTCCATAACATCACCGTCAAATGTATGTGTGTGTGTGTGTGTGTGCGCGCGCAATGTCTGTACACAGATTGTTTATTTATTTATTATTTTATTTATTTATTCAGTGATTTATTTTATGAATTTTTGATTTTTTGAAATTTGCTGAATGTGTTCTTCTACAGGCAGCTTAAGAGGGAAAATATGAAAATGACAGAAAACGTGATTTTATTACCCCACATGGGATACCCATGATGCATTGTTGTTGGAATCTGGGTTATCAGTGGTTGCTGTGGTTACCTGAGTGATGGATGATTGTCATGTGAGAACATTTATTTTTTCTTTCTTTCCTGACCTTTATTGAGGAACGTCTTTGGTGGGGTTTTTTCCCTCACCAACAGAACAAAAGAGCTTAAAATCTGAAGCATGTTCATCTCTCTTTCTCTCGTTCACTCTTTCTGTCTGTTGTTGTTTTTTGTCCTGATAAACAGACCTGGACATACAATTCCCCTCTATACACTCTCCAGTCTCTCTCTCTTGCACTGAGCTCTGATTTCAATCTCTGTTGAGTTCAGTTCGGTCCAAGAGTATTTGATTGACCATAGTGTCATTGACATTTATTGTTACCATTTTACAAACTGCAAAATGATGTATTCAGAATGTAATAGAACAACAATAACAGGATTACAAAAAAAGGATGTTCGAGTGGTATTGTAATGATAAGGCTCCCTCCCTTTCTTTCTCTCGTTTGTGCCTTGCATGCAGAGAGTTAGAGAGATGGATGGAGAAACACATAAAGCAAGTGCTGTAGTCATTAATCTCCTGCGATAGTATATGTGGTGATTTTTCTGTGGCAGAGAAATTTGGTGTATGTACAAGCTTGAACATTAGAGCAGAGATGTGTCTTCACTGGGTCTCACAGGTGTGATTCCCTGCACTGTAAGCTAAAAACTCAAGCTCCTGATTACAGTATATGCCACTGAATTTTATGATGCAATACCACACAATACTGTCAGACACAGCACAATACTTTGTACAAGACAGCATAAAATACGCAAAGATAAAACACTCAGAAACTTTATGAGTTACGGATATATTTGACACCCTCAATTATAATACAGTCAACCAGTAGGTGATTTGCTATTTTTTAACAGGGGGGCGGCCCAATGGTCACTGACACTACTTTATAGAGTATATAGGGGGATGGCAGGTTAACAAGGGGGATGCATTTTGGTCATTTGGCTAACAAGGGGGATGGCATCCACCCTCATCCCCCTACAAATCACCTACTGAGTACAGCACATACAAACACACCCACCCACACACACAAGCACACATACACACACATTGTTAATGTGTATAATATATTTCAGAATATTATACAATATTGCACTCCACTGTAGTGCTTTATACATGTTTCTGTTATCAATAAATCAATAAATCAGACCAATAAATAAATCAGACCAGCCCCCTGAAACCTGACCTTTTTTGTGTGTCAGTACCGAATACTTCACTACTGTGTCTGTCAGTATATCAGCTCCCCCACAGTAACTTTTGACAGTTCATCTGAAGAATCTTTGAGCCAATCAGAACACCCCCTGTGCCTGTTAAAACTCAATGGACCCAATGAGTGCTGATTTCAAAGAATAAATCAAAGATGTGAAAGCTTAAAAGGCCCGATCGGAAATCATTTCATGGATCAGAGATCTGCTGTTTTAAAGATAGACTTAAAAGAAAGAAGATGATATCTCAGTCTTCACACCAAAAAGGTATGGAGATTTTTTTGGTCATAGAAGCTATTCCGAAATTACAAAAAAAAAAGAGCGAATTCAAAAGTCAAAGAGGAGCCTTTTTTTTTTTTTTTTTACTTGCTTTACTTACAGAAATCAAACAGAACAGAACGTCATTTTTTTTTAAACAACAAAGACTCAGCAAAGTGTGGCTGAAAACATCCCATTCTAAATATCTGCCAGGCAGTTTGTTTTACAGCTACTTTCCTCTGGTAATTTTTTAACAATGTGTTATTACATGATTATGACTGATTCTTTGTACTTGTGTAAAATCTTAGGAACCCCTCTATAACTCAGCTGACTACCTTTTGTGTGGTCTGAATGTTGAGTGACTTGTGCGTGACAATGTTCTACTGCCTGAATTAGACTGGGTCTGAATGTAGAGCCAACCAGAGATGCCTTTAGGAAAGCAACATTTCAGAGGAATATTCCATTACATATTTATTACTTTTTCTTCTCCTCTCTCATTTCATTTCTCTTTCTGGCTTTTTGCACTCTATGTCTCTAGAGCGTGAGAGACACTCTGATGGCATGAATTAAACATGAGAGGATGCTCTCTCTTTCTTTCTCTCTTTTTCTTGCCCTCTTTCTCCCTCTCCCTCTCTCTCTCTTTCTGTTTCTCTCATTTTTACTTTCTTTTGCCTAAAGAATTACATTGGAGAAACAAGACTGTGTCAATGTAAATGTATGTGTTTGTTGTAAATGTTTAGTAATGGGTTGTGTAGAGGGCAGTGACGCATCCCATTTACTTGTGAGTGTGTGTACATTTATGCTAAATGGATGTCTGTGACTCACTTCCTGGCTCCACATCAAGTGCCCACCTCTTACTAAGGCTGTATCAGAGTTCAGAGAGGAGAAATATAGAGACACAATAGCAAACAGTGAGAGAAAGAAAGTGTCTCAGAACCTCCGCCTATCCTAGAGAAAATCTGATGACACGGTCATGTTTAAAATGTGATTGAGGAATTGGGACTAAATGATATGACATGAATGATTGTATTTGTGTCTGTGTATATGTGTATGTGCCTGTACTTGTGTGTTGGCAGCAGTGACATTATGTGTTAGAATAGTTTGAAGGGTTCATCCACTGTAGAGAATGCCTTACTGCGTTGTTATGTTGTTATGTCATAGACAAGAAACTGTTTAGGCTCTTATAGTGTAAGTAACATGGATGAACTCTCTGAGAAGGTTTCTTTAGAATGACACATCTCCCTCTCTCTCCCTCTACTTCATGCATTCTCTGCTACTGTCTCTCTCTCTTTCTCACTCACCATCTCATACACACAACACACACGCACACACACACACACACAGACACATGCACATGTATTCTGTGTTTAGACTGTCCTCTTGTGCACCGTGTCCCATTTTCATGCCGAAAAAGGAAAATAACAGCAAAAACTTTAAAGTTCCCCTGCAGACATCACAATATGACCCACTTCCCACTTCTCCTCTTACAGTGAGAGAGGGAGAGTAGGAGATGAGGGGGTGGATTGAGCCTGTGTGTGCATGTGTTTCGGGGGTCTCTTGAGTTGAGCTGCAGGCTTATCTTACATGTACGTATTGCTAGAGGTAATGCCATATATAGGATATTCAACAACATTCCCACACATGCTCACTCACTCACTCAGTCTTTCTCACACACTCTCCCACACAAAAGAGGTACAGTTCAAGAAAAAGTAGATTTTAAGATTTAAAGAAACAAATATAAGGAGCAAATGTGGAGTTAATATCAGAGAAGCCCCCAGATGCAAAGCTGGCCTTATAGACAACCACATACACACACACACACACACACACACACACACACACACACACACACACACACACACGCACAGATTCAGCAGTTATAATGGCAGTGTCATAAACACAGTACTTCATCACAATAACATGCTCATAGGAACCTTTATGTCACCCCTGGGAGGAAAGGGACTGTATTTCCTGTAACACACCTGGCACTGCTCTCATTATAATCTATTACCAGTGTCTCAGGGACACCCAGAGGAAATGCTGCATTGCTATGGATGCAACAGCTCTCTACAAATGAATATACTCACAGAATAATAAGTTTTCCCATACACCTTCTTTAACAGTGTGTGACTAAAGCAATGGCTTTATACAATGCAATAGGTGGGAGAAAATACCACAGAACCTGTGATCTATGTACATTGCTATCAGTGCCACAATATATAATTTTTAATTTTGCTGTATTTGTTTTTTGTGCGCTTAATCCATACAAAAAGAGTTTGACAGACTACAGCAAATGTTCCAGCAGTATCCCTGAAGCATACTTGGTTAGAATATTGACCACGTTCTGTGGGCAGTGGTCAAACCAGAAAACCATTACACTGAGGGACAATCATCTACAAGCCATTGATTGCAGTGTAAGTGATCATTAAAGTACTTCTGCAAGTCGCAGGCAAATTCCTCTCATGTTCAACCTTTTAACATGAACAAATTACATTGTTGTTCCATCAGTCTCAGCCTAGCAGTAATCCTACTTTCAAGTTCATCCAAAACTGTGTGAATGCACAATACCCCGTTCAGTTACCATAGGACTTCAATAGCATATTATCCATAGGACATTAATGTAAGACTCAGCATTCAAAGATCCTCATACTACTTAATGATCTCTCCTATTCCCTTAGATAAGGGATTACTGTGGGTTGATAGGATAGTGTGAATGTGAATGGGCAGTTAATTAATGAACATTAAAAAGAGCATGAAAGATAAGAAAAAGAATAAGAAGCAGAGAGAGGGATTTAGGAAGGTTTGGGGATTTGGAGTCAGAGATGAAAGTTTCACTTTTGTCAACTTTGACACATTGCTGGTGGAGTCAGGATGACATGTCCCTGCAAACGCAAATCTACAGTGTCCAACATCTCTGTTATGCTAAATGACTGAGTCTGGCACATACTTACCTGTTCCACCACAAAAGTATTTTGGCTTCTTCATTGAGAAGGTTTCTGCATAAGAAAGCTGTAAACCAATGTTTTATTTCAAGGTAGAAGTGAAGCCGCATGTACTCTCTCTACAATACCTCTCCTGAAAAAAGGAATCTTTCCTAGACGGTTATTGAACACTTACTCATTTTGTGTTGGGCTGATGTGACTTTTCTTGAATATTTAATGATTTTGCCATAATACTTGATGACTGCTTCTGGCACAGCCATGCTGGCACCATAAGAGAGGTGGTTGGGATTTTTCCTGAAATATGAGATGGCTGAATTGATGCTATGTTCAAGGAGGTCACCACTGGTATGGAATTTACAAACACATTTTTAAAATCCATGCTATCTCTTGCATTGGAGAAGAGGAGAAGATGTACAGGTTACCTGAGTAATTTGATCATTGTGCACCACGATGCTTTGGGTTGATGTTTCTTCAGAAAAGCCAGTATCCTTGGAATTGTTTCCTGCTGTATGGCTTTCCACATCCAATGTCTGACCTCTCCAGCCTGAGTTCAGCATGTGTGCTCTGCCCTCCATTTGACTGTTATACGTTCTATGCTGAACCTTATAAGCACATTCAAGACAACTTTGCAAATGCTCTCTCCTCCTGTGACCGATGACATGCCCTACAGATCGATAAATCTGCCATCATATCACGGCCTGCTTATCTTCAGAAGATGGATTCCTGTTCTTCTCCAAACACATCTTGTGTTCCCTACTAAACTGAAGCTCTGGAAGAGACACAATAATGGCAACAATTTTCCCTCGCAACTACACCGCAAACTAAGTCTAGAGTTTTATTCTGTGCTTGTGGTTACCAAACATGCCATGACTACCAAACAGTCTGAAAAAAGTGGATCTTTTTCTGCTTCCCATTTCAGATTAGGTCTATCTTCCTTGTGTTCTCTAAACCTCATCTACCAAGGTACTGTAACTGGCTTGCAACCTTCAGCAGCATCCTCTTGCTGTTTTCCCGGTGCATTAGATTAATGGGTTTCTATGGGCCATGCCTCATGGGCATAGATTGTGACAGTCTAAGTATGGGCCTTACTGCTTGAAGATATTGCCAATTTTTCCAGAGCTTTTTTCAGTTTTTTAAACCTGTGACAAAGACATTACACACTTTCTCAGCTAAGGGTGACCCCTTCATTTGGAAGGCTCTTGCACAATAAAGTTATGAAACACTGTTTGATTTTGGGCAATAGGGAAGCCAAGACCAGATTGCCTCTCCTAAAAATGGGAAACTTTTTGAACGGTTAAGAATTTTGGCTCCGGCTGATGTTGTTTTGCTTGGATGAATTTATCTGTCTCTCTCTCTCTCCACCTAAAGTGAACATTGAGCTTGTGCTTCAACTTCAGATGCAATCCGAATTTCTGCCACAGATGGCATCTGTCTGGATCTCTGCCTAAATTTCCTGCATTCCATAACAAAATATAACAAAAATGATTGATGTGAAGAAGTTGCACAGAGCACCTATAATATCTTCTCCATTGAGGTGGCTATAACTAATACACATATATTGCTCTATAAAACTGCAGTAATACTATACCATGAGTAATGACTTGCAAATTGTGGTTATCTGTGACACCACATGCAAAACAGGAAGAGATGCTTTAAATGAAATTTAACTTGTAGCCATGTCTCTCTCCCCTCTGACACATCTGTAACCTGAAACTCCTTAGGTGTCTAAAATGATTATTTTAGAAAGGTGGAATAAATGACAGCAGTAAGACTATGAAAGAGAAGGATAAGAAGACCCTGAAGAAGTATAAGGTCACACAGTTATTTAACGCCTTCTTTAGAAAAAAAAATATATTTAAGGCCGTGTTAGAGTCAGCTATAACCCTGTTTCTGTCTCCTCATAAGAATGTATTTGATTTCTAGAAGCTGGATACCACAATACAGCTTAATGTTTGAAAGGCCAACTGTCCCAGATTTATGTAGTACAATTCATTTTCTAAAAGATTACTTCTGAATTTAAAGTTACTGTGCTCACTGTCAGTAACAAGCACAAGTTCCTCAAAATGTCCATGTTTTGATTGACTCCTTATTTGACTCCCTGAATGTGAAAGATCAAACAGATAATGTTGTGAGTTTGACTCTTACAACGTACACTCATGTGCTGTGTCCCTAGGTCACTTAGTCAAAACCCTGCAAACCGTGCTGGTAGAAACAAATGTATTCACAAGTGTCTCCTTGGATCACACAATGGACTGGAAACATTTATATCAATCTCTATATCTTTGGTAGTATACCTACAAATGAATGGATGGATAAAGAATTTTCATAAAAACATGAAAGTTAAAGAAATTGAAGAGTTTTCTATATATATATATATATATATATATATATATATATATATGTATATATATATATATATATAAGTTTTCAGTGTTTAAATAAATTTGGTCTTTTTGATGAATAGAGGAGGAATGATGAAAGGATTGGATGAGTTTGAAGGGGATGGTCCAAGTTTAATCTGACCGGCAACACAATGAAAACAGTGCTTCAAAACATATGGAATCACAAATCTTTCAGTGAGAGAGACATCAGCATTAATGTTAAGGCTATTATGAAAAAAAAAAAAAACTCATCTAACAATCTGCTGACCTTGCCACTACTTAGCATCATTGCAACTTAGAGAGGGAACAGTTTAACTGGCCCAAATTACTTGATAATAGTAATTTAATAATTTATCCTGCAAGCTTGTGTATCATGTAGGATATGGAAAGTCTCAATGGGCAGCTATAGAATCATGTATTTCTGAGGTTACTGGTCCAAATGATTGCCTTTCTAATTTCATCTCAGATCTCAAGACACAACCAAAATCACCTCATATCTTGAGCTGGGCATCTCAAATTTTTAAAGATGGGGTGTAGTGTGGCTATTTGTTACTAACAAAGAAAAATAGTCTTTTTTTGTCCATTTTCTGGGGCAGAGTCTGAAAGAATTAAATCATGGACCTATTATAAAAATGCATGCTTGTAAAGGCAAAATAACAGGAGGGACAATTCATCATCCTTTCAAGATTGAGGTAAGGAGGAGGTGGGAGGGGGGGCAATCCCTATATTCCCTGCTCAAATATACACCAGTGGTTGGAGTTAATGCAATTAAAGATAGAGAGAATGAGGACAGAGGAGACAAATTTCTGGAGTGTGAGGGCCTACAGTGCCCACACACATACATAGACACATGCACACACTCCTTATGACATAGACATACCCTAGAGAGAAAGCTCAGCTCTCCACTAAACGATAATACAGCTGTAGCAAGCTCTCTTTAATTGCCTTCTGTGCTCTGTCTGAGACAGAAAAAAGGAACAAGGGATGAAAAAAGAACAGCAGAAGAAAACAAATGGCAGCATGCGACAATGCCAAAGAAAAGGCATGTCTCAGCGAGAGAGACTGAGACAAATTACCAACCATTTTATTTATTTATTTATTTATAGCAGCAAACCGATACACACAGTTTGCACTCGTCCTACCACTGGAACTGCAAAGTGGGTGTGGGTGTATGTATGTGTGTGTGTGTGAGAGAGAGAGAGAGAGAGAGAGAGAGAGAGAGAGAGATGATAGTGTGACATGCAAAAGTATGACATACACATGCACAAACACACACACACACACACACACACGCATGCACACATACCCAACCAAGGGTGTTACAGCAGTGAGTCAACTTGTTATACACTGTGTACTTTGGCTTCCCTTACATTTCACAAGAAAGAGCCCAAATGAACATGAGGCAATACAGTTTAAAATTTGAAGTTTGATTTTGTGTGTGTGCCTGTGTGAGTGTGTATGTGCACATGTGCGCGTTTGTGTGTTTTAGCACACACCCCTGCAGTTGTTGTTTTTGGGATCTGTGCGAATTGAGCTGTCAATTGGTCAGCTGATCTTAAAGGTGATGTCATTTATTGAATGTTCTAGACAGTCTCACATATACAAACATATACAAACACATATACAGAGTACATATATTGTCGAGACGAGAGGGCACGAGTGAGCAGCCATTTTACCCTGTGAGGAGTGTTTTAATTTATACACTGTGATAGAATCAGCAGACATGAGGCTGCTTTACCCATGGAACAGAAGTGGATGTGGGGAGGTGTCGGTGTGAAGGTGTTTAGTGGCGTGAGGGTCCAGTGCTATGTTGGGTCTATGGGGTAGTTTTCGGCTCTAGAGGAAGAAGACAACTAGGCTGGTCTCAGCAGGTTACAAATAACGTCCCTTTCCTGCAGCCTCAAACTGAACTACCTCCCAGAACAAATGCCTCCTCCCTTGCAGTCCAGTGGAAGAGCTCTTGGTTAACACACAGGAGCCGCAGGCTCATGTCCCACTCCAACCCACTGGGACCGACCAAAACTGCTCTCATTTGTTACTTTTCCCCTTTTCTTGCTCTCCTGTTTCTTTCCCCGCTCCTTCTGTCTTATAGTCTACTTTTCCACTTCTTTCTACTATTACCCCGCCTTTTTCTCTTCCCTCCTCACTTCTCCACTTCTTTCTTGATTTTGTTTCCCCTTTGGTCCTCATTTCACGTGATCCGTTAATAATCAAAGAGACAGCTGCTATTTAATGTATTCAAAATGATGTGAGTACAAAATTCATTTAACTCGCGAAGTACATTCGTCAAAAAGAAAATTTTTTCACCGATTGTCTCTCCATGAAATATTAATGGTTCATGTACTTTCTCCTTCTCTTTCTAGGTATTCCACCTTCTTGCTTTCATCTTAGTTCACTCTCTCATGGAACTTCTTTATCCCTTCTTTGCTCATGTCCTCATGAACTGATGAAAAATTCACTTTTAGCGTAGATTTCCATATATATATGCTATTTTCTATATAATTTCCCCCCTTGTTTTTTACATTCACAATATGGATGTATCACCACAGGACAGAAAAAAATAGCCATACCATTGGCTCACCTAGAAGTACAAAATTTTCAGATTAATCCGAAACTAAGACTCACCTTTTTACCTTTTCACATCCACATTTCAAATTCCTTACAGACTTTCTGGTGATGGTCTGACAAAAAAGACTCTATGGATGTTTGTGACATTGTCTATTTATGAAACAGATTTTTTGTGTCATGCTGCAGGACTAGATTTTGATTACAACACATAATGAATTGTGGTCAGTATCTTGTAAATTCAGTGATTATCTAAAAGCATTATTTGTGAATGCAGACTTCTGTGACATAATGCCAAAGGCATTTTAATCCATTTTATTTATTTTATTTAATTGTTTATTGTACTGATGTTTACATTCATTACCTCATGCCTCTTATAGTCACACTGCAGGACATTTTGCGTGTTCATGTTGAAAATAGATTATGAAAAAAGGCATATTTTTCTTGAAAGTAAAGTAGTCTTAAAGAAACTCTATCCATCATTACAAATTCAACTTTTGTGGAACTGAAAATACATTTTAAACATTCTGATTTAATTACTGTAAAATGAGGCGTCTTGTGAACTACTCTTTACAGGCTCCAGGAATTGAAGTAACCAATTTAGATAACCACAGTCACTGGAGGTTTACACAACAAACACATCCATTTTCCCCTGTGTGCCCTTTTTACAGTGTTTACAAGCTGTTTTAAATTATTTTTCACAAAGATGTTTCAATGAGCCTAGTGCATGGTGCCAAACTTGCCAAACTCAACGGTATAAAACTCAGTCATGTGTTCAATCCACTGAACATAGCCTGTTGATTTTATATAGGAATTTTCACAGTTTATATTGTTATTTGTGTATGTTATAGCTCTCACATGTTCACATTTATGTATCTTCCCTACCAATTACCATCCACTGGTGAGAATGCAGTTCAGCAAAATGGTTAATCGGTTTTCCACCACTACATGAAATTGGAGAGACAACACTCAGAATGATTAACAGTGTCTTATTTACAATATCCTCTCATTCAGTAATGAACTGAGCTGACTGCACTGTCTCACATGTTTTAAACTATACACCCTGACTGCCCTGTATGTTTTAAACTATACAGTCTGACTGTCCTATATGTTTTAAACTATACAGTCTGACTGTCCTGTGTGTTTTAAAGTCCACACTCTGACTGTCCTATATGTTTTAAAGTCCACACTCTGACTGTACTATATGTTTTAAAGTCTACACTCTGACTGTACTATATGTTTTAAAGTCCACACTCTGACTGTACTATATGTTTTAAAGTCTATACTCTGACTGTACTATATGTTTTAAAGTCCACACTCTGACTGTACTATATGTTTTAAAGTCTATACTCTGCAAGCAAATACTGTGCAATGTATACTGCTCTGCTTTAGAAAGAAAAATCCAATATTTACAAAACAATGTATTTCTGAGAGATGTATTGAACTCATCTGATAATACTACCAAATGACAAAAAATGGTTCCAACCTCTCAAAAAACATTGCTCGCTATATTGTGCAGCCTTTGTATCCAATGGTACTTTTAATATGCAGGTATTCGATGGGTAATGCAGAAACTCAGGGCTTGGATCCAATATGAGTTATAGAGTATTAAGTAATGTAGTGAGTTACAGTGTACTGAAATGTGAATAACTTAAATATGAGCAAACGTCCCGTGTTTTACGGCATTGTTTGACACTTTACTTGAAATTGCACCACTGATTATATTCATATGTTTATCTAGTGGTCTGCTGTGGTGATGACCCTTTCTGCATTTTGTGTTTAGAATGCATATTAAAACTCTGTTATGAGAAATTCTAAACAATCATAAGATTTTTTAATTTCAGAATAGTAGATAGACAAGCTAAATGCACAAATTAACAACTTTTTCATACTGTTGAAAAAATTAAATAAGATGTTGACAGTCACCACTTATCAACTGAATGTGGTTTCGAACAAATTTTCCATTCAGATGTCTGTTTGTGTTGTAGAACCAAAGAGTGTCATGTCTTTTGTGTTCCTCCTATGTCTGAAAACAGTTATCAATGCCTCATTTTGATGGTTTTATTTAAAACTGTGTTTCATTATATGAGCTTATGTGTGGAAGATGAATTTTGTACATGTTTATGTTTTTGTGTGAGTTGTGTGTCTTTTCAAAGGTGTATACATGAGAAAATGTATGAGTAAGGATGTGCAGCTGTGGACCTGAGATTGTGTCTAAGGTTGTGTATCTAAAGTTCAGCCGGGTTATGGGATGGAGAACATGCAACAGAACCCCCCCCCCCCTTGTTCTGTGTGGTACAGAACAGAGTTTGACAGGATGATATTGTTCTCAGATTCATTTGGACTTTTGTTTTTCATGTCAGAAGTTTCTGAAACTCTTTTGCTCCTTTCCTCCTTTCTCTCTCAAGTCTGTTTCTCATCTCAGTTGGAATTCCACGATATCTCTAGTCTCTTATATAAATCAGCACTGTAAAAGCTGCTAATTTGCTCCCTGGAGAAGTTTATATAAGTCTCTCATTCCCTGTTGTTCAAATCTGTGTGAGAGAGTATGTGTGTTTGTGTATGAGTATGTGTATTTGTGTGCATTTGAATGAGTGGAGAGAGGCAAAGGTTGTTGTGGGTGCAGTCTGTATACTGTGAGAACACACACACACACAAACGCACACACACACACACGCACACGCACACGCACACACACACACACAGAGCTCAATCCCAGATGGTGCACATTATTGGAAAAAGAGAAAGTGAATATTGGCAAAAGATAAAAAGAAAGAGGGAGTAGGAAGATGAAAGGCAGGAGAGGAGGACAGGTAGAGAGAATAAAGGAGGAGAGAATGAAAGAGCGAAAAGGGAAAGAGGAGAAGATGAAAAGATGAGCATCTGTCATACTTCATGTTTAATTTTATAATTTTATTTAAAACAGCTTTGTGGCTCCTATGATTAGTAGCCCTTGTGTGTGTGTGTGTGTGAAGGCATCCCTGATCAATATCAACACACAAACTGATTTATACCAGCACTACCCCACAGGAGTAGGGGAGAGGGGTGTGTATGTGTGATAGCAGTCTGACTTGTGATTAATACTGAAATGCTTATTGATCAAAGTCATTCTCTCTCTCTCTCTCTCTCTCTCTGTCTCTCTCTCTCCTTCTCTCTTTCTCTCTCGTGGTTTCAGAGGTCTTGCATGCAGTTCTTACTTTTGGAAGTTTCCAGACTTAAGTTTAGACAAGGAGATTGTCTTCAATATCAAGCAGAGCAAGAACGTTTTGAACTGAGGCATCCCCAGTGAGAAAGAGCAGAGATGGACAAACAGACAGATCTTCATCTCTGAATCTCATAATGCACCTTCGCAGGGTGGGAGACATGGGAAGAGCATTACCCAAACTGGTCCTGACTAATGAGGGATCCATCACACATAGACACACACAAACACACACACATACAAAAACACAGTCACATCTGTGCTCCTCCTTTAGAATAGTGATTTCCTCTGCCATATTGAGATGAATGAAGGCATAACTGAGACAGAGCTGCTATTAGTAATACCTCCCCAGAATACACACACAAACACACACACACACACATACACAGACACACAATCATCCACTCTCACTCATGTCTTGCTGTGATGCTTGCCTCTGTGTGTGTGTGTGTGTGTGTGTGTGTTTGTTTGTTCCTCTTGCTCTCTGTTAAATATTCATGCTCATGCCCTCTCCCTGCAGCCAAGAAACTACTGTGAGCCCAATCTCTCTCTCTCTCTCTCTATCACACACACACACACACGCATACACTCATACCCTCGACAGCTTCCTCAGAAATCACAGAAACACTCAGACATCAACACTAATAATGAAGGTGCTCTCTCATCCTGGTTGGTTAGTATTGCTTCTTAGCTGGACTTTTGTTCAAATTTATCTCCACACACACTTTTTATCCCACCCCTCCATCCTTATTCACATTATTTATTTAGTTCCATGAATAGATAATTGGAATAACTGTGAATATTTGTGAGAGGTAAGCGAAATCGATCAGACTTTGGGAGAGCTCCAGCAGTGCCAACAGTATAAATTCTGGCTTATTGAACGTCGTCACACTCAAGAAAAATGCTGAAGTCTTAAACTCTGTTTTTTGAAATGTGTTAATTTCTCTCACTGGAGTGAAGTGATGGATGACACCGAGCTGAAAAACAGACACACACACACACAAAAAGAGAATGGAATTATCTTGGCCTGTGGCAGAAAGACACTCTCTTTCTCTCTCTCTCTCTCTCTCTCTCTCTGTCTCCCTCAATTTTTTTTCATGGTGCCCCGTAGGATCTCAGTATAAATAAATGATTCGTTTCATTATGTTCTCATTTGAAACACCCTTTCAGGAAACAGTCGGAGCACATTTGTATCCCATCCGGCCTTCACGATTGTGTGTGTGTATGTGTGTGTGTGTGTGTGTGTGTGTGTGTGTGCACGCACATGCTTTTGTCCGTGTCGGTGAGTGCGTGTGTGGCTGCATAAATATTGTGTGTGTGTGTGTGTGTGAGAGAGAGAGAATAAATTCCTCAGATAAACTATTATATATGTATATCTAATTTAATGTCTCCCTGAAGCCTTGTGTGTGAATGTAGTGTTTGATTAAGCAGTATGATTACGCCTGTGAGAGCTGTTTGATGATGAAGGTTATGAATTACTCTCATTTTATCTTCTATTTTTTCAACGTCAATCCCACAGTGTCTCTCATTTTCTCCCTCTTGCTCTTAGGCACATACATACACACAAATCCAAGTCCAAAATAACACTTCTTTTATTTCTCCCCTCCTGACTAGTTTCCTCTTTGTATTGAGATGTTGTGTTGTGTTGTATTGTGTGTTTGTGACTGTGCCTGCCTGGCTGCTGTCCTGCTGACTGCCCACTCAAGCTGTGGGTCACTGTGTCCCACAGTGGTGTGTGTGTGCGCTTATGTGTGTGCATGCGTGGTATGACACCTAAAGTCTGAATCCACCCTCTGCTCCCTCTCACACTCAGAGCACTCTGGCCCCTTTCCCTCTCTCTCTCTATCTCTCTCTCTCTCGGACACATTTTGTCCCATATGGGCACTCTTGCCCATCTGCCTTTGCATTCTCTAGTGCCAGCATCCCCCTCCCTCTCCTCTCCTCTCCTCTTCTCTTCTCTTCTCTTCTCTTCTCTTCTCTTCTCTTCTCTTCTCTTCTCCGCTCTTCTCTTCTCTTCTCTTCTCTTCTCTTCTCTTCTCTTCTCTTCTCTTCTCTTCTCTTCTCTCTTTCTCTTTCTCTTTCTCTCTCACTCTCTCTCTCTCTCTCTCTCTCACTCTCTCTCTCCCGCTCTCCCTTCCTCTCTCTCTGTCTACCTGTCTCTGTTTACCTCTCTATCCTCACTGCACATTCAGACTTGTAGGGCCAAATGTCTCTGTCCCTGTGTTTGTTCGCTTGCATGTGTGACCTACATAAATCCTTATTTATTTACACATTCAGGTCTCGACCTCTGAATCCTAATCTGTCTAAACCCCTCAGTCTTCAGTCTGTGCACTAATTACTGGCTGGACTTTGTCCCAGATTTCCCCAGGCACACAATTAGATAATACATGTACCAACAAGTCCAGTGCTATGTATGAGATGTAGTTGCACATTGGTTTGGTTTTTTTAACGGCACTGAAAAACTTGGCATCTAGGGACCTGAACCAGACGTCCTACTGTGATGATGTAAGAGGATGAGTCAGTCAGAGTGGCAGAACTAAGACCTGCAGGTGCCAATCTGCCAACAGACCAATGTGTGTGTGTGTGTGTGTGTATGTGTGTGTGTGAGAGAGAGAGAGAGAGAAGATAGTGTGACACGCGACAGTGTGACACACGTGCACACACACACACACACACACACACACACACACACACACACACACCAAGTGTGTGACAGAATTTCTTCACAACATTGAGTCAGCTACTTTAGCTTCCATTACATTTCACGGGAAAAACCCCAAACGAGGCAATTCAAAAGACAGTTCAAAGTTTCAGGTTTGATTAACATTTCTGTGACAGGCTGATTTCTTTTGTGTGTGTGTGTGTGTGGGTGGGGTTACACCTCTGATTATAGATTGTACACAACAATACCTTACAGGTGTTAAAATGGGATAAACTTTGAAACAAATATGTATAATATGTAGATAGTATGCATATACAACAAAATTGTTCACTGTGCAATTACTGAGTCTTTATATATATTAACATACTAAAATATATTCCTTAATATATATTATGGACATTTTGATTAAATTAATATTGTTTTGCATGTCAAAGACAAGATATGTGGTTGAAGTCTATGTGCATAGCCTCCTTTTACACATAAAATATATCCTTTCGTCCCATAGAAGGTAAAAGTCTCACTTGATCTGCAGAAGTAGAACTAACCAGTCTGGTTACCTGGTTCCAAGTTTTTCCTGTTACAAACAAATAAAATAGTTTTACTTTTATTATGGTTTTTTTTTTTCATCTACAGCATTGTTCCATAGTTTGGATAATTCCCATGTAGATCCAGAGATGTGAGCCAATAAGCCTTCTCACTCATACAATGCAATACAGAACCATTAGATAAAAGAAACACAGCACTGTACTCATCAGTTTTGGATAATGTATTTTACAGGACAAATGGGAATTACTGTCTTTTATTTGTATCTTCGACTCATTAGGTTTCATTTTACACCTTCCAACATAATTATCACTGTTGGACTTGACTTAAGATATTAGTGCACATCACCTGTCATTATTGGAGGAAATGGAAGTAAGAAAACTGCTGGGTCTTATGTGGCAACTCTGATCACAATCTGATTTCATGTCTGATTTTTTTGTTTATTTGTGTGTTTGTTTTGTTTCCACAGGACTCTTTCTGTATTGATTTAGGAACATTGTATTATTTGAAAGTCAGCCTACAGTCAGGTCTGGCTGAGGCAGCCATAATGTCAGGGTCATACATCCTGGAACTTGGTGGGATTCATCATGGCATTGAATTAAACAAGAGTAACAGAGTGTCAACAGGCTCCATATGCTTGAGTCTTTGGTCGATCTTAATAAAATCCTCCGCTGTATAACCCTTCCAAAATGCCTGTTGGCATGGAGTTGTCATCTAATGATTGATTCTGAGACTTTGTGATCTCAAGACAAAGTTAAGGCTGATGGCTCTTCATATGTGGCCCCTGGATTCTTTTTTCTTCATTACACACAGGGACATCATGCGCTGTGTTCTCCTCTTGGCAGTTCACACATAACAGTTGTCTCTGATTGCAGCCCTGTCATACTGCTGCACTATAGGTGGGCTATTTAACTCTTTACTTATTTCTTGCACCCATTTCCTGAATTGTGTAAGCCATCAACCGCCTGTACAGATCTTTGTTTGCACTGTATTTTTTTTTGTGAAAACAAAAAAAACAAAGCAGTATTACTCAGTAAAACAAGCATAGAAATGGAATAATTGCATTAGATGAAACAGAAAATTGTTTTCCCATATATTCGAACATTTGCATAAAGGGTGGCAGACCGTCTGGACTGTCTGTGTTATGGAAAAGTGATAGTGGTGAATTCACAGAAGGCACAGTCACAGCTGAGTTCAGTAATAGCACTTCAATTGTATGAGTACTATTATAAATTGATGAAGTTGCCATTTTATCTATTTTATTTCCCATTTAATGTTTTTTCCCAGTGTGGAAAATATTCTTCTCATTTCTTTGGTTAAGACCCCTTTTGAAACCAAACAATATGACAGATAATTTTGATCTGGAGAGATGTCTGGATTTTTGAATAGAACTTTAATATAGACTGATCGGTATTTTGAGAGTCCTCACCCACCAGGATCATCCACAATCCCATTGACTGGCTTCCAGCAGGCAAAATTACTACACTCGGTTTGACATCGAGATCTGTCCAACTTCCCGTTTAATGCATTTAGAGAGATCCAACTTTAACCGACATGATTTGGCCTTCCTAATATACAGTGCACGCATTCAGAATGATGCAGTAAAAGTGGACAGACACGTCCAGTGACTTGTTTTGACATCTGTTGGAAATGTAGCTCTCCTACTCTGCATTTAATTTTTTCGACATACATTACTTTTGAGGGGTGTCATAAATTATTAAGGAGGGTGAAATATTCAGAATTCTGACAGATGAGGTCCGTTCCTCCTCTCCCTCTCTCAGGCAGGCAGAACAGGACATGAATATTTCATCAGGGTGGAGGAGAGAGGGAGGAGTGGAAGAATACCCTGTTCAGTTTGAGGTTTGGAGAGGGAGAACAAGCATTACTCTGGATTATTTTTCTTTAATATTAAACAGTTGTTTCACATCGCATTCGATTACGGACGGGAAAGAGTTTTTCGACACTGAAATAGCTCCTGGTTGGAGTTTTCTCAGAAGTGAAGGCAAACATAAATTTATACACACATACATGCTCTTTGTACTGTAATCTCAAACCATCAGAAGCTCACTGAATGTACTGGGTTAGACATGCATACACTCACTCAGGAGTGCGCCCACACGCGCACGCACACACACACACACACACACACACATTGGAGTAAGTCTTCCAGCTGTGAACTCTGGCTTTCTCTTTAGCTCTGTGGTTCACACAGCATTTTCACCATTTTGTTTGGATTTATTTCCATGTTTTCAAACATCACCACTCACTGAATTTTCTTTCTGCTATTTCCCTAGGGTCATGTACACATTACCAAGTTTATGAATAAAATATTAGGGTGCGTGTTCTATATGTGTGTTGGCACATTTCAGCATGTCTTAGACACAAATCCAGTTTTGTATGTGTGTGTATGTGTGTGTCTGTGTCTGTGTGTGTGAGAGAGTTTGAACAAACTGTACTACATTGTATGTTTATGAGAACAGTGGAGATGTTCTCCCTCTGCCGGGAACAAGCCCCCATTTCAATTAATCAATCTCTGTGAGTTAGACCAATCCATACTGAAAAGGTGAATGCCATCATACTAGGTAGACTTTGATTTGCTTATTTCTATTCTGTTTGTGTTACGTGGCAGTTCTTTTACATTCTCATACATGAGGTGAGTGTCATGATGGAAACATTTCTGGAGCTGTGTAGCTATGGATTTGATTCCTGAACGTGCCAGATCTGTGCTGATTGGCCATTGCACAAAGCACTTAACCCAAAGCCCTTGTGACCTCTGACATGCAACATATCTTAAATTTCTCTGGATAAGAGTATAAATGTAAATGTAAATGTATTCATTTATCAGTCCAAGTCTTCACTTTAAAACTCAAAGTCAAAGTGATTTAGACTTACAGAGAATGCAACACAAGGTATGAAAGAGAGAGAGTGAGAAACACACACACGTGCACGCACACACACCCACATACAGTTCTAATTCATTTACTCCTTTTGAAATTGACAGACTATCATGCACTGCTTTCTCTCTCTAGCGTCCATCTAAAGGCGACCCATTTTATGAGAAAAGTCAAAGGTGGGTCATTGCCAAGCATGTTACCGACCCCAGTCAATCTTGAGACACACTCCATTCAGAGTCATAGATTATTCTTAAATTCATTTTAAACCAGCTTTTAAATAAAATATTAGTAACCTCACTTTGACCTTAAATTAAGCTCACAGTAACCTCACTGTGCCCTTACTCTAATCTTACAGGACATTAAAAGGGAGGAGAAACGGCAGGAGACTGGCAGATGGTCTTATCTTATGTATTTCAAGGTACTTATCCAAAAAAATTAAGATGAAAAATTTATCTGATACCCTGCTATTAGGTTTTCATATTTACGTGTTAAGCTTTTCCAGAACCATGTGCCACACCTTTTTGTTAATAATGGTGCCAGACAGCCAGAGTATTGGTTAAACTGAGCATTTAATTTATCCTGCTTACCTGTGAAGTATTCTGGGCTTATGGCCACAACCAATTACAAGGCATTTGTTACTGAAGCCATTTTGTAGGCATATTGTCTAGCACTCTGTGTTGCAATAGTGTTATGACAGGAACCGGTTTGGTGGAAATGGAAATGAAGGAAATATAGTGTCATATTGATCAAAAGAGTGAGAATACTTATTTAGGATCAGTTTTTGCCTGTCACATCATGATAAATGCGGGACCATGTCTCTTTTCAATCTCTGTTGCATTTGCAAGCGTTGTGTAGCCTATTTCATGAATTATCTTTCTAACTAGCAGTCTAGTTCACATATCTCTCTTACCTCTTCCCGCCTCTGTGGCTTCTCAATATGCTGAGGAGATGAAATGGTGACTGTCTTTGTGGGGATTGGTTGGTCGGTATCCTCAAGACCAGTAGTCAATGAGGTCAAAATCAAGGGCACTGCTTAAAGCTTTAATCATTTTGCCTTTCAAGTGTCGCTAGCTAGTGATGTAGCACGGCTTTGTAATTTGATGGTGAAGTATGATAGCAGATGACTTCATTGCATAGCTTTGTTCTGTAAGACTCATTACTCCTTTCAGGGACAATGCAATAGGACCCCGCTTTATACTTCCTTGTCTGCTGTGTCTTTTGGATCTTCAGATAGCTAGATAAAGTCGATAGTAACTTGACATAATGTAACAGTAAGATCACAGCAATGTGACTCAAACATTACACTAACTTTATGCTAATGTTATAGCTACATAGGTCTATTTTGTGTTCTTGCCAAACTCATTATGACTTCTCTTTCACAGAAAAATTATACCTCATTCTGCCACTGCACCATACTGCACCCCTAGTCCAAAAAGTCCACTTTGTGCATAGACAACCCAGTTGCCCAGAAAGACTGACAGCAGTATGGGTGGAAGGATGGATGGATGGATGGATGGATGGATGGATGATAGGTAAGCAGATAAATAATTGTATAGATGTTATAGACGGAGTTACAATACAATAATTGTATGGCGTTACATGCAAATAGATAGTTGGACAGACAGACACACACACACACACACACACACACACACACACACACACACACACACACACACACAGCCCAGTCCTACCCCTTTTCCATTATATTAAATATCATTCCTTCATTGCTATATCTCCCCTGGGCCTCTCTGATCAATAATTTTCATATCAATCAGAGCACAGACATCAGAGAACGTCAGCTGTTATTATGTGCAGAAGCTGTGTGCTGTTTCATCACAAACCCTCCACATATGTCATAATTATATCTATATTACCCTCTCCTCTCCGACAGATGATTCTGAGAGTGTGTGTTTAGTGGAGCATTTAGTGCCGCATAAGGAAAACATTTCTTCTTAAAAAAAAAAAAAAAAACATTATCAAAGCAGAGAGGGAATAAATTGCTCCTGAAATGAGAGTAACCGAAGCTACTACTGAAAAGTGGAACCAACTCAAAACATGATTAAAGACTTGTTCCAAGAAATAAGACACAGTTTGACATGTGTATGAAAAAGTTGAGAACTCAATAAGAAAAAAGGAGTTGGAATCGCCTTGAGGAGCTGAAGCAGTAAGACTCATTTTTTTTAATGAACTCAGTCTCTTAAATTGTACTGTATAAAAATTGTTTTTGTTAACTGAGAAACAATATTCTCAGATTCACTGAGTAATCCTGTCTTAATTTGTGTATTAGTATAGTGTTCAGGGAAATGAGACAAAGTGGAATGAAAAAAAAAAGACCCCACATTTGATTCACTGATAATAACAAGCATAAATATCACCGACCCAAAAGAATGATGTTGTCAAATGACCTCATTTGCAAGGTTTTTATTTTTTTCTGCTCATCTGACTGTAATGAGTCGATAAATATGTAAACATAATTATTGCAAATGATGAACTTTTCCTCCTAAAGCTTTGTTTGAAGTGTTTACAAATAGAATAATTGGTTCACAAACATCAGACTATCATTTTCTATTAGTGTAAAGGTTTCTCTACGCTTAGAAAATATAACAGAAGATAAATCTTTTGGCTGCGTAGCTCACTGGGTCCCTGTTTACCGTTCCACTGCTGAATATTTCATCAGTGTTAAAGGTTGCTTATGGGCAAAGTCATTGGTTATTCATAAACCAGGCCAAGGCAAGACAACTCAGACATATGGCATTTAGCGTGGTTGTACTGAATAATACATTTAGTTTTTAAGACATGGGATGAAATTGTTTGTTTTTCAATAATTAATTTTTAGTTTTAGGAGGATGTTCCTGATAACTGCCATGGTACCCCCCCCCCCCCCCCCCCCCCCACTCCTTCTGTCCTCACCTGTCCCCCGGTACTCTCTCACTGACATAAACTCTTTATCTAATTTGACAGAGCTAATGGAAACACAACATAGTGTGGGGGGAAAAAAGTAGAAAGGGAGAAAATAAATAAATCAAAAAGAATTTTCAGTTTATCCAGTTAGCTTGTTGATGTCCCTGTCTTCATTAAAAGAAACAAAAAAACAAAAATAACCCCATAAAATAAAATAGTAAAAATGGCCAAAATATACTGGGGTTTTTTTTGTTTTGTTTTTTTCTTTTACCTGAATTCTATGCTGTGCTCTGATGTTAGAAAATCTAATTAGCTTAGAATAATGTCAGAGAACATTATAGGAAGACTCCAAGCAGCCTGAAAGCTTGTTTCTAACAGTGCACACTGCAATGACTGTAATGATCAAATGCCCTTGTCACAACAGTTCTAATTAGTTTTAATGATGGCCTCTCCTACCCACATGGCCTCTGTAGATTTGAGTCAGTATCTTAACTAAAAAGAGTCAAGAGAAAAAATTCTTATGCCACATAAAAACAAATATCAGTGTGAAGTCAAAAGTCATGAAACTTAAAGTCAGAAATTATAACTAAACTACATGAGTGTAGTTAACACCTCAAATGCCTTGTCTCCAATCTTAAAGAGCTCTCCAGTGTAGCAATTTCTGTATTTTTTTTCAGTGATAAATGGATATATTCCATATCTCTCCTCTTTCCCTTTTTATTTACATCTTTCTATATCTCTCATTCTCTCTCTCTCAATTTCAGTGTCAAATTCAGAGGTGACATAAAAAGAAAAGCAAAAACAGCAAACAAACAAACATTAGCTTATCAGGAGTTGATACTACAACCCTTCAAGTAACTGACAAACTTTAGTGGACAAGTTAGTGAAGCCTTCAGGATTGTCATGTGGGCTCCGCTCTTACTCAGTATTGAGCCCAGTCCCCCCCCCCCCCCCCCCCCCCCCAGCCCCCTCCTATTCCCCAGTCCTCAAGGTCACTTGGCACTCAGCTGAGGACCTTCCTCCCCAGCCATGCTTCTTTCTGTGGCTCTGATTTTGCTCTAATTGCTTTGTGTTGCCCTTGGCTGTGGATCCCCAGCTCTCTTGGTTTCCCGGTGATAGACATGGCCACAAAGACCTTACAGCCAACTTCCACCAGGCAGATCTAGATTTTCCAGCCAAGACATTCTGTCTCCACTGCCAACTCTAAAAACCTCTACTTGTGTCTCATCCACAGTGCCTTCCCAAAGCACAGTGAGCTTAATTATGCAGACCAGCCGCTAAGAGCTGGATCAGACCGCAAGATCTGGTCTTAGGCTGGTTCTGGCTTTATCTGGAACAAAGATGAGTCTCTGGCCTAGGTTCTCAAGCATGTTCCAGTCCTGGGTTAGACTCAACAGGCCTGGATCTGCTTTTTGGGAGGACTTATTTGGCTTGTCTCTCGTTCCTGACTGAGAGCTTATTGAATGAATAGAGCCTGGTTTTGGGGATGTAAAGCATTGATACTGATTAAATAAAGATAAGGTATGAAGTAGTTAATGGGTTCAAATAGTTTTCAAATAGTTTCCTTCCCCTGACTTCAGTTTCTTCAGTCACTATACTGATACTCACATTCATCCATGTCATGAATGATATTAAATTGAGGGAGTATTGTAAAAATTGTGCTTTTGGGATGGTGTTACAAATGTAAGAGAAACACTGCCAAAACAATTTCAAATCATCTCAGTTTTTATTTAGGAGTGACATGAAAGTTATTTTGAAAAACTCCTCCAAGAAATACTCTCTTCCTTTCTGAAACTTGTGAGAGTTTGCAAGAAAATGATTTTATGTCTTAATTTCTCTCTTGCATTAGTTGGAAGTGCTTTCTCATACATTTCTCCATATCCTCCACTGACAGGTTTATGGTCACTGAATCTGCACACTGTTATGGTGCATCTATGCAAAGGATTTTTTATTATTTTGTTCAAATATGAGGCCAACTCTGGTTGTCGAATAAGCAAATTGTAACATTCTAATTATTTATTGACTAAATGTTCTCTCCCCAAAATGCAGTGCAATGTAGTTTAATGTTTTTATCTATATATATTTGTTTGTTGCAATAGTTTGTACAGATTCAGTCTCCGTCTTTATTACTGGTGCTGAGTCACCAAACAAAAACACAGAAACCCACAAACTTGATATCTCAATCACACCAAGGCTTCACTGTACCCACCCACCAACAGTTTGTTATTTCCCTCTCTGTCTGTCTTTGAATACTATTGTCAGATCCTCAAATGAAAAGACTTTATTTTCTTTCCTTTGTCTCTCTGTCTCTCTCTTTCTCTGAGAAACTCAAACCAATGGCTAAAGGACTTTATTTGTTTATCCCCCCCCCCCTCTCGATCTAACTCAATTTAATTCCCTTTCTCTGAACCCATCAGATGTCAGGATGGAAATTGGCTTTCTGATACAGCAGCACTCCACTTGTCATATAAACCAAAGAAATATGTCAGCAAAGTAGACTCCAAAGTGGATGATTTACACATTGTGTGTGTGTGTGTGTGTGTGTGTGTGTGTGTGTGCATTACACTCTCACACCACACTCCCTTTTCAATAAAATTGCCTCCTGGCTTCTGTTACGATGTGGTAACCTTGGAGATTAAATTAGAGGTAAAAAATAGCAGCAGCTTCGGCAATCGATCGTAAGATACAATGAGAGCAAGAGAGAAAAAGAGAGAGAGAGAGAGAGCAAGACAGAAAGAGAGAGAGAGAGAGAGAGAGAGAGAGAGGGAGAGAGAGCGCATGTCCATATGGATGTCTCCATTAGAGTTTTTATAATTAACTGCTAACAGGGTTATCAGCAAACAGGTAGGTGTAAAACAAGGTGTAAAATTGCACAAAAGGAGAACAGGAACCAGGTGTGAAGAAAGAAAAACAGAAAGATATCCAGCAGTGATAAGGGGTCTGAGGAAGAGAAAAAAGGCACTGAACTCAAAGAGGAAGAGGAAAGGACAGTATATCGTCAGTGACTTGAGAAATGGAATACCATCCTTAACTCAGGAGAATACCATGTCTCCTCATCATATGAACAATGCTTTAATCAGCGACAGTAATAGGGAGTGTTGTTGACGGTCAACTAAATCTTTCTCCTCCGCCATTAGACAATATTACCAAATCCACAGTCTATGCTGTCACAGTTTGTAAACTATGATGATTATTTTCTCACTCGTAAACAGAATCCACACTTGTTTCAGGGACCTGTCCACGATAACATCAACAGGACTAAATCAGAAATGCTAATGCTGAATTCCTTCAAATGAAATAAAGTGACCTGAGAATTTCTACTCAAATCAAATGCCTTGTAATCAAGGTATCTTTGTATCCAGATCTAAATGGTATCCAAAACTGAACCATCATCAAGTATTCTTGATTATCTTATGTACTGGAAGACTTGTCTCTTTCATAGGCCACATATCTGTTACAAGAAAGACAATTCTGTCTGAATGGAATTATATAGAATTATGGAAATATGGAATTATATATTTTCCACGATCCCACTTATTCTCACATCCTTTTGGTTTATGTCTGAGTTCATGGACAGAGGCAGTAAATTCTGTCATGAAAACAAAACACTTTAAGTCAAACAATATACTCTAGACAAATGTAAACTTTCAGGTGGTCTCATTTAATCTCTTTTAATGCAAAACCTTGCTCTGATCAAACTGTACACAACAGCAATTACACTACATGGGTCTGTCTAACACACAGCACTGAAAATACTGTTCCCCATCTGAAAGTCACTCATAATTCCCTTCACACTGGCTCTTGCTGACACCATTTATCTGTACATGATGAATTTTTGTTGCTGTTGATAGGCAGCCATTGTCCCATGTGCAGTGTAGGTCTGGGTTTTCTGTGCTAAGTAGGTGATATGTTTGAGTACACCAGTGTCTGATGTCTCTTATTGTAGTGTATGTATAATGAAGATCTTTCTAATGAAGGTGTGTCATGTCTTTATCGCTAAAATAGAAAAAAGAAAGATAGTTCATCATCATTTGGTAGTGTCCTGGAAAGAGACAGCAGTGAGTGAAAAGTGAGGGGGGGGGAGCAGAGAGGAGGGAGGATGGATTGACAGTGTCTGTCTGTTGTGCGTAGTGAGGACGCAACCCTCCTAAGAGAGACTGACACTCTCTGTCTCTGACACAAGCTCTCCATCACACCTGGTGATGAAGGTGCAGTTGTAACCCAGTTTTCTTTCCTTAAGACACAGGAAAAGAAAACACACACACACACACACACACACACACACACTTCATTATTCATTTATTGCTCTGAAAGGTCATTTCTGTAACATTATGTTCATTGCTAGGTCTCACCACATTCTCACATTTTAAAAGGTTAAAAAACACAGTCTAAAGGCCACAGTCAGTAGAGCTTCATACAGGATATGGATTTCTCTCTCTCTCTCACACACATACATTGACACACACATTCTCTCTCTCTCTCTCTCTGTCACTCAGAGGAATTACAGACAGAAATACGATAGTAGCATCATACTAGTGTATATCAAAATAGAGTCCCTGACACAAATAGAATATCTCATACCAGTCAGTTCTTTCATCCCAGTAAGCAGAGAAAGGGGAAGGTTGAGGGGCTGTGGGCTAAAATAACTCTTTTCTGTCCGTGTGTCTGTCTGTCTCCAGTGACGACTGGAAGACCAAGCTCTAGCCTTGAGAGGGGGAAAAATGTCTCCTCCTCATATGGCAGAGTTTGGCATCTACCATTACTGTGTTTCTTAAAGTGCTGCACCTGAACGTACTCTGACTATGGGCATAGGGCTGTATAAGGCGTGCTAATGAGTTATATATTCACACCCCTACAGGTAAAGGCTTACAAACAACAGACAGATTTTCTTACATGCAACATAAAACTATGTTGTATGGGAAATGTAGTTACAGTAGCTGGAGCAGGGGTACATTGCTGTCAATAAGAGATGCATTGACAATGATCTGGTAATGTGTCTGTATCTACGTTCTCCCTGAATACTGAAATCACTCTGACTGAGGACAATGCACTGCTCATAATGTATTAGAACTCTTCAAAAGCATTTGTATTATGTTATTAGTATCACATAATATGATGTGTCTCACAATAAATCTATATTTCAGCGGACAATAGCACAAGATTGATTATTCATTCATTTTATATATTATATAAAGGCTCATGACTATGCATACTGTCAGAGCTTTACCAGACCACTAAAACCCTCTGCCGTACTGGGTGCAGTCAGACCAGTTTAAGTGCTCCTGGTTAATGGAATGCAGTCAACAGTGCATTAGCTACTAACGGTTAATGGAATTTGTGCATGCATAACTTAAGTAGTTTTGTGGTTGATCTTAGGTGTGAGAAACAAGAATATTATGTGTGCGTTCGCATTTTGTGTGAGTGCACGTGCGTGCGTGTGTGTGTGTGTGTGTGTGTGTGTGTTTGTGTTTGTATGTGCTGTGATTAAACCATTAGAGCCACAGACTCTTCTTCTTTTTCAACAACAACAACAACACTCAACAACAGTAGCAGCGGCAGCAACAACAACACTATTGCTACTACTACTGCTAATTATTATTATTATTATTATTATTATTATTATTATTGTTATTGTTGTTGTTGATCCAAGGGTGCTGGGATGCTCCTCTGGGGTCATGTATAATAGAATCATAATCAACGTTTTCAACATTCAACATTTTTTAACAGTGATTTTCCTGCACTTAAACCTACAGACACACAACCAAATAAATTAACATTCAGTCCTTGCCTGAATATAATATCTTGTGACTGTCATTAAAAAATTATCTTTATCCTCTATAGTAAGTTCTTAGTTTTTATATTTTGTTGAGAATTTTTGAGATGGCCTTAAAATACTCGCTGAATTGGACATTGCAGAACAAATGAATGTTTGTGAAGTTGCAATAAGGGAATTTTCCAGAAAGTGTAGCCGAAGGTGAAGCTACTCCTCTAAGTTTTCTGGATGCTGTGTGTGATTCTCTCAGTCTTTCATGCCTTTGTCTGTTTTAACTGGTTCTAAGTGCCTGTCTGGGTCTCTCAATGTCACATCTCTTTGAAGCAATCACAACTGTTCACACATCACTATGGCAGAATCTCTCTCTCTCTCTCTCTCTCTCTCTCTTTCTCTCTCTCTCTCTGCCACACACACACACACACACACACACACACGCACACACACACACACACACACACACACACACACACACACATATACACACACACACAGTCACATTGATTCACTTGTGGTAGACAAACACAGTTAGAGGGCTCCATGTTTGCTCATTATGTTATAGCTACAGTTTTAGAGGAGAATACTGACACAAAGCCTTATAATATTATCAATTTTTAAACACTCTGTTCAAATAGAGTTATGTTCCTGTACAGGTTTGAAGGCCTCTAAAATGAAATGCAGCTGCTTTATTGTCAGTAAAGTCAGGTCAGGTCAGTTCAATTGCTGTGAAGGCATTTCACATTCAAAAACAATGTGAAAATGTGAAAATTTGTAAGTTAATGTATGTTTGTAACACATGTAAATTAAATATCATGAGTAATGATTTGCTGTTTTTGTCCCCTGTTATTCCAGTGGCTGATTTGGTCTACGTCTGTAATCATCAGATCTTGCATAGGATTATCCCTGTTAATGCCTCCGTCTGCATTTCTGTCTTTCGAGCAGTTATTCTAAAAATTCTTGGTCCATGGCAAATTTTGGGTTCACTTTCCTTGCCTGATGCACAGGAGAATACAATAAGACAGAGGACAGCAATGTCACAGAGGAGGGTGTTGTACCCAACCCTGGAGTGAGTAGAATGTCCAGGCTCATTAGAATCAATGGGAAGTTCAGTCTCCCACTGCTGTACCTTATTTGAGTCTTACAGTGTCCTCTCCCTTTGACTCTAAACTCCCAGCCTGGTGCTAACCTTCAAATCTGGGAGCATGATCATGAAAAAAGTGGCATGCTGAGCTCCCCACAAACCTGAAACCCCAGATTCACTGAGAGAGACAAAATTATTCATAAGCAACACCTTAAAAGTACTTCTAACTCGACTGAAATAAGACGGAATATCAGAACTGACAAGGCAGCATCTTAGGACTTCTCCTGAAAGGAAAGCTCTAGGTTAGTTAACAGTGTTACAGCATCGCTACAAAAATATAGCTTTGACAGGGAAAGTATGCAGCTTGTATAAGACTTTATCTTATACAACATTGCTCTAACCATAACCAGATATTAAACACTCTCTCTCAAGATGAAATTAATTTTCCTGTTGCTGCTTCTACTAGTAGGACATAAAGATAATCTAAAAAGAAAATAAATTTTGAATTTATTTCAGATGATACATGATGATATGTGTAGTTGGGCAAAACAAGCAAAATATGTCAGTGCTGCAGGCCTTTTCACTGCTTCAAAGATTTTAAACTATACTAAGAAACATTCTTAGATGGAAATTTTACCTCCTGTTAGGAATAATAATCTTCATGAATATCCCCTATCCTCTACCCCAAGGCTAAAATCATTTTACACTGGAATTCATTTTTAGTAGCATTTGTATCTCTAATACACTTTATCAATACACGCACTCATCTCAGCCCATTCACCCAGTTACATATAGTCTTTTGCACTAAACATGTCATCATATACCCACTGCAAAGAACCATGTCTAAGTAGGGAGGACATGGAAGAGGAGTGTTATGTAAGCTTTACTCAGTGTGTACCACTGCTTGTCTCTTCTCCACAGCTTGTGCACCTGAGTGTTTAATCTGCTCCATTGCACCTCTGAGTCCCTACAGCAGGCACGGGTCAATTTAATTATCGTCAGACTTCAGAGACTATCTCTGAAATCTCATCTGCAAATATCAGCTCCAAAACAGATCTATAAACTCCACATGATTCAATAGATCATGATCCATATATATCCAGTACACATATTCCCGCTCTTGAGAGCCGAGAGTACAATCAGTGCTACATTAGCATCACCACTTTAATAGAATATTGCCACACTGGTGAAGGTCCGATACCATTTGCAGTGTTTTTGGTCATTGAATGTCCAGACAAGCAAAGCAACTCACTCTAAGTGAGTACTTGCCGAGCCATGATTTGTGGACCAAGCAGTTTAAGGCAGTGGGATCATCCTTTACTTGAAATATTAAGAATTGAAAGAACTTTCCCTGCTCTCTTTCTTGGTCGGTCACAACCTTTCTGTGACTTGCAAATACAGCAATGGACCAAGTGCTTTTTCAAGGCCGTGCATTTCGTCCTTTTGTTTCTTTGCCCGAGCACTTGACAGACACACATACATGAGTCCTAATCAATTATGACATTAATTGTCATAATTAGACATTAATTATGACGGGAAGATCGCAGGTGTGTTAAAATCTCTGTTGCGCACTCTTGAAATCTTATTTGAAAAAAAAAACTTCAGACTGAAAAAGCATATCAAGACAAAACTTTTTGAATGTTTAATTGTCCCCTAATGTGCCCAGTTCAGTTTAGAGCCACTGAAGAACTCTGAATATTTGAATATCTAAAGTCTTACAGACCAAGTCTTGGAGAACATGTCCCTCGGCTCTACTGGACATATGAACCAAATGCAACAAAAGAAACTTGGTAAACAAAGATCTTCAGTTGACAGCTTTTCACTCACTGTGTTTGAACAACAGATAAACACTTATTTACTCTCACACTGAAAGCAAATATTTAGATAAATTTTCACTTTGTGATTAAGCCCCATTCAGCTTAATGATATGTTTTACAGTAAAACATTCTACATAAATTTGTACTGAGAAGATGCAGGATGAAATGATTCATAAAAATAAGATATCTCTCTGTTTTTGGCATGGGTTAACAGTGATGGGAAAATGATATAAGGCATACTCAATATCTTGCATTAATGAAAAAAATCCTGTTGTCTTATATTAGCCTGGCAGGATCAAAACTTAAACAGTCCATTCTGAGATGTGATTTGTTTGAGAGAGACAAGGAGAAAGAGAGAGAGGGGGCATGTTGATTAGTGAGGTAGAGAGGACCATATAAAAAGGAAAGAGCCATTAAATGTGTAAGATTAATTGAGACACCTAGGTCATATTTTGTGAAAAAAAGTGTGGAATCGAAGCATATTGTTCATTCTGGCAGTCTGTACTCTACATATGTACTATGGCACTAGGCACTAAACAAAGTCTACTACCAACTCTTTATCCTCCATAATGTCCATTTTGGAGCTCAAGACAGGTTAGCTGTAAAAGTGAATGACATTTTTTAGTGGATTCCTCCGGAAGCCTTGTTCGTGAGTGAGGTCAGTTGTGATCCACTTGCCCAGAGAAAAACCCGAACCAGTGCAGAATCTCATCAATAAACACTGTATGTCCGACTCTGAGATATGTGTCTAGTGCCACATACTTTTCAAAGTCTTATTTCTGGACATTCACGATATGGGTGACTTCAGTAATCTCATAACTTTCCTTACTTTTGACAACAGGTTTTCATACACAGATTCATTTTTTTTCAAATTGCTTTCATCTATGCTGGTGTATTGCTAAATATAAGACTTATAGTGGACTCCTTAAAAGGAGGGGTTTATTTGCTAATGCCTCAATTAAAGTTGTCTGCAGTGTGCATTCTCCAGCAACTGTTGATATCCAAGATTTCCCACAATTCCCCCTGATTAAAACCACCGAACTCTGTGTCGTAAGATACCAAGCCAAAGCGCTCACATCTGTGACGAATCTCATAAACAAGTTTCAGTAAAATTCAATCCCCTAGGCGTGCATGCTTTATAATCACTGAAGCAAGCTTGGTGGGTAACATTCTTTTCTTTTCACCAAACAAACATGATTAAAGTTTGACTAACACATAATTACACCTTTCAAAGTTATGTCGGAAAAGGACAACATGATAGCACTGCTCATTTAAGGGGTGTCGCTATAGCTATAGCTCATTGATATGGGGTTCATATGGGGTTTGTAGCGTGAGGTCAGTAACTATTTTGTTTTGGCAAAGTACCATTACATTTGTCCAATTGTGAAAGTGTACACACTTTCACAATTTTAATTCATCATTTTTATACTCCTGTAACCTGACATCATATGTGTTTCCACAGCAGTGTTGTAGTACTCGAGATCGGTCTTGGTCTCGAGACCAGTTTTTGAAGGTCTCGGTCTTGTCTCGGAAGCGACCGCATTTTTACTTGGCCTTGTCTTGGTCTCAGACATAGAGGACTCGGTCAAGGCCACAACTGTTGGGATAACCACAGTGAAGTCTGCTTGAAATTAGACATTTGCCTGACGTTCACCACATAGCTAGATCTCTATCTCATTAAAAGTCATATAAACTTCTTACCCATTGTGTTATCCTGCTTTGTATTCAGTTGTGACATTATAAATCAATTTTCGAACTTGACATTTAATGCAAGTTAATAACATGTTTAAGGCACATTTTTGAATCCTACTGTTTATTCCACAGTTCGTCTTGCACGGAGATGGAGTTTCAAAATAAAAGTCCTTCAAAAGTTCATGCGTACTGACGGGTAATTTGTATTTGGAAGTGGAATATTGGTGAAGTATAAGGCCAGGCATGGTCAACAAATTTTGAATAATTATATTTTATGTTCAGCTTCTCTTTAAACAGTAGTAAAGGATTACTCATGATTTCTCTTCTGAATAATAACAATAACTTTTGAAAACAAATTTTTGGACTTTTCTGTCCAAAGATTTGACCATGTTCTAGTGACCAACCAGGCACCTAGACATTTTTTTCAACTTAGATCTCAAAGGTAATGTTAAGTGTCTGATGCAGTGCTATATATGAACTGACAATAGATATACACACTTTATACAGCACATGCAGGTGTGTTAGACACTTCCCTATGATGATGTTCAACATGTGCAGTATGGTGAAAAAGCAGATGTTAAATTAAATGAAAGTACCCATTATTTATCCCTTTGGAGAAATTCTTTTCTACATTTAACCCTCCATAAGTACATAGGAGGAGGGGACCGTTACCAGAGGAGTGGACAACTGCCATATAGTGCCAGGGAAATGATTTGCCATCATTACCAAAGCTAAGATCATCCCCAATGTTTCCAACCAAAATAACTGACCTCCATGGCCTCAGGCCTACAGCTGATCTCTTGGCATACTGGGAAAAGAAGAGAAACCATGGCCTGCAAGTTCTTTTCTCTGACAGACTAGCTTTGTTTGACTCTAGCTTTGTTTTACTTCACTCACAGTCCCAGTTTTATTTGTTTATATGATTATGAGTGCTCTAGTGTGAATTTTAACAAGTATCTAGGTGTGCATGGTGTGGCTGGTACTATTAGAAGGTGAACCACTGTGTTTTTAATACAGTGTGCATATCACCTAATTGGATTGTAATCACTTTTTGCTTTGTAAATTGTCATGAGTGTAATCAAGGACTGCTTAACATAGAAACCTAATGATGCTGATGGATTGCTTGACAGTCCAGATCCTAATTACTTCTGCAAAACATTTTGGCAGTTTTCTCCCCTCCAGCTATGAAAACTGCAAGATTTCCAGACTCTGCTTCATCCTCTCACCTCTATGTACTAGGTCCTCACCTGTGTTATTGAGATCCCAATTGGTTTTCCCTCTCTTCTCTTGTCATCGAATGAAACCTCCACAGAATATACTAGCATATTGGTGTACGGCTTGTATTGCCATTGCTAAAAGGGAGTAGCTAAATGATTCAGCAAAGTGTGTGTTTACATGTATTTACCTGGGTAGTGATTAGGGAAGATGTTTAAGGTTGAATTGCCAATGGAGCAAGTCTGCTCCTGCCAGGCACTGGCCCCTCCTCTAAGGGCTAAATTGAAGCTAGAAATGCAGGACCTGTTAGCGGTGCTTAAAAATGCATTGGAGGAGGAAATTGGCAAACAGATGTTCCCATTAATCCTACAAGCCCTTGTACGACCACAAGTGCCTCACCATGTTCCCTTTTCCTGACGATGCTGTTACTTCTGATGGGACCAGAGATGGCTGCCTTTTTACACAGCATGTGGAGGACCAGGTCATGTCTAATGTCAGTGTCATGAAATCTCAAGGAGGCTGGATGCATGCACTGAGTTGAATTTCTTTTAACAGCAAAACCAGGGTATACAAACAGAAACAGGCAAAAATAAAGCAGAACCAACACATTAATGGTCAGACAGGGCAAAAAAACAACAGGAAGAAATCTCAGGAGACAAGGATACACACCTCAGAAATCTCTTAGAAAGGAGAAGACTTCACAATTTAAAAAAAGATGACAGAGAGGTATATGTATATGTGTGTGTGTGTGTGTGTGTGTGTGTGTGTGTGTGTGTGTGTATACACACATACACGTAAAACTGAAGAGTTAGTGAAAAGAAAACTGGTTAAAGCCATGACTGAATAATGTAATTTACTCGGAAAAACAGCACTGATTGACCAGAAGGGGGTAGTAGGGACAGAGGTGTGACAGATAGTGTCCTCAGACCACCGTGGTAAATTCAAACTAACAACACCAGCTCCGATGGGATTCAGAATTCGGAATTCCTCTTTTAATTTCTACATTGATTAAAAAGCAAAATCAGAAGCTGAAAATTAGTTGAAAACATGATGGTTGACCACCAAATGTCTGAACTAATAATTATTTTTTAAAACAAACCAGCCCTGGGAAAAACAGGTTAAACATGTAGAAGTGCTCATTTTTAAATGTGTTATAAAACTCTGTTTGAATAGTCTGTAAACTTTCACATGACTTGTTAGTAGGAAATGCTTCTACAGCTGACAAACTCACCATACAAGAGATTTTCAGCACAAAAATGTCAAATTTCACTTAGATAGGTCTTTGAAGAGAGTATGCTTTATATAGAGAGAATTCTTAAGTACTGTTCTTTTCTCAGGTCAACAGTATTTGGAATAAACAAATCATTCTTTTCTGTAAAATAACACGGGAGTGTGTCATCACTTGTTTGATCTATGACAAAGCTGTCGTATCCCTTTTCTCTCCCCTGCTGATCTGTAAATTAAAAGTGTACAACATTGTCATTCTTTCAAAACACTTTCAAAATGCAAAATCCTTAGATTTTCAGCGATTTTTTTTATTTTCTTCAGAAGATTTTAGCTGGAATAATCTGACAGTAATCAGACCTACAGACAACATTTAGTGCCTATTAATGTTTGGCAACTGATAATGTAGGAGCTGAATTGAGTTTTGAGTTGATTTTCACTCTTTCTTTGCTGTTATTGGTGTGTAAGTGAGTGAGTTTGCATGGCCACAGGTGAACGTCCACCCCCCCCCTAGAGGATAGCTGGGAGGCTGAAGGGGGAGCCCAAGGAGAAGGCCTTAAGAACTGGGAGCCACAGTATCTGGTCGTGGCTGAGAGGGTAAACAGTCTTTTGACAGTGCAGTGCTATGTGGCACAGGTCATGACGTACATTAACTTGCTGTGCACCATTTGTATTAAATTGATTGTTCATTTTATTTTCGATTTAAGTTACCTGTAATCCAATATCTGTGAGACAGTGAATGGTCGTTGGACCGACCAGAACCACATCTACTCACCATCTTTCATCTGCATGTGTGAAGACAGTCCGAACTCAACCACCAGTAGTAGCAAACCAGGGGGAACTGAGAACGCTATTACAGATACTTGAAAGAAATTTGTCACGAGTCATGTTTTTACACTAGACTTATTCTACAACACAGATTTGTGATGAAGATTTGAGTCTGTTAACTGCAACAAAATGTTACTTCAACTTATTTTTGGGTGACAGTGTAAAAGCCTAAAGACTGGTTTCATGAGCTTAATGCAAGCTGAATTCAAGATCTTCTTGAATGAGGACTTTTTTGTGTAATGGATTGTTAAAATAATAATTATGTTTTGAGATATTCTTAGAGACATTTAGTGTATTTCAGCATGTCTCTCCAAGATGCCACAGAGCTGGCAAAGGGATCACGCTGGTATCATCCCTGTGTGTGCAAGCTAGAGTGCTGATAAATAAGGTTATGAATGACTAAACACCAATTTCAGGCTCTGTGCGTTTGACACAGCCAGGAGACAGAGACAGAGAGAGAGAGAGAGAGAGAGAGAAATAGATAAATAAAGAGATATAATTTGTTTTATGTAGAAGTGCAGAAAGTATTGAGCAAAAGCTGTTGTTAAGGTAATAAGTCTCTGTCATTTTCTGGGTGAAAGAGGCAGTGTAGGAGGTGATCTGATAATCTGACATGTGGATTA
The DNA here is from genome assembly GCF_902362185.1 of Chanos chanos. Lineage (NCBI taxonomy): Eukaryota > Metazoa > Chordata > Actinopteri > Gonorynchiformes > Chanidae > Chanos > Chanos chanos. Next base: position 44,342,710 of record NC_044497.1, read on the forward strand.
GTGTTTGAATCTTAGGTCAGTGAGGTTGAATAGGCTGAATGAGCTTCTTTAACTTCTGTCATAGCTCTGAGATGAATGACTGAAGACAATGCAGTCCTAAAGTGGGCGTTTATCATTCCAACACACACACAGAGACACACATACATGCACATGCACACTCACACACGCGCGCATTCTGCTGATACCCCTGAGACAACTTGAGAGTAATGAGTGAAATGAGAGAGAGAGAGAGAGAGACAGACAGACAGACAGAGAGAGAGAGAAGAAAGAGAGAGGGAGGGAGAGAGGGGGAATTGTGGAAAATGAAATGTAACTGACTTATTGTTTCTTCTTCCTTTCTTTTACTCCAGAATCTTCAGAAAGAGGAGGAGAAAATGAATTGCGTATTGGTGTGTGTGTGTGTGTGTGTGTGTGTGTGTGTGTGCGTGTGCAAAACTCAAACCCTGCGTAAATTTCAGACTCCTTGTCCTCATGTAATAATGGTGAGGGTATCTTCATTTTTAAAGAGCAAATATGGCATTTGATGTGATTGAATAAGTCTCCACAGATCAACACACTAGCACAGGGTCACTTAACGACATTGGATTTATTAGGGCATACAGAAACCTTAACCTTTCTCCTCCACCCCCTCCACACTCTGTCGCTCTCTGCAGGATAGGAATGTATGGTAATGTAGGAATGTATGGTAGTGTTGGATTGTATGGTAGTGTTGGATTGTACGGTAGTGCTGGATTGTGTGGTAGTGTTGGATTGTATGGTAGTGTTGGATTGTATGGTAGTGCTGGATTGTATGGTAGTGTTGGTTTATTTACAGTCCTAGAATCATTATTAAACCTGCTGGGGATGATCTGCGGCAGTTCTCTCTCCCTCTCTCTTTCACACACAAAACACTTACGTAGCCACACACATCAGCATGGACATTGGCACACACACACACATGATGACAAGGTCTGTCTTTTTGTCTGATTGATTGACTATTGACTGTGTGTTTGTTGATTCATAGATCAATACGTGGCAGTGTTGGTTTCCACAGAGATCGTTTGTGGCACTGACTCCACTCATACTCCCTTTATTCTGTTTGGATTAAATATGAATATGTAATTTTGGTAGAAAGGATGAAATATTTAGAGGTAAGTCTCACCATCAGGGAGAGCATAAAAAAGAAGGATTTGGAATCTTTTTGAGAGTTTAATTCACTGAAAAGTTTTCTGATTCAGTGCTAAGGAATTTCACTGAGAATGAATGTGATAACTGAAAAAGAATATAATTCATTTTGACCAAATAGGACTCTACAGAGAGGTACAGAGACACTGTGATTTATTTTATGCCATAAATTGAATCATAGTAATTCATTTTTTAGACACTGAGTGAAAGGGGATGGTTGACTTTGAGACTTTTCAGGTAAGGGTACTTTGAGGACAGACTCTGAACAATCTCAATTTTCTCTGATATCAACAGCTTCCATGAATGACTAACAGTATTAATTATGTTCATTTCTGTCTGTGTCTGTCTGCTTGTGAGGACTGACTAAGCTCCACTGAGCCACATTATTAAGATGCAAACAGAATGAGAGAGAGAAGAGGGGCATAGTCTTCCATCTCCTATGAATAAGATTTTAGTTGATCTTTAACATCATCAACTTCAGTTTGGTCTAATGTGCTTGTGACACATACTAAGTTTAATATGATTAAACATGAGCCAGACGCTTCCAAAGCTTTTCTGTCTTTCACAGTGCCATATTTGTGGAGAAGTCCATTTGCGTGTGCGTGCATGTGTGTGTGTACGTGTGTGTGTGTAAGAGACAGTTAAACTCTGTCTCTTACACACACCCAGGTACTGTTGGTGCAGGAATCCTCTGTGAAAACAGTGGACAACAATTATAGTAGAAGTCAGTCTGTACATTGGGCCAGAGCAATGACTTGGTTTGTTGATCGGTTCTAACAGTAGTAGAGTATTAGAGGCATCATCAGTCTTATATTTTATAATTTTTGTTGTGTTGTTATCTGTTCCTAGTTTTCCCTCTATCAAAACCCTTTCAATTCCCTACTAGGGCTCCCTACCTTTATTCTGCTCACCTTGAATTTAGGTTTCAGTTGTTGTTTTTTTTTACAGTGCTGAACAGAGACCATTTCAAACACTACAGACTCTTTCCCTCTCTCTTTGTGTGTGTGTGTGTGTGTGCTCATATTTTGTCTATCTGTGTGCTTCTGTATCACTCACAATACAGTCTGTGTACTTTAATCACTCTGCTCATTGACAGATTTGGTGTTGAATGCAGCATAGGTGTACCTCACATTGTTTCACTACACTGATGTTCTGAAGCTCTTTCAGAACGATCACTTTCAGTAAACCAAAACACAAACAACATGATAGAAGCAGGAGAGTTAAGGAATTGATTGCGTGTGCTTGTTGGTAAGTGTGTTTGTTAGCAAGCTTTTGGAAGATTGCCGGACTTGTCTGCAAGTTCCATTTAGCTCTATGTCTCCATGCTGAGAGATCAATTCAATTTAATCAGACCCTCCACTCTCTCTCTCTCTCTCTCTCTCTCTTTCTCCCTCTGTCTCTCTTTGTGTGTGTGTGTGTGTGTGTGAGGGGGGGGGGGGGTCCTCCACTTCACTGTGTTCCATCTTTGAATACTCGGAAGATCAATACACTGAGATTATTTTCTATCCACATATCTCTCTCTTCACTCATTGTGCCTCCCCCCACCCACCCATACTTGTGCATCCACATACACACACACACACACACACACACACACACAGACACACACACACACACACACACATACACACACACACACACACAGCTCTTAATGAAAATATATCTGAGCACACACACAGTGAAACTGATTTGTAAGTCTGATGTTAGGCTAAGAGACGTTTGTGATATTCCACCTCAGTGATTAGAATACAATTAAATTTCTCTCTCTCTCTCTCTGTGCTTTGTGTACTTTGTATCATAGATGACACTCTTTGTTCTTCTGTTTGCAATTCAGACATCACATGAACAAGAACATTTTCTTATATCAGACTACTGAAAGCAAACACACACACACACACACACACACACACACACACACACACAGAGAGTTTGTAACAGTTATTGTGGGCCTGTGTTGTGTCCTGAGGTCTAGTGTAAAGTGTAATTTAGACTTCTGGCTCTGGCTTACTGACTGACTTGCAACTGATGTACAACACAACCAAAATGCATCCTATCAAACATTAATGCTTCATAAAACTACATTACTACAGAACCAAACTGCATCTTAACAAACATTCATCTTTCATTAAGCTACACCACTGTATTACAACACAGCCACACTGCTTCATCACATCACATTACAAGATAAGAACACTTCCTGGCTGGAGCATAACACTGTAATATGGTTCTGTAACTCTGAATGCCATCTGCAATTCACGCATTATTCAGTATCCAACGAATACACTCATTAATCAGATATAGCACTGTTTATAAGACTGTTTTACAGCATGACTTTAATATGACTTTTTCATATGGTTTCCAACACTTATGGCTGGAGCCACTGATAACATTAAACAGCTGATCCACATATTAGCAGCTACTTTTGGGCTGTGTTCTTTTGACATTTGTCATTGTAGCCCTCACAATATTTCTTTAAACATGGACTTGAATATTACAGTAATATATAACAGTATAACAGTACATTCTAAATGCCCAGTCACTACTAAACAGCTCATCACAGGACTTACTCCATAAAATCTTAAAGTTCACTGATCGCATGTGTCTCTCTCTCTGTGTGTGTGTGTGTGTGTGTGTGTCAGTGTGCATGTAATTATGTGTGTTCCATGGGAGTTCAGGTTTATGTACATCTATAAACACAATGAATCTCTAACCTTAGAGTCTTAAAATCTGATTTTAATTATTTGTTCCACAAGCTTTGAAGTGATTCCCCACAAGTTTTCGGAGACCAGAATCTTGGTCAGAGACATTAATGAAGGAAGTATTAAACAGATGTGAACTGAATGTGATGAGAGAAGCAGCAGGTCTAGGCTTGCAAAGCAGAACTGGACATTGTGAGATTCATAGGATTCATTTAGTCCTAGAAGCACAGTTTGTGCTATCGTAAGAAACTGAAGAAATGGAATAGAAAGAGGAAAAATAATTCAACATACTGAACAGAGCAGTAATTGGTTGAAAATGGTGGGGAGACTTTGAATAGAGGATTTACCACAGCTAATGACTACACACACACACACACACACACACGCGCGCCTGCACACACACAGATACACACACACCTCACTTTTGCATTCGAGCAGTGCACATTTAGGCAAACTCAGCACTCAAGATGCACTATAGAAGAGCCATTTTAAAGTAAACTGTCTTTCTGAGTGTGTGTGTGTGTGTGTGTGTGTGTGTGTGTGTGTAATGACAGTCTCATAGAGCTGTGCAGAAAGATTACAGGGAATGAGGAAGGAAGCAAAATAGAAGAGTAAAGAGAGAGAGAGAGAGACAGAGGACTGTAGATGGCTATCCTCCATTTTAGTCTGGTCAAACATACACATATGCATGCATACACACACACTCTCTCTCTCTCTCTCTCTCTCTCTCACACACACACACACACATACACACACACACACACACTGTTGCTCTGTTGCTATTGCCAGTTCCTTTAATCACTGTGATTAATTCTCTCTGAGTAATTAACTAAGGTATGTAATTAGACACATCCGATTAAGGATGTGTGGATGTGTGTGTGTGTATGTGTATGCATTGCAAAATCTTGTTATAATGTTCAAACACATGACTTATATTAAATTTTAATCTGCATAAGAATTTTCTGAGAAGCGTGTGTGGGTGTGTGTGTGTATGTGTGTGTGAGTGTGTTAATGTATTTCTAGTTTTATATTTTGTTGTCCTGATAGGCTTGTCCTATCAAATGGGGATGTGAAACTTGGGGATGAGTATTAGTGATGTAAGCTGATAAAGTCTGCTTTTGTATCTGGCCAATGGTAAACCACATAATTAATCCCCCCCCCCCCCCCCCCCCATATTCTCTCTCTGCGGTTGTGATGGACAAGGTTGAGACAGATGGATCAGCTAAACTACAGCAGTTTGTCTCCCTGACCCACCAGAGAATTTTCTCTCTCCCACTCTCTCTCTTTCTCTCTCTCTCTATTGCGCACACACACACACACACACACACACACACACACAACTCCTTCTTGTAGCAGGTGTTGAGGGTCTTACGTTAGGCTTTTTTGGAGAACAAATGAACAGTGACAGATTGCATTTCCCAGATGGAGAATACACACCAGCTTCTCTCAGAGAGTCACTCCTTTAAGCCACCGTTCCTCATTCCAACTTCACATGACTGATACTCTCTTTGGTTTTTCTCTGGCTTTTGCTCTCTTTCACTCTCTCATCATGGTATGATGACACACTAACACACTGTAACATACTTATCACCTCATACAACACACACACACACACGCCACTATCACTAGTATTATTAACATGAAGGAGCGTGGTCCTTGTCCCTTTGTTTCTGTCTTTGTGGTGTTGTGTAGAGGTCTCTGTTCTACTGTGGGGTGGGAAAATGGGTGCTGTGCTATTAGACAGTCATTTCACACACAACCTTTGGCATCTACTGAGCCAAACCTTTAAGTTCAAATTACAGTAGAGTTCTAAGGAGAAAGATGTGAAGGACTTTATTCTTAACTTTTTTGAGGCACGGACAGCGAGGGGGGGGGGGTGCAGAAGGACAGGCATTGACTATTGATGTCTCTTAATTGTGAGTAAACAAGGGTAAATCCTAACCAATCTTACATTTCAATGCTGCACAAACCCACTAGAATTCACGTAAAATTCACATAAAATCCATACATGCATCATTTCAATGTAGCATTATAGAATATGGCATAAGGACCAGATTAAATACAAAATGTACAAAATCCATTTATCCATTAGTGAATAAATAAGTAAGCTACAACATTGTAGTAGGCTGTATCACTGTCAATGATATTTGATGTTTTATCATTACATTATATTTTCACATTAAAATCTAAGATCACATCATTGCTTAACATGGCGAACATGAAATACAGCCATTTGCTATGCAAACGCAAATTACTTCTCCAATACATCAAATTCTCTGAAAACAGTTTACATCCCTGATTATTTGAAAACTCTACCCAAAGACTGGCCAGTGTATACTGCTTAAAAATTTGGATAAGATCCACTTATCTTCTACCCTCTATGCTGTTGCATCCAAATGACTAGTGTACTAGTTTCACCAAGAACAAAACTAGTGACATTTGTGACTGCAAATAGATATATAACCTGGGCCAAAGAACTGTAGTGTATAGCCTGCATCAAATTCAGTCTTGCAGACAATTCCTCTGACAATGTGAATAACCCAACCAAAACTTGATTGAATAAAAGTGGGGTTTGATTGTTTCAGAACTATGACACAAAAGGACAATTTTTCCTAAAAGAATGATCAAAATGTGATGAATGTCACAATTTGCCAAAACACCATGTATGAGTCACCTCTGGAGATCTTTAGATCTTTTGGTTTCGGGCTGTTTAGAAAACGCTCTCCAACCTCCAACATACCGTGTGAATCATGCCCCAAAGCTTCTGCCATTCATGTTGACTGATCTCTTTCAGTGTGTACGCACAAGGTAATTTAATGCAAAACACATACAGATTCTTAAGTATTAGATGTTAAAATGCAGCCCCACCCTTTCTCATAATCCTCTCCTGCATGTGGCACCTGCACTGCTGGAAAAACAGGAACGTTTTTGGGGATGGGGGAAGGTGGATGCTGAAGGCCTGAAGCAGGGACTTTAACGTCTGGAATATCTTTTCTAGGTTCCCTCCAGATTGTGGCCGTGTCTACCATCTGTAGTAAAAAACAGATTGTCCTCATGTGCCCGCAGGCCAGGGGACATCTCCCCATTCCAGGACTCCGGAAAATTCTACCACGTTTGAAAAACATATCTGTACAACTCTGTACAGTCTGAGAAGGTAATGACCTTTGGAGAGAGAGAGAGAGAGAGAGAGAGAGTGAGAGAGAGAGAGAGAGAGAGAGAAATGTAGACATGTGGTAAAAGGAAAGACTAATTATGTGCATACATTTGTGTGTGTGTGTGTGTGTGTGTGTAATGATATATTAATGATTAATGCACTCTTAGCCTTGTGCTGTGCTTCTCTTCATAAAGTGAGTAATGAGATTCTCTCTCTCTCTCTCTCTCTCTCTCTCTCTCTCACTCTCTCTCTCTCTCTCTCTCTCTCACTCTCTCTCTCTCTCTCCGACTCAGATCACAGCATAATGAATGGAGCTTTAGATCAGCCCTGAAAATAAAACAACAAAAATCTTCTGTTCTACATTTCTGAGCTGTAATAAAGAATAATTCCCTTTTCAACATATGCACACTCTCTATTTTTCTTCTGCTGAAAAGTTATTATGCTGGATTCTCATTTAGTGAGTTCAGGGTTGGACCACAATCTGTCTTTATAAAAAGAGAAAAAGAATAGCTTTGTGTATGTGTGTGTTTGTGTTTGTGTGTGTGTCTGTGTGTGTGTGTGAGTGTGACAAAGAGAGAGGGAGAGAGAGAGAGAGAGAGAGAAAGAAAGAGTTTCAGGGAAAATCCTGTCATTAAAAGTTTGGGAATGGTGAATTGGAGAGCTGTCAGCTCTCATGCCAATTAGTGCCAGTTTAAGTGTCAGTCGTAAGCTACACACACACACACACACACACACACACACGTACACGCATACATACACACACAGGACTGTCAGATTAGGCCTTTGTTTTGTGAGAGTTTTTCCTCTGCTTGGGTTCAGATAAAAGTTAAGTATCTGCCAAGCTGTGGTATAAACCATGTGTGCACCTATAGTCTCTCTCTCTCTCTCTCTCTCTCTCTCTCACTCTCACTCACTCGCTCTATCTCCCCCTCTCTATCTAACTGCTGTGTGTGTGTGTTCTGTCTATGCCAGTTATTCTCCGAGTTTTGTGCAAAGACAGAGGCTCCAGGAAAAGCCTATATTGGCTGCTGCACAAGAGCAGCCTAGAAATGTTTAAGAGTTGTTCATCTGCTACTGGGATACAATGAGATGGATTTCTGCATAGCAAATTTGAGAGTGTTGATATTCTCAGTATTAAAATTCCTGGAGTGGCTTGAGTTCACGTCAGAGACATTTTGAGCCTGTTATCATTGACATTGTTGCAATGACTGAGGAGATGGTGCCATTTTTGAGCGTTGTCATAATTGTATTTACTCCAGTGAGTGTGGTTTAAAGCATTTATGTAGCCCACAGTTAGCACTCTGAGTCTTCCACACGAGCCAATTTGCAGAGTAAATCTTTTTACAGCTTTTGCTGTAAATCAAATTCTGCTTTTCTCCTTTTTTGGCCACAGTTCAGCAATGTAGTTTTCTCTAGCGAACAGAGTGGAAGAATGTCTGAATTTTCTAATGTCCAAACCTTATATCAGCGTGCAATAAAACACTCACTCACTCACTATCTAAGCCGCTTATCCTAATTAGGGTCGCGGGAGGTGCTGGAGCCTATCCCAGCACTCACAGGGCAAAAGCCAGGCAAATCACAGGGCAGACACACAGACATTCATACCTAGGGGCAATTTAGTGTCTCCAATTCGCCTGGCCTGCATGTCTTTGGACTGTGGGAAGAAACCCACGAGGACACAGGGAGAACATGCAATCTCCACACAGAAAGGACCCTGGCCACCCGGCCTGGAATCAAACCTGAGACCTTCTTGCTGTGAGGCAACGGCGCTACCCACTGCGCCACCGTGCCGCCCTCTGCAATAAAACAGACAGTTTTAAATGAACTCTTTGTGAATGATCACTCCTCAGTTGTTGCAAAGACCTGACTTTTTGTCTGTGCATATCCCTTTTTGAAAGTGACCCATATCTACTGCCGCTGTAATATCACTGAAAAAAGGGTTGCACGCACAAATCAACTATGAAAAGAATTCTTGTCTCTGGAGCCATGTCTGTCGGCCTGTCCTCATAGCCAAAGTCGGTCATTATGGCTCTTCTGCTAATCTGTGCAATGATTTGAGGTGGAGTCTGAGAGCAAAATCCTCAGCTTATGGAGATAAGGCCCAAATGAAGAAAAAGAGCTGAGATCACTTAAACACTTAGTACAGCTGTATGCTGAGATCACTTTAACACTTTGTAGACCTATATGCTTTCATTTTCAATGGTGTCAGTGATGTAGATTTACAATGGAAGTAACCTGTTGCACGGAGAGAGAGAGAGGGAAAGAGAGACAGATGGAAAAAATCACTTGGGCCATAGTACAGATTCCACAGTTCTGCTCAAATTGTTCTTACTCAGGCAAGTTAAATGGAAACATGGAAAGATATTGAATTCCATAACACATAAAACAACGGTGCAAATCTGAGCTGAAATAGCGTGACTCTTCGGTTCCTCTTGTTTTCACACTTTCCCCTGCTTTTTCACACTGCTATACAAACATTCAATCTGTGCCACAAGTGAAGAACAAAATGTGAAATTCATTACTTTTAGCTGTGTGCAAAAAAGCCTATGGACGCTAACTGTGGATCATAGTTTTGTGTTAACGGATGTTAAATAACTCTGACATGAAATCACTTAGATGGAATTTAACACTAAAAAAATAAACATTTGCATTCCTGTAACCAACATGCATTCCTATAACTTTATCAAGCTAACAGAAGTGTGTGAAAAAAATTTTAAAATAAAATTTAAGCACAGATGTGTTGGCTGTGAGCATCTCCCTTCTCTCTTTGTTCCAATTAAACATGTCCCTGTGGTAGGGGGTAGAGGCAGCTTAAACCTTTCCATTGGTGCGTTGCATTTGAGTGACTGTTTGTTTTGGTAATAGAGTGACAGATTCAGAGCAGGGAACTGATTAATTATTTAGCCATTCATCTCTCACAACAGCTGCAAGCCTCTCTCTCTCCCTCCCTGCCCCCCCCCCCAACCCCCAACCCCCATCACTCTCTTTCTCTCTTCATAATCAGGTAAAATAAAATAAATAAATATGCATACAGAAAAAAAAAAACAATTTTTCAAGAGTGAGGTACATCACCAGAGGGTTCAAGGAGTATAGTGTGGATTAATAACCTCAGAGACTCGCAGTCCCCATTGATATCAGTGTCTTCACTTAAGGTTTGGCAGGCAGAGGGCTGTCAGAGAGTTGGTAAATGATGCTGTATGAATTCTGAATTAGGCTGAAACAGAGCACAGACAGAAAATACAATCAGAAAAATACAAAAACTCAAACGGAATAAAAATGTGGAAGTAAAGCATCATTTTATGTGGATTCACAATTGAGTAACAATAAGAAAAACAATAGGCCACTTGAATTTTCGATGAAATTAAGTGGTACTTTTTACTTTCTCTTCGATTTTTTGCTTGAGCGAACCTTCAAATTTCTTCTCTCTCTGTGTCTCTCTGGAGAATCTACAGTTATACTTATTTTTGCCAAGGCCTCTTCATCTTTCAGTACTCTTTTCTTCTCTTTTCTTTTCTTTTCCTGTCTAAGCAAAATACCTTTGGTAGACGCATGTCCTATGGAGTGATGTGAGGGATCTCTGGTCTAGAACAGGTAGGTTCTGTGGTATCAGCACAGTCTAAGTATTTATTCCTTTTAGCCCAGGACAGATATCATACATTCCTCCTTATCCATTATATGTAAATTTTCAATTCTTTCTCTCTCTCTCTCTCTCTCTATCTCTTTGACTCTCTCTCTCTCTCTCTCTCTCTCTCTCTGAGAAATATTTAATAACTTACCTCTCAGTGTTGATGATTTGTGTAATTAATTACAAAGACTTACAAAAACTTAATTGGACTATGTGTGACTCACTTTCGCATCAAACGTAGGTTTTTGAGATTACGGAACTGATAAAATCTCAGCTGAGGCTTTGTGTTCTGGCCTTCAGCTGTTCCCATAAACAGAATTATTTTAGGGGTAGAGCACAGGATGATAAAATGAAAAATTTATGACTTTTCCCCTGAATTATTTGAAAATTAACAATACCGTATGTGAAGAAAACATTGCCACAATATCAAAATTATTGTCCCACATCAAGAATTTTTAAAATCTGCCCAAAGCACCTTTCGCTTGAAGAGAAATAATGAAACCATGAGAGTGTTGTTTAAGAGAAATATCAAGAAACATCCCTGGTCCCAGATGGCTGCTGGAATGCTTTGACTGTCTTGCATGTCTGATATTTATAATACTTATTAAATGTCCACAGAAAAAGAGAGAAAGAAAGAAAGAAAGACAGACAGACTGAACAGATGTGTTGCCAGACTTCAGGGAACATATTTTAGGTCAGTGTGTTATGTACATAGAATTAGTACCATACACATCTCATTTCAAACCTCACAGCTGTTCAGTCCCCTCTCTCTCTCTCTCTCTCTCTCTCTCTCTCTCTCTCTCTATACATATATATATAACAGTTAGTTCCAGTCAAGTAAGTTGGACAAGAACATTCCAGAGAGTGCTGATATAGAGTATAACAGCATTTGGATGTTTTACTATTATGTATCACTTCACTTTACAGATGTTCCGATTCAATCGTTGTTTACACCAATGTTAACTTAATTCGCATTTACCGACAGCACAAAGGTGGATTTGTTTCCGTGTAAGATAAAAAAGAACCTAGCTAGCCTGCAGTTGGGTATGATAAACAATAGCTAGCTAGCAAGCCTACCTTATATCTAGCCCATCCATGTATGATAAAAAGTAGCTGGCAAGCCTACTGTCAGGTATGAAAGAAAGAAGCTAGCTAGCCTTTTTGTGTATGATAAAAAACAGGTAGCTAGCTAGCTAACTAATCTGCAGTCAAGAAACTGTTTATGTGTTGCTTGACAACAGGTGTAAATGTAATCCTGGAGGAACTATTTATGTCGGCGGAGCTGAATAAACAAAAAAAAAACATAATTTGTTGTCTTAAATTATCGTTACTGGACAAACAGCCTTGTTTGTTGAAATGTACACACACTCAAGGTCGTGCTGTTATACTATATATCTTGGCCTGTGGCCTCATGCCTAAGACCGAATCACAGCCGTGCTGATATACAGTATAACAGCACTCCCTCTGGTGTGATATTGCTCATAAATATATATATTCTACCGAAACCACGCTTACTAAAATAACAAATGATCTTTTATTAGCCAAGGATGCTGGTGCTTATATTCTTATTCTGCTTGATCTGAGTGCAGCATTTGACACGGTCGATCACAGTATATTGTCGATCACACTACACTATAAAATCAAATTCGTGGCCTGGCGCTCTCTTGGTTTAAATCTTATCTCTCTGAAAGAAAGCAGTGTGTCCACTATAATAATGTGACCTCTGAATACCGTGAGCTTATCTATGGTGTTCATCAGGAATCAGTCCTTGGCCCTCTTCTATTCTCTATTCAGATGATCCCTTTGGGTAATTACAACATTAACTTCCATTGTTATGCTGACAATACTCAAATTTTCTTACGGATCCAGCACAATGACCACTCTGAATTGGCTAACCTTGAGGCGTGTCTTTGTGCTATTAAGGGTTGGATGTCTTCAAATTTCCTGATGCTTAATGCAGGCAAGATTGAAATGCTGGTCATTGGTCCCCCTATGCATAAACATCTTTTTTAGTGATCTTACCCTAAATTTTGACAACTGCATTGTCTCTCAAAACTCTTCAGCTAAAAACCTTGGTGTGATTTTTGACTCTAGTCTCTCGCTAGTCACTCATATCAAAAACACAACCAAAACTGCCTGTATGGCTGATGCAGAAACCATTGTTCATGCATTCGTCATGTCTCGCCTTGATTACTGCAATGTTCTGTACCCTGGCCTGTCTGCCTCTAGTACCAAAAGTCTTCAGCTGGTCCAAAATGCTGCTGCCAGAATTCTGACCAGAACAATGAAGTTTGATCACATTACACCTGTCCTGGCTTTCCTTCATAATTTGACCTTGTTATAGACATGTAAAGCCCTTTGAGACTATAAATAGTGATCTTGGGCTCTAAATAAACGTGTATGTACATATATATATATATATATATATATATATATGTAAGCGACAGATGTTACAGGTTGCCGATGTTTTGTAATAGTCTTCCTTTTGTCTAACGTTGAGGTTTTGCTCAATCGTTACTGTTTGTTTTGCTTAATCGTTACTGTTCATTAAATAGTCAGACTGATTTGAGGTCGTTGTCTTTCTTATATTGGTATAAGCATTGGTAACATAGACTGTTATTGAAACCTGACTGGTAAGTTTCAAATTTGTCCGGTAAGAAAAATTTGTCCGGTAAGAAAAATTCCGCGGAGGAAACACTTATATATATATATATATATATATATATATATATGTATATATATATGTACTGTGTGTGTGTGTGTGTATATATATATACACATCTATGGTCATTTTTACGTCCCTGGAAGAAATAAGTAAAAAAAAAAAAAACTTACTTGTCACACTTACTTCACACCTAGAGAAACTTATTAAAAATGAATAATAGCTCAGTCATTAATTTTACTAAATATAAAGAAGCCTTTTCTGTATGGTTTTCACTATATTGCCTTTGTCCCTAAGCCAGACTTTGGAGCTTCAAACCTGCTTTATTTTGAATTTAATATTGAAATAATGTGTTCATATTGAAATTATTGTTAAAATAATGAGTTCAAATACAAAAAGCAACAGCCACTCAACAGGGGAACACATGGCATGAGAAAGTGACCTCCATGGTGGTAATAAAAAGAGGAAAAATCAAGGTAAATATGAGTTAAATTGAAAATATGTTTTACTGGGTGTCATTTCCAAACAGGTCACATTTCATATGAACGTAAAACAAAATTTCATTTAAAATTGTTTATTTTGTGTATATTTACTGCTACTTCTAAAACTGACATTAACAGGCTAAGATATCATGACATTTTAAAAGAAATATGACAAAATGTAATTTCGTTTCACAACAGGAAATGATGATTTCCTCTTAATTTTAGAGTGAAATATGTATTATTTGACAAAATCATCACAGCCGCTATCAGGATGTGTTGTTTCTATGGGATGGAGAAATAAACCATGGCAATGCATTTATATATATATATATATGTATATATATGTGTGTGTGTGTGTGTGTGTGTGTTAAAATGCAAACTGCTAAAATTTTTCTGACCAAAAATGGACCATAGCTGAAGAATTACCCATATATATATATACAGTATATATATATACCCATACGTATGTATAGATAAATAGTTACACACACACACACACACACATATGGATATTGAGTTTCTCAATACATATAACGATACAGGGCAGATGAGAAATACACCTGACCTCCTGATGGAGGTCTATGAGAGAGGATAAGAGTGGAGAAAATTCCAGGTTAAGAGCCTCTATCTAACAGTATGATTGTTTTATAGCTTTTGTCACTAAAATGTTACAAGCCTTCACTTTACATCAGTTCATTGCTCCATTGGGAGACAGAGAGAGAGAGAGAGGGAGGGAGAGAGAGAGAGAGAGAGATGAAATAAGGAGAAAGGGGAAAAAGGTACAAGTGGTGACTAGAGAGAGGGAGAGACAGGATTTACATGTGCTTGTGTCTGTGTCTGTGTGTGTGTGTGTGTGTGTGTGGGTGTATGTGTTTGTGTGTATGCTTGTCTGTGTGTGTGTATTTATTTATGTGTATGCTTGTGTGTGTGTGTGTGTGTTTGTGTATGTGTGCCTCTCTGTGTTTGTGTGTGTGTCTGTGTGTGTGGCTGTGTGTGTGTGTGTGTGTGTGTATTTGTGTGTATGCCTGTTGGTGTGTGTGGGCGGTGGGGTAGATTTACTTTATCCTTTAATGGACCTGCTTAATGCGGAGGGATGTTTTCATATTTCATAGTGACCTATGTTATCCCCTAATGTCCCAATGACCCGCTGCAGGTCAGAGTTGACGTAAGATAGGACAGGCCTTGTCTGACCTCTTGACCTTTCAGTATCTTTAATCCCATCTCAGTATGTCTCCAGAGCTGCACAGCTTCACTTATATCTACCACTGTGTGAAACTCAACTCCATATAAATCCAAAGTTATCACTTGGAGTAATGACTCATGTTTTCTGGAGTCCTACAGAGTTAATTACAGAGTGGTTTTACAGCTGTGAACACACACACCATTTCTGTTTCTCATTGCTCTCAGAATGGTGATTAGTGTGATGAGTTTCATAAGGCCAGTTCATGCTAAACTAATAAAAAACATTAGAACTGATCACATGAGTTTTTGCTGTGATGTGTGACAATGTCAGGAAACGTTTACTGTGTTATTAATTGTGTACTACTGTGTAATAACAGTTGGCTTCTGGTTACAATTTACCACAGTCTGGTGGTAAAATATCTTTCATTTAGGTTTCATGGTAGATAAACATTAGCAGTGGAAAGATCCTGGTAAACAGATGGCTGTGTGTTTGATTTCTGAGTGTCTTGCTCTTTTGGTGTGTTATCTCTCAGAACAAGACCTGTAAGTCACACCGGATAAGAGTACCTGCTGAGCTACTAAATTGTTTTTTTTCCCTCTCATGTTTTAAACCCTTTTCACTATCTCTTAATTTATTCAATTTATTTCTTGACATTAGACTGTGATTTACTCTACTTTAGATTTTAGTAAAAAGGAAGGGATTCATCTAATGATATACATCCATGTATAATAGACTGTATTCACTTGTTCTGCTTAGATTCATCTGCATTGTGCAAATGCAGCTAAAACAAACTGATTAAGACATGGAACGCATAGCAGAAACAATTAATCTTTCAGTTAAAGCCCTTAGCAAAATACAGAGTAATAACATTGAATTACACCTGAAAAGCTTCAAATGATGTTTTGTCTGGAGTAGCTTTAAATCACTGCTAGTGTTATTTCATCATATCATCACAATCTTATCAGATGACATGAAAACCTATTACTGGCAACACCAAAAAGTGAGTGCTCGCTAGTGAGCAAGAAAATGAGAGAGAGAGGGAGAGAGAAAGAGAGAGAGAGAGAGAGAGAGAGAGAGAGAGGGAGAGTTATAAGATGAGGATTGCCATCAAATATTGATGCTCTTTTTATGGTAGCATCTGTTGTATGGAGGCTATGAAATATTCAGGTGTGTGTGTGTGGGTGGGGCTCAGAGATTGATGTAACACCTCTCTCTCTCTCTGTTCGTCTGTCTGTCTCTCTCTCTCACACACACACACACATACACACAGTCAGGGGCCTGGGTTGATAGTATGGGGGTAGTTGGATTAAAACAAGGTCTAAGCTGCAGACAGTGGGCAGTGCTGGGTGACCAGGCAGCCTCTCTGAGGGACAGAGCTGATGGGCTGGATGGAGTAAACTCAGAAATATAGTGGAATCTTCAAATAAAAAATGACCTAGTTCTCTCTCTAGCAATCACACACACACACACACACACACACACACACACACACACACAGATATTAAGGGGGGGGGGGGGGGTCATTCTTATATCTCTGGGAAATGTTAGGCTTATTATTTTTTTTATATAAAACATTTTATAATGACCGTCTTCTTACCAGTACTCAAAGATTATCTCCCATTCAGCAAGACACATATATATTCTCTATTAAGTAAAACTCTTTTGGGCTATGTTTCTTTGTATTCTGCTAAATCATCTTTTTCTATCTCTGTCTTTGTATTAACGCCTACTCACATGCCTCACTCATACTCAATGCACCATAACAGGCTAACTCAACCCAACTGTCATACCTCACTCATACTCAATGCACCATAACAGGCTAACTCAACCCAACTCTCATACCTCACTCATACTCAATGCACCATAACAGACTAACTCAACCCAACTCTCATATCTCACTCATACTCAATGCACCATAACAGGCTAACTCAACCCAGCTCTCATATCTCACTCATACTCAATGCACCATAACAGGCTAACTCAACCCAACTCTCATATCTCACTCATACTCAGTGCACCATAACAGGCTAACTCAACCCAACTCCCATACCTCACTCATACTCAATGCACCATAACAGGCTAACTCAACCCAACTCCCATACCTCACTCATACTCAATGCACCATAACAGGCTAACTCAACCCAACTCTCATATCTCACTCATACTCAATGCACCATAACAGGCTAACTCAACCCAACTCTCATATCTCACTCATACTCAGTGCACCATAACAGGCTAACTCAACCCAAATCTCATATCTCACTCATACTCAATGCACCATAACAGGCTAACTCAACCCAACTCTCATATCTCACTCATACTCAATGCACCATAACAGGCTAACTCAACGCAACTCTCATATCTCACTCATACTCAATGCACCATAACAGGCTAACTCAACCCAGCTCCCATACCTCACTCATACTCAATGCACCATAACAGGCTAACTCAACCCAACTCCCATACCTCACTCATACTCAATGCACCATAACAGGCTAACTCAACCCAACTCTCATACCTCACTCATACTCAGTGCACCATAACAGGCTAACTCAACCCAACTCCCATACCTCACTCATACTCAATGCACCATAACAGGCTAACTCAACCCATGGGTTCATTTTGAGCATGACGTCCACTTTGCGGAGTATGTTTGATCTACTGAGTTTAATGGAATGAGAACTATTGTTGAAGAGTAACTGTATATGAATCACTTTTACATAAATCAACAAGTACAAACATGATACCACGTCAACAGCAGTTTACCAACGGTAATGAGAAAGAGTTCTACCTAAGCAGCTGGTGAAACAAACTTAAGTTTGTTTGGCATCCTGAAACAGTAAATGTCGCAGAGTAGTCACGCTGTGGAAAATGCTGGTTTTAATTTGGTTTTGGCTATTTGTTTTCTGGGTGTTAATGTGTGCTCTCTGTTGCTTTGGTGTTAGCTCTGTTTCAGATGTATGCAAACTAAGTTTTAGCTCTGATTTAAAAAGCTGTGAGAAAATGAAATGAAATGCAACTCTCGTTTCATCAAATTAATTCAAAGCTCTTCTGATGACTGCACCTCCTATCTCTCTATCTTTTTCTCTTTGCGTCTGATGCGTGTGTAGAGACACACACACACACACACACACACACACACACACACACACTATACTCCTCAGTCTCCCCAAGCTCCCCAATACGCACACACTTCCCCAGCCTCCTGACATGTCTTCAGTTCAAAGAGGACAAAGGAAAGAGAAGAGATAAGAGGCTGGATCCTTTTCTCTTTTTATAAACCTCTCCATTCTTCCTCACAGAGGAAATATTCTCTTCATCTTAAATCATCCCCCATCCCCCCTTCTTACACACACACACACACACACACACACACAGACACACACACATACACACATACACACACACAACCTCATTTCCTTTCTTCATTAGTTTCCAACCTCATTTTAACTGTCTCCAGCACGGCTTCCCCCTCCACTTTCATCTCCCCCTCCATCCCCTTTTCCCAGCCTTTTCCACTCTCATGCTCCCCTGCTCTCTCTCTCTCTCTCTCTCTCTCTGTTTCTCTTTCTCTTTCTCTCTCTCCCTCTCTGGTGCTTTCACTGTTCACTCTAACAAGCAGGCAGTGTAGGCTCTGTAAATTATTTAATGATGAGAAGAATTTCTGATTCTCTCTCATTGCCTTGATCTGGAAATAGTCTTCCTTTTAAACACACACAAACACACACACACACACACACACACAAAGAGAGAGAGAGAGAGATTTATTATTCATCCACCATTTTATGACAGACTCATACAGAAGAAATTTTGAAAATTGTGTATAAATCAATCATTGACTGAATTTGAAAAGGAGATTATAATTTAATTTTCCTTCTTTTATGTTATGTGGTATTTTGTGAATGAAGGGGAAACAAAGGAGGATGGATGAAGAGATTCCAAATGAGCCTTTTCTGATGGGATTATTGAGAAGTTTCCAGACACTTTCCAAGACTCCTTCCTTAACATGCTCTCTCTCTCTCTCTCTCTCTCTCTCTCTCTCTCTCTCTCTCTCACACACACACACACACACACACACACACACACACACACAGAGTCAGCTGTCATTGTTAATAAATAAAGTCTACCGTCTTGCAGAAATCATGCACATGTGTTTGTATGTTTGTTTGTGTGGTATAGTGGCATATGGCTCACTGGTAGTTTCCGAGGCCATACAACATGTAGTTGGAGTCAATGTGTG
Source organism: Chanos chanos (assembly GCF_902362185.1). Taxonomy (NCBI): domain Eukaryota; kingdom Metazoa; phylum Chordata; class Actinopteri; order Gonorynchiformes; family Chanidae; genus Chanos; species Chanos chanos. The sequence continues at coordinate 44,361,919 of NC_044497.1, forward strand.
TGTGTGTGTGTGTGTGTGTGTGTGTGTGCGTGCTTCAGAGAAGTGTGACAACAGAAGAAGTGTTGTTGATGTGAGGATGGGTTTGGGGGAGGGTGTGGCAATGAGAAGACCCACTAAAAACTGTTACTGGCGCTTTCCTTGGGATGGACTGTGTGTGCGTGTTTGCATGTTATCTCTTGATAATCAGTAGCATGGAGGCTGAAAAGAGAGCTTGATGGGAAATGCTGCTATTTTTCCAGTAGACCTTTCAGGCTCCAGTCCAGCATGGACTATCAGTGTCTGTGCATGTCTCTCTCTCTCTCTCTCTCTCTCTCTCTCCCTTCCCCTCCCTCTGTGTGTGTGTGTGTGTGTGTGTGTGTTTGTGCGTGCGTGTGTGTACAATCTGAAGGCTATTATTCTACTGATGTATGTGAGTATATATCCAGTTTAAAGTCACTGGAAACATAGTTCATCTCTGATCTCTAAAAATTGTGATTTCCTCCTATTTTGTAATTTTGTTTTTTCTTCCCATTTGTGTGTGTGTGTGTGTGTTAACACATTTCTGGAGGATCAACATTCAGAGAAAGAAGAAGAGTCATCTTGCATCCCTATAATATGATGATTATTTAAATCTGGGTTTTATCTTTCACAGGCAGTGGGTTGTCATCTTATCTGAAAAACGTAATTACCGTTGGTTCATTTAGATTATCCATGCAGGCTGTGCTGCGCATTTGAATATGGTGGTAAGACATTGTGAGAAAAGAAGGGTGATGGTGGAGAAACGAATTATCCATTCATGATGAAATGTCTCTCTCTTCTTTCTCTCTCTCTCTCTCTCCGCTTTCTTTCTGACTTTTCCTCACTCTGTCCTTTTTTTCTGTCCCTCATTCCCAGCTCGACAGAAAAGGAAATGAGACCTAGACTCCACACTCTGATAAGAAGAGAAAGGAAATTACTCTGATATTTCTTATGTTTCTTGCATAAGCCGCAGACAGACGAAGAAAGAGCAAAAGAGAGGGAGAGAGAGACATGGAGAGGCTTTTCTTTTTTTTTTTTGCCTCAATACTATAGCACCTCTCTCTTCTCCTCTCTCACACACGTTGTCACATATGGAGCCCTGTTGCGGTGGTATACAAAGCTGGGACACTGGGAAAAATGTTATGACGTTAGGACATTTCTCATTTTCAATCTAATACCTCATCTGAAATACACAGCAGCTATTAAAACCCATGTCCCAGAATCCACTCTTATTTCAGCAGCCCTATGACTTTCAGAGGGTAGGGGGGGAGAGAGAGAGAGAGAGAGAGAGAGAGAGACTAAGAAGACCAAACACACTACATTGGGTTAAAAAACTGGTCTTCTACTTAAATTCTACTAACGCTTGCTGCAAAGATTGCTAAAAATGAGAAAACAAGGTGACACGAGTCCAGTAAAAAAGTTATATCAGAGCAGAAGCCAAGGTTATGTTTAACGATTATTATAAAATGGAAAAGCCTTTGTTACCACATTTATGGGCATATTATATTGTTTATGATCTCATCTAATGCCCACTGCCAATTATACAGGATGTGATGAAATGCAGGGACTTCAGTGTTTCTGTGGTCAGGGAGAATTCTTGTGAAGTTTAGTTGAAGCTAAGAACATGCTTATCAAGTCCAGCTGAAGTTTAATCTTTTTTAGCTCTGTCTGTGACAGGGTCAGGAGAAAACAGAGTCTGGTGCATGCACCAGCAAAATGAGTCAACCCTGACTCAACCAGAGGAAAGAAAAATAGAGAGAGACTGAAAAATAGTGACAGAAATAAAAATTACGGAGAGACTGAAACATCCACAGGCTTTCATGTTGGCAAGAGTGTTGTGTTCTGGGTGGAATATACAATGTGTCCTCCTGTTCTATTCTATTCTATTCCATTCTATTCTATTCTGTTTGCCTCAGAGATGTATTATTGCAGGTCTGTTAAAATAAATTAGATGTGAATGTGAAAAGACATGTGAGCTGCCAAGAATTAGATTTCTTTCTCCCTCTCCTCCTCTCTCACCTTTGAAACCTCATGTTCACACTCTCAACCTCTCTTTTTTTTCTTAACCCAAGTAGTTATGACCCCCATGGGCTAATTAAGAGTCAGGCTGCTCCCAGAGTCATGCTGAGAGAGAGAATGGCAGGAAAATGAAATGTCTAAGGGTGACAGAGAGTTGTATATGCCCTCATTATAGTGCAGAGGGTGTGGGAGTGGGGCAAGACAATGGAATAATGTTGACAGTAATAGAGACATTTTGCTGACTCTGTCCCTATAGTGCCTCTTTCTTTTTCTTTCTTTCATTCTTTCTTTCTCTCTTTCTTTCTTTCTTTCTTTCTTTCTTTTTTCAGTCCATGTTTTTTAACGGCCATCTTTCTCTCTCTCTCTCTCTCGTAGTGATGGTAGTAGTAGTATCTGTAGTCGCTGCAGGAGAGATTGTAGCAGTTGCCGTGGTTGCAGTAGAGGTTTTAGCAGAAGTTGTAGCAGTTGCATTACACAGGTGTGTAATATAGGGACATGAAGAATAGATACTGAGGAGCTCGGTAAAACAGAAGGAGAGAAAGGACTAAGGAAAAAATTAATGTGATATAACATCTAATTAAGAGCAATAGGAAGAGAAAAGGTCTCTGACTTTGGAAAGAATCAGTGAAACGCTGAAAGATAAAGGAGAATAAAAGTGATAGAACGAAAGCGTAAAACGGTGAAGAGATCAATAAGATGGACTGAGGAGTCTGAGACAGGTGTGCACTGGAATCAAATAACAGAGAGACATAAGAAACAGGGAAAGAAAGGCAGACCAGATAGAACATAAAGATGGAGAGAAAACAGGTTTGAGCCAAAGCAGCATTTGTCTTTACCTGTGGGAGGTTTCGAAAGAAAGGTGTGTCTGTTTCCTCCTTTATTTATCTATTTATTTATTCATCACTTCTGTTTTTGGACTTCCTCTGTCCAGCGTGACGGTGTCTGAGGCCAGACGCCAAGACTGAGGCATGCTGGGGCACTGGCAGCACTGCTGAGATCTTGGGATAACGACACGCTGAAAATGGTGAAGCCTGCTGAGACCCCGGAATACAGAGGTCGAAGGTAACAAGTGCAGAGGAATAAATAGATTTGGAGATGGTGCAATTGGGAACTGGAGCTATGGGACATATTTGGGGCAGGATCTTCAAGTCTTACAGGAGTCTCTGAGGTCCAATTTTATTCCCTCATTTCCACTGGGTTTTTCCATTTTAGAAATGGTTTTTCTTTAGTCAGAATGTTTTTATGGGAAACATGTACCATGATGCGGTGCCCCTGATGTTACCTAATAGATTAAGGAGACTTTTGCTCGACAGCACAACAGTAGTGTACACCAGGGGCAGGAAGCTGGAGTCCCACAGATACCGACGGATTCCATAACGTCCAACGTCACGATTTGAACCAGCAACCCTCTATGTTGCCAAGGCCAGGGCAAAAATAATAAATAAATAAACCACCCAACCAGAACATGTAGAAAAAATGGGTAGAAGACTCATGGAAGGAAGAGTAGGAACCACTGGATGAACAGAAACGTCGCATGAAGAAGGATCAAATAGGACGGATGGTGAGAGCAGCGTGAGAGAAAACGGTTGCATGGAATAAAGAGACAGAAAGAAGAAGTGTCAGAGAAGAGATGTTCAAGAGAAAGACGGAAGGAGAAAGAGACTTCAAACTTAGACAGAGAGTGGTTGGAGAAAGAAGAACGGTTCAAAAGCGGAATCAGTAAGCAGGTAATAGTAAGGTGGAGAACACTTACATTACCACAACCATACGTGTCTTACTCTTGAGCAGTTGATATCCTCAGAGATATTGATTATGCGGCTCTTTGTCTTCTCACGTTTGTTCCAGTAGAACGTCACTACCAGCTCATCTTAACAAAGACCTGTCGTCTAAGAAATAAACATTGTCCGGGTGCTTTGTGCATCTTGTATGAAATTTATAATCATTTGTATTAGTGTATGTATTAGTGTGAAGGCTGTGAGTAGATGGATGTCTGTATATGAGAGAGCGGTGGATTTGTACTGATATGTGTGCTTCTATTGTAAACAGTCTCTTCCGTGCCTCTCTATGAGTTTGACAATAACAAATTCCACTCCTGAGACCAATGTCTACACTCGACTGTAACAAACTTGAACTAGATGTTAGCCTATATGTCTTCTCATGCATATGAGGCCAGCTGTTCCAGTTTTTCTCAGTGTGAACTGCTCATCTGACAAACTTGGAGGACAGTGCTGCTATTTGACCATCAGTCAGCTGCGATGAGAAGTGGGCGGGATAAAGGCTGACACATCCCACAAAGGGAATGTGGACCTGAGGGAGGCCACAGCTGGTGAGTGTGTCATAAGGTTTGAACTGTCAGTCACAGATGCAGGACTCCACACTGCTCTGTGAGACACCTTAATTGGGCATTCACTTTAAGATCTGACACATACACAACTTTAAACGTAACGTGTGTGTGTGTGTGAGTGTGTGTGTGTGTGTGTTTGATGCTCTCTCTTGGAGGCAGTACTGCCTGTCTCAGTCTTGGTTAGTTTCTGATGGTGTTGTAAGAGCTGTTTTGACAGGGAGCCGATTGGCTGCTGCGTTGCCCTAAGGGCAGATTCCACATTAAAGGCACTCCTTCAGGTTATACTCACACACACACACACACACACACACATACACACACACACACACACACACACTCCCCTCTCACTTGTAGATGCCTCTTCAGTAATGTTAAACTGGGTGTAACGGTCCAGATTTGAACTCTCCTTTTCTCACTGTCTGTCTGCCACACACACACACACACACACACACATATACACACACACACACACACACACACACACACACACACTTACTAGCTCTTTGCAGACTGTCTGTCTGAGTGGATTGTGGTTTTTGAAAAGCAAATCCTCAGCTGCCCAGAATATTTTCTGTGTTACCAAGAAAACGTTTAAAATTTCCATTACTGAGATTAAGGTAAGTCAGATCCTCCGACTGGCACAGAGAGAACTATTTATCTGTGTGGGAATCCTTTCATTCTGTGCATCCTCTTTCTCTCTTTCCATCTTTTTCTGTCTGTCTCATTTCTTTCTGTCTGTCACTCGAATCCTTTTTGATGAATAAATGACATAATGATACACCCATTTCACACTTCTTTCTATTCATGTAATGAATTATGGTAGCATGTCTCTATAAGCGTTCAGTTACACTGCTTCACTACTCGTTTTAGTCATAATGTAACTGTAATAATAATTGTATATGGTAAGAATGTAGCAGAACATTCTAACAGCCTGATACATTTGCATTGAGATCACACAGGCTGACTATGATTGACTATGACGCGTTACTCTTTCACCATCTCTCAGATACAGAGTCTGGTAACTCTCAGCTGCTTACTATGTTCTGGAGAGAATTACCACATAGACAGAGAGTCCAGAGTTGGATTTGTCATTTTGTTGCTGAACGTAATATGACATTTGAGTCTTTGAAGAATATATCATATTCTACAGTTTTAAAGTATTACATACTAAATGATCATTTGCGTTAATACATCATTTCAAATACAGTCACTATCTTACATTGGCCTACTTTGGTATTACTGTGACCCTAAACACTCTTGACCAAAACTGGTCTCCTCATAGGAGACCAAACAGACTGTTGTGTAGCTGCTGTAATGTTTTTAGGCTCTTTAGATCAAAGCCATGTCTGAAATACACTCTCATGAGCCCCACACAGATGCTCTCACACACAAACAGGAAAGCTGTTCCTAACCGTGTACTAGCAAATATAAATCAGTGCAGACAAAAGCATTGAAATAGATGAAAAGATGAAACAAACAGAGGCGTGTGAACCGTGATATGACCCAGATGAGAGACAGGTCATGCTAACACAAACAGAAAAATCAAGATTCTGCTCACAGACCAGAGCAGCCTGAAGCAGTGTGTGTGTGTGTGTGTGTGTGTGTGTCACTGCTGTGTGAATGCTCTAGTAAAGCTTCTCCTCTACACTTGGATTACAATTTATAGCGTTACTAGTTACTAGTAATCACGCTTATGTGAAATTTTTGGTAAAGCGTTTTGGTACCAGCGCAACAGTATTGAAATCTGTTTGAAGACATCCAGCTGTTATATATGTATGTGTGAGTAAAGGTATTAGTGAATGGTTAAGGTGTGCTCACTGGTTTGCGTGCAATGAGTGGTTCTGAATGATTTTAAGGGGTGTGTGTGTGTGTGTGTGTGCATGATTGGTTCTCCAGTCCTCAGGTCTCGTGTGGGGAACAGATGGTGTTCATTGATTATTCATTGCAGGCGATGGATGAGGCTGTCACTGAGAGGGGGAAAGGTGTATGTGTGTGTGTGTGTGTGCGTGTGTATCACAGAGAGAGAGAGAGAAAGGGCTGTTGTGTGTCTTTGTACTTGGCAGGTAAAGATGAAGTTATGCAGACTGACAAGACTTAATTGAAGTGGTGTTGATCAATGCCCTGGTGTGTGGTTGTGTGTCCCACAGGAGGGACAGTCGGTTTTGAACTGATTAGATGTGATAAGTTGTCAAACCGTTAGTGTATGGACAACAAAGAGAGAAAGAGAGAGAGAGAGAGAGAGAGAGAGAGAGAGAGAGAGAGTGTCTCACCGGTAATGATCAATAACAGGTGATCAGTATAATCCTGTGCAGCATACATCGCTCAGTGAGTTGAAGAGAATAATTAGTTCTATAACTCCAATATTAAAAATTAAAGACTATCAACTCTGATTATGAAAGATCATGGAACATGTAGAAGGTGATCAGGTCATTAAGGTTAAATTTTCATTTGCTCACATTCTTCCTAGTGATGTTTCTTGAAGTCTGTAGACTTAAAAAAAAAAAACTCTGTAATTATCTTTTAATGTTTTCCCATCTTGGCATAGTGTAATACTGTGCATTAGATGTTTGCAAATGAATCAGTAAAAAGCATATCTATGCACTTCTTCAGATGTGTTTTTTTTTCCTTTTTTCCATTATATAGCTTCTCTCCAGTGACAACAGGCAGAACTGTTCGCTGAATGCTCTGTTTGCTCTCTCTTCAGTTCCTCACACATTTCAGGTGTTCATCTATCAAGGGTGGGTTTCAATTGTCATATGTTTTTTTCTTTTTCTTCTTTCTTTTTCCACGTAATAAGAAAAAAAATGACAGCCTCGCAAAAAAATTGACTTTGTTGTCATAATGTTGTGCCATATGAACACAGCCAGATGGCCGCTGTGGTAAATGTTAATCATTAATATGAGTTATGAGTCGTGTTCTTTTATTGCTTTGAATCAGAGTGGATAAAAGTCAGAGAGAGTAATGAGTGAGGCTTTATAGGAAAGAGTTGTATTGATCTGTGATCAGTGGAGAAATTACAGGACTGCTGTACAGTAAATCAATACTGCACCTGCTGAACAAGACAGAGAGAGAGTGTGTGTGTGAGAGAGAGAAAGAGAGAGAGAAAGAGAGAGTTACTTACAAATAATGTGCCAATAAATGTCCCGCTTATGCACGTGAAACCCGTTCTGTCACTAGTATGTTTCCACGCACACTTGTGCGCACGCAAACGCACACGCACACACATTTTTTTACTTTCTTTCTTCAATTTTTAGACCTTTTAATAACTAATTCCTGAATGTGAGGACATGAGTGTATGGACTAACAACAGTTCAAACATAGTTTAACAACACAGCACAAGTAGATGAATAAAGAAATAATTCACTTTTAATGCAAACTGTTTCACTGCATGTTTCAGTGTGTGTGTGTGTGTGTGTGTGCGTGTGTGTCCCAGTTTCCAAAACAATGCCTCTATTTCATGAATCAAAAGACAGACAAACAAATAAACCGAAAAATAGAAAAGCTTTTACCCTCAGTGATCAAAAAAACCCAAGAAACTACTTTATCAGTTGGCTATGAGGCTGAGTACTGTACATGACCTACTTCCATTGAGTCACATGCCCTAACATGAAAAAATTCTGAAAATATAAGAAAAATAGTAAGGAAAAAAAATGCATTTGAGACAGCAATATGAGATACATGAAGCATACATATGAACCCAACTCTCTGTGTCGCTGTGGATATGGAAAGGTGAGTGGTACATTCACCAGATACATTTCCAATTTCAAAAGTGCCACAGGTGATGTAACCCACTCCACCAAGAAATGTTGTTCACCTAGACCATAGCAGTGGACTCTGGATGTGTTTAAAATATTTTAAGTTTCCAAACTGGCATCTGCTGTCATAAAATATACAGTGCATCATCCATATGGCTTACAATGTAAATTTTCCCAAACTCTAACATGATACACATGCATTGTGTGTAAATTAAACAACAGAAGGTAAATACGTTGTCTATGGGATCAAAACACACTGGGTCGGCTTAAATAATCTTTAACACACCCTCTCACACACAAACTGATGTCCATCTGGATATCCATATCACTCACATAGCTACACCACAGATCGTGACTGATTAGAAAGGTTTTACTAAGCTAAGTAGCTGAAAGACAAAGTGAAGAGCAATACAGTAGTTGGTTTCCCATTAAGTTTACAAAGTACATGAAAACCTTGCACTGACACTATTGTTCCTCACATCCATTCATCCTTTAGATAGTCACTCCTCTACACTTTTACACCCATATGCTCACCTACAACCACACACTATACTACACATCAGGCAATATCTGTACAATGGATGTCTTCCCACTGCCTCACAGAACACATAACACATGCAGAACCAAGATCCTGCCTGTGATCTCAGTGGCCATCTAATGTCCCATTAACTCATCTGTATGACAATGTACAGGTCAATGACCACAACAACAGTGCGCTTCTGCAATAATAAAGTAAAATAAAATTAATGTTTAAGAAAAGGGGGAATTCTGTAGAGCTTGGTTAGAACATTCAAAAATTGGTGAGCCTTTTTCTCTGAAATTGTTTTAATGAACTACACATGTTAACGAATGAATAATGAACAAATGTAATAAGTGTAACAAGCTAAAGTAAAAAAAAAAAAAAAAAATCTTTTTCAGTTTGTGCCAGATGGATGATGTTTGTCAGTCCTTGGTTCGCTGGCCTTGACAGTTATGATTATTACCAGCTGTAGCCTTGCATGCTAATTGACTAATGAATATGCTAATATGCTGATTACTATGCAAACAAACCCAAGATAACCAGTCTCATCTTCATTCCATGGCCTATCAGCACATGCACGTGGATAGGTACAGTCATAAATAGTTTAGACTTTCTTCTTTCTGCTTTAGAAACCCGCCCCCCCCCCCTCTTTTTTTTTCATAATTTCTACACTAATGGATCAGTGCTGGAGAGTGACAACTTCTTATTGCACAGATGGCTGCATTTTGTTACATCAGCTTGTTAACAAGAATGAACCACACCCACACACACTTCATTATATCAATATTAAATTTCAAATATTGTCCATGTAAACCATACCCACTAGATCTGCGTGCACTGATATTTATTATCTAATAGGCACACATAGTCCCCCTGAATTCTGTAAAGCCTGAAACACACATATACACATACCAACACACAAATGCTCATACACCGGTAGAATGGTCAGTTGGTCAGGAGCCACATTGCCTGGCTTTGTCATTTGCATTCAAGTGCCTAGTTCAAAACAAAGTGATAGGGGAAATGTGTGTGTGTGTGTGTGTGTGTGTGTATGTGTATGTGTGTGTGTCCCTTATGCTGCTCATCCCCCACTGTCTTTAGCTCTGATGCTTTGTCCATGGGTATTTTTTAGTGAGTGGGTTCCTTGCTTTACAAATCACATGGAGATCACTCCTGTGCCCATGAAGTTGTGAACTGTGTGTGTGTAACTGGCACACAGCTGTTAAAATGTTAGAATCATCATTTCAACTGCAGCTGCAGCTGAGAAGATTCACAGCATGAAACACACACACACACACACACACACACACACACAGGCACGCACACACACATACACATGCACACACAGACACACACACACACACACACACACACACACACACACACACACACACACCTACACACGCACATGCACACACGCACACACGCACACACGTACGTACAGAGTCTCTGCCTTTACCATGGTATAATTAAACCCAATCACTTTAACAGCTCAGCCTATCTCTCTCTCTCTCCCTACCTCTTTCTCTCTCTCTGCCTCTCTGCAGTGATGTTTATGGGCGCATTGATTTACCCAGGGTTTATATTGTAATGCAGACAGGGTTTGTAGCAGATCGTAATGTTGTAATGGAGAGAGGGAGCGAGAAAGAGAAAGAAGGAAGAAAAGCCTAAGGGTTCTTTTTCTCCAGCCTTCCCCTCCTGTCTCTTCTGGTTGATGTATTTTGGCCTAAAAGTGTGTGACAGAAAGAGTAACAGCAAATGAGTATTGGCAGTGCAGGGCCTATTCCTCACACACGCCCTATCACTCCAAGTACACTGACATTGAGCCAAACACTATGCCCTCCATTACTGTTGCATCTATTCTCCATATACACACCCAAGGCCTCAGCCTCTTATCTTCACAATGAGAGAGAGAGAGAGAGAAAGAGAGAAAGAGGGAGAGAGAGAGAGATTAAATGAGAACAACGAAGGGGAGGAGGGAGGACAGAGAGTGAGGGTGAAATAAAACATGAATGACGGCGAAAGAAGGTGGAACAGACAGAGAGAGAGAGAGAGAGAGAGAGAGAGCAGTTAAGATGAAGCTGGAGAAAGAAAAGGATAGTTGGAGAAAGGAAAGAGAGAAGCTTTCCTAAAAAGAGAATGAAAGATAAAGCAAGAGTAAACAAGCAAAGCTACTCCAGATCAAACTCGACGCCGACACTGCACTTTCCTCATTATAATCAGAACTGTCCCTGGAGCAGATGCAGCTCTCCTCTCAAGCTGCTAAATAGTGGGTGTAAGAACAGCTGTATCTTACCAGAACACAATCTGGCAGCTGCCATGAGCAAAGCTAATGTATACAGGACTACCCACTCTTCCTTTCTGAAGTCTGAACAGTGTGAATCCAAGGGAATCTCATGTCTCCATGTGTTTTTTATATGTAGTATATGTGTGTATAGTGTCAAATAAAATAGAACAAAAAAGGAACAGAATGTAGGACGGAATGCTTAAATGACATAGAGGCTTGTAAAGTAAACTAATGCTAAATACAATTTGAAGATACTGAGGATTTATCTCTAAACAGCAGGCTATTCAGACGCAGGTTATAACAGTCTCTGAAATGTAAAGCCTCTTTGTATGTATGTATGTATGTATGTATATATGTATGATAGATAGACAGGCAGACAGATAGATAGATAGATAGATAGATAGATAGATAGATAGATAGATAGATAGATAGATGAAGCCATATTGTTCCATGCCATTCCAAACACGATTCAAGGTTATATTGTGTTTGAGGTTACACAAGAGAAGAGTAAAATTTAATATCATTTCACTAATGTACTGAGACTGTGCATTATCTGTATGTCTCCATTGATTAGACCATGCTGTAAAATCCCTAAAACCACAATCACTAGGTATTAAAACACAGAGCTTATCAAATTCATAATGTAATGAAATGATGCTTTAGTGTCATCTATTTTGCCCTATAGGATCAGTGAAATGAAGAGAAATGAATGAATGAAGAGAAGAGAATGAGGGGAGAGAACGAAGAGAGAGACTACTGCAAGTCAGCCATGCCAACAGTGTCCCTCGAATTTAATGAATTGAACCGAGACAGAAAAAGAGAGAGAGGGATATGAGATGTGGATATAGAGAAGAATAGATGAAGCAGCCAAAAGTGAGACAGGAAAGGGGGATAATGAAAGAAGGAGATGGAGAGAAAAAGAAAGGTAGAGAATGAGGGATGTATGCATGAACTGTCTCCCTCCGGCCCACTGTACCTTTTCACAGTTTTAGATGGTAATAGATTCAGTCTGACTGACAACACATTGTTTCACACACAGAGGACCTGCTAACATCATGTCCCCCTACCCCCACCCCTCAGCCCCCAGCCCCCAGCCCCCAGCCCCGCTCTCCCTCTTTCTCTCCTCCCTTTGTCTTTGGGGTGGAGAGGGTTCTGGCACAGTTTGAGCTGGGCTAAAAATAGAAACAATCATTTATTCATAAATTGAAACATCAAATGAGAAAGACAGGGAATAGGGGGAGGGCAGGGATAGTGACAATGGGAGAGATAGAGGCAAAAAAAGAAAGAGAGATTTGTCTGAAGGAGGAAGGAGAGAAAAAGATGGGGAAAAAGAGGAAAAGATAATGAGAAAGAAATCGAAGGGAGAAGGAGAGAGAATGTTCTGGACAAGACCTATGGTTATCAGACAGTGATGTCAATCCAAAGATAAAATTTCTCACATGATTGATCATGGCTTTTGTTCAGCATGCAATGCTTTATAAACCAAATCTCAACATTCTATTATGTGTTGTGGATGGATTAGGCTAGATGAGATTAGATTGGATTAGATTGGTTTAGATTAGATTTGGCAGTGAGTCTGCCCACATTAAAGCCCATCAGCTGGTGGATCAGTGTGTGACTGGTTTTATCGTTTTTTGTTTTTTTTTCTGTCCGAAATGATCAAATCCTTCAGTAGCAGTAAGGGGCCTCAAAAAGCCAACATCAGTACAAGGCCAAAGGTCATGACCTCTGTACTAATATTTTTACATGATTGGGAAAACAGAATCATTGCCTGATCAATACAATGAATATGAAAAATATTGTTAGAGTGTCTTTATTTGTAAAAGACTGAATAATGCATTCTTGGATGGATAATTTATTAATAAAATAATAATATTTAATCAGTCGATCAGGTAGGTGAAGGAGTTTCAGAGCGACAGATGTTTAGCAAGGAAGTAAACATGTTATATACACGCACACCCACACACACACACATTCTAATCAAATAGTATTGTAATCACCATTCTCTTAACCTCTTACATTCTGCTTTTCCATACATATAGTTTGCTTATTACGATTTACTGCATCCATCTCTCTTTGTCTGTCTCTCATTCATCTGTTCACATCTGCTGTAGGAACAGTGTAATCTACAGGAAATGTATTTCATCTGATTATGCTTTCTCGTAATCCTCACTGTTTACGTTTCTATTTTAAACTCTCATAGAGACCCAGGTTCAAATGAGTGGAAATATGTGTCAGTGCATAATATTTTAACACAAGCAATCATAGTGAGGAAAACAGCAGAACAGCTATTTCTCTACTCTCTTGAAGAGGAAGTGCACCCTCACCAAAATATGGGCTCATTTTCACATTTATCCCCTTCTAATTACATTGTCAACGTTATTTTTCTTGTCATTTCAGTACGACAATACGTGCCAACATTTTTTGTTATATACACTTTGAATTCCAATATGAATATCAAGGCATTATTTTCACAAGCCCACCAACTGACAACTGCTTCAGATCCTTTAGTTTTTTCTTTTTCTTTTTTTTTTTTTTAAGTCTCATAGTCATCTGTGAGATGAAAAGTGAGAGCGCTATTGGTAAAATTACACATTACAGAAAATTCTGCGTTCGCGATAATCGGGTTTTTCTTTGCTTGCCTTTAACTCATTTGACATGTTAAAACCAATTTATGTAGAAATGCACTGGAAAAATCAGCAACCATCACTACCTCCGCGGACAATCAGTCCAGCGCAAAAATGGAAAACAGCTACTTCTGATCAAAGAAAAAAAAAAGTGTTTAATCAGAAAACTGTTCAGGGTTCTGGCAAAGCTCACAGAGCTAAGAGTTTTAATGAGTCCATATGCCAAAAAGGTAGAAAAGCGCTACTCTTTCTCGCCCCTTTACTCTTGACTAGAATTTAATTTTTACATGGGAAGCAGGTTACTGCCAGAGACAAAAGAGATTGGTCACTGTAAAATGAAGCAGACTGTTGGTGCTCCAAGACATGACTGGCCACCCTGCTTTGGACTACACGATATTTACCAAATAATGTTACTATGGTGATGAATGGATTTGAAAAGGTAATCTCAGTGGGCTGTATAGGGCTAAGACATCTTGCACAATAAAACAAATAGATGTAAAAAATGTTATCACTTTATTTTCACCACCAGACATTTCTATGTATAGGCAGTAACCTATCACATCCTCTACAAAGCTAAGCTTTTGTGTCGTCACATAGCCAGCAAGCTTGCTAGATTGTGATTGCATCTTTACAAACAAACCAGCAAATTACACTTTTGATGTTTTCTGCAACCTGACTTTCAGCTTTGATTGCTAATACCAAATGATACAGCTGAATCAAATTAAGCTTCAGTCAAATGAAGTTCAGCTTAAATCTCCATTTCTGATGAGTCTTTACATCAATACAAAACAAGTTGACAACCCAGTCTCTCTCTCTCTCTCTCTCTCTCTCTCTCTCTCTCTTTCATGCAGTGAAACATAAATGGCATGACTCCAAAGATTAATGACATCTGCACAAAGATCCCTGTTTATTGAAACGAATCATAAACTCATGGCAGGTACAACACACATCCAGCAAAGCACAGAAAGCGTGAAAGCCATTAGCTTCTGCATACGAGGGGCTACAGGGGAGGGCGGGGTGGGGCTACAGGGGAGGGCGGGGTGGGGCTACATAAGACACCATAAGCCTTTTACATGGCTGCTTAAGACAGAAATACTCTCTCATACAACTACATTATAGAGCAGACTGCCAACTTGAATTCAGTGGAGAACGTTTAGAGGCTTTGAGCTTTCCCCTGCTCAACCCGTTACATTACATGGTACATTCTTATTTAGTGTTTTTATTCTTTTTGTCATGGTTTCAAAACGATAAAAATAAGTGAGTAAGACCTTTTTTTTTTCTTTTTACTCAGACAAACTGAAACAAGGAGAAAGAAGCCAAGCCAGTGCAGACAGTCACACAGGAACATAAAAGGGTTAACAGTTTGGAAGAATCAGAACTAAGAAACAAGCCACCATTAACAGTTATGAAAAAAAGGGGAAAAAAAAACGTACTTCTCTTTTTCCCCATACCCTCCCTCGTAGTAACGAACCTCACACTTTCCAACCACAACACGTCCCTCCCCACCCCAAGCTCCTCTTTGCCCAAGTTCAAACCCCTCCCCCTCCCCAGAATTATCAGTAACAGCATCATACAATGAGAGGCATTCCTACAGGCAGACCCAGAAGAGTAGAAATAAAAAACACTCATGCAAAAAGAAAATGGTTTCACATGTAATCACAATCACAAAGGTTAACCTCAGCAACCCATGGACCCAAACAGCCTGATCATAACGCCTTTATAACACAGTCGTATACACTTATTAACGCATTATGTCAAATGCGGCGTGATCACTATGTATCCTAACTTTGTAATGAAGTGCAGTTCTCATAGATATTTTTTAAAATTTTATTTAACATTTCCCCAGGGAAGATCAACTACAAATTACTTTTCCTTTTTTAAGTATTTTCTGATGTGACCTATTTGCTATATGGCATTTACACTTCTGAATGTTATGTAGCATCATTGGGTCTGATAGAGGATGTGCTACACTGGTTTTTATAATTATAATTATGTTGTAAGTACAGTGAAATGTAATACGACTGAGTTATGTAGGTGGTATGACATGCTAATTCAAGTGAAGTTCTACACAATCCCTTCAAAGATCAACAGAGCTTTCAACAGTCAGCGCCTTCAGCCAATTGCTTGTTTGATTTTTGAATGATTTTCTAAATATTTTACCAACATCACATATTCTCAGATATTCTCCTTCACTGTTAAAAGTGGAAACAGCAAGTTGAAATAGACAATGGTTGTTAGCAATGCCTCTTCTTTGTGAATAGCACCGGTCAATTTCCTGCGCTAGCTAGCCAAGATCGGAGGGAGGGGGAATCCATTTTGGTTAAGAGTCCATGTGTAGTCCATAAATGCCCCCCCTCCCACCAGACTCTGTGCTTTGATGCACTGAGTGTTCCAATAGCGCTACAGAGAAAGAGTAGATGGATATTTTGCAATGGAAAGTCATTGTGTTAAAAAAAGAAAAGGCGTGACGTTGTCTTTTGGCATCTGTTTCCACTCCTTAGCCTCTCATACTTACTTTGTTAAAGTATGTCTTTGTCTCTTTCTTTTAATCTACGATATGTAACGTCTTTATAGAATATTCTTTGCAAAGAGTTCAAAAACTTTTAACATCTCTTGTCCGTGTCTTCGTTCTTTTGCTTGTTATAGATCCATTTTCTTCCCCAGTAATGACCGTTTCCATGCATGCTGCCCCACTGTCATGGTTACAGTTCCTGGGAACGGATGACATGAAACAATGTGACATTGTACAGGACTTGGTGTCCATTATTCCAAGCATACAGTGCCCGGTCTCTGGGATTATAATCTAGCATTGAGATGTGAGAGTACTTATTCTGAAGGGCAATGTCAATATATTCGTAGGTAGAAGAGTTGGTGTGGAAGGCATAGTAAACCTTTGTCCCTCCTGAGTAACCATTAGTGACATACAATGTGCCACAGATCATAAACGCCTCCCCTGCACTACGTTTCGGATGATTGGTTGTCCAGCTCTTGATGACCTGCAGTGTGATTGGGTTTAGCTTGCTGATGACAATGTTGCCTGCATTCTGATTGGTAGCATAAACAGCCCAGAGCCCGCCCTCGTCCACCATCAGATCAATGTCGGAGTGGCCACCCCAGGCATAGTGGTAGGCATTGCTGTAGCCGGCGTTGTCCAATCGTTGAGTCTTACTGATGGTGGATGTTTTGAAGTCAAATTTGATTATGGTGTGACTCTGGAATTTGTTGAAGTAAATGGAGCCGTTGTAGACCACCTGACCTGTGCCAGACCATGGGTGGGGCAGCCGGTGGGAGGTGAAGTTGTCAGATGTCATGAAGTCAGTCATGGACTTATACTCCCGCACAAAACGGTTGTTATGATAACCATCCATGTACCACACCTACAAAAAGCAAGGTGAAAAAAACCCAACGTTCTAACAAGGATTTAGCGAAAACATCATCACAGTTCTTAGGAACAAATTAAAAGGAGCTGAAATAGCCATTGTTGGATATTCGACAATGACAAAGATGACCATGTTCAATTCATGATGTATGCATGCATGTATATGTAATGATTTTTACTGAAAATAAGTCCATGAAAAGACATTGCCTCTGTTTAATTTCTTGAGCAAATAAAACAAAGACAAATGAACGAGAAAAGGAAATAGTGACCTGACCACACAACTTCTGTGTATTTTCTAAAACAGAAAATGTAGCTGTGACTCCATTTAATCTGTGTTTGCTGTCAATGTTTTGATACCCACTAGCATAAGCCACAAGGCTTTCCCTCTGGAAAATGAAATCATGGCCTCAGTCAAACTGTTAATTAAATCTGGAACTCTCTCTCTCTGTTCCTCTCTCTCTCTCTCTCTCTCTCTCTCTCTCTCACACACACACACACACACACAAACACACACAGAGCTATGGTAAGGAGGGAGAAGGAAAGACAGCAGCTGGGCGGCAGTCTTCTCAGCTCTGTAGGGATAATGCGGGATTATTCCGGCTAAAAGTACCCTCTTTACAGAGTATTCTCAGCATGCCTGGCTCTCCTGCCTCTCATGGTGAGGGGAGGGATCTTTGGAAAGCCTTCTGGAGCTTTCAGGCCTGGTAGGAACTCTTCCTGTTCACCACAGAGGTTCCCATAATGCTCCAAACATTCAAAGACACACTCATACACAAATATGCACGGGTACACACACGCACACACACTGATGCACATAGAAAAGCAAACAAAAACAAACATACACACACACACACACACACACACACACACACACGCACGCACGCACGCCATGCCTGTTGGCTCATCAGTCATTCAAAATGAGAGCCCCTTTCCCAGTGGTGACAGAGACAGGGGTTTGTACATAGTTCTCTTGAATCATGCATGATCTTCAAACAGTGGAGTTTGTGTGTGTGTGTGTGTGTGTGTGTGTGTGAGCATTTGTGGGTGGGTACTCACCCTGGTGTCTCCTTCAGGAGCCAGTGGGTCGGTCATCCAGGATCCAAATCTGGAACCTGACGTCTTAATGGTGATAGGTTCACTAATTCCAGTGAGCTTCCCACAGGCTGCCGAACACAAACGCACACTTACCAAAACGTAAAATCCTCTACATACGGTGTGTCTCTGTGTGTCTGTATGTGTGTCTGTCTGTATGTGTATGCATACACAAACATACGTTTATATCAGGTGTTACTAGGGGTTGATTAAGGTGCTGATCAGTTCAGTCAGAGTTTTGTTCGCTCATTTATTGTGAGAAAGGGATGTCTCTTTGGTATCTTTTATGACAGTTAACATTTGTGTGATTACTCATTAGACACATACTACTGCATTCAAAACTCCATTCTGTATCTGAAGGAGCCGCTGTTGCTGTTGTAGCCAGAGCTGAAAACAGAACTGTTGTTTTTACTGGTTGTAAATTATATGAAATTGTTGTTTTGTACTAGGTTCAACCTCTTCAAGGGAGTGATCAGATCATTTAACATTACACACCTCACAAAACCCCTTTTACTGTCTAAGATCAACTCCATCAGTGTTTTTCACTGTAGATGTCTTTATCACTCCTGTCTCCCTTTTTTTTTTTACCTCTGTCTTGTTTGAGATGAATTGTTCAGCTGATACACGCATACTCAATCAATTGTTCAGCTGGTACACACAGGCTATCTCTGTCTCCCTCTTTCTCTTTCTGTGTTACTAATTCACTTTTATCCTTTCACTCTTTCTTTCCAAGGACTGTAGGCTTTGAACAGCTTAGCAAACCTTGATGCTTGTGAATGCATGTTTGTTAATGTTAGGATTCAAGGTACCAGATGTGTGTGTGTGTGCGTGTGTGTGTGTAATAAGACTGGACTAGAGAGATGACTGTATGCTATTATCTTTTTTGATGTCTATTGAAACACTGCCTCCAGTATTTTCATATAAACTTTGCATTGTACACCTGTCCAGCAAAGTGTGTGTAGATCATTCTAGTACAAGTATGTGTGTGTGTGTGTGTGTGTGTATGTGTGTGTGCGTGTGTGTAACTCAGTGGAACAGTTATATTTTATGTCTCATTTAAACCCTCTACTGTTCATGTGTTGAGTGTGTATTAACATTAAATTTGTGGTATCTGTGTGTCTATATATATATATGAATATATGCAGATAGCTCTCTTCTCCTACCTAGCTTCTGCATGCAGGCGCGTAGCCTCTCCTCTAGGCTAGTAACGCGGCTGTGCAGGTCATCGTAGTCATAGGCCCCCATCTCCTGCTGCAGTTCCCCCAGCATGGAGGTAAGATTCTGCACCTCCGCCTTAAACTGCAAAACCAGCCTGGCATCCGCCTTGTACTCCTCCAACACAGGGATCAGGGGCCTAAGCTCCGCCATTTTCGCTTTTATGGCCTGGAAGGGGTTAGAATAGGGCTGGGTTCAGATGCAAAAAAGCCAAAAAAAAAAAGTCCTGCCCCCAAAAAAATAAACAAAAGTTAAAACCTGTCTACACCTGCGCCCTGTCTATCCTAGCCTTCACTACTACTTATTTGTGTGTGTGTGCGTGTGTATGTGTGTGAGAGAGAACACACAGTGTTTGTGCCTCTGTATGTGTGTTTGTGTACTAGAATGTCTGTGGGATTTTGTATGTGTGTGTGTGAAGGAGAGCCGGAGAGAGAGCCCAAAGTCAAATTGCAGGATCCGGTTTTTTGGTGCTGTAGACACAATCGCTCAGAAGACGGAGAACAATTGGGAAAGCACTTTTATTGGTTATCATTCTTTAAAATGCAAACAGCAAAAGGGGTTACATGCTCATACATGTCACAAACAACAATGTGAATTTCAACTAGGTTTTATTTTCTCTCTTAAATGTCTATTAGTTCAGTTACCAAATAAACATAGACAAATAAATGGAACTAAAACAATAGTAGTAGTAGTAGTAATAATAATGATAATAATAATAATAATAATAATAATAATAATAATAGTAATAATAATAATAATAATACTAGAACTACTAATAATTGTAAAGAAACTTAAGAAGCGTTTAGAGTTGCATGCAGGAAGGGATCAGATTGGTGGTTGATAGGTAAAGGGGAGGGTTTTTCTCACAGCTAGAGGTGTATAATAGAATATAAGAATCGTGACAGAATCAGCGTGACTGATGCCCACTTCAGCCAATCGTGGGTTTGACCTGCCTCTTCGGGCCTCTGGCTCTCCTATCATGTCTTAAAGTTAGCCCTGCAAGCAAGAAAATGACAAACTGAGGACAGGGTTCTAACTCTCTAACCTGTCTAAGACACACAAAGACAAACTTAAACACTCAGTGAAACACACATACATATACACAATCACACAGTCTCACACTCTCTCTCTCTTTCTCTCTCACACACACACACACACACACACGTCAGTATGTCATCACGCTTGTAACATGCCATAGTTGCGAGACATGGTTTGCAGGCATGCAGTATGTGAGAGGGGTTGGCATAAGGAGTGAGTATTGTTATTATGTTGTTGCAGTGTTGCCATGGTATTGCTCGAGTCTTCCTGTTGTGTCGTAATGGGGTTGCTCCATTGTCTGGTTTTGCTCTGGTGTTGTTGTAATGCTGTTAACAGTATTATCATTATGTTGCTTCTGTGTGTCTATGATGACTTATATCCATGGTTTTGCTGCAGTGTTACTATGATGATACTAAGGGGTTACTATGCTCCAGCTGGGTATCGGAGCTATTGAAATGTGCCAAACTATTTGTTCATGCACTTTAATTAATCTTTTTAAAATCTCTAAACATCTGTCATGCTACTGAGCAATTACCAAACTATAGAACATACCTGTATATTAAATGTTTATAGAGTGTAATTACAAGGTAATATCTATTTTATTATAGTAAAATGATTTCACTATTGTTATTTACATATAATAATTAGGCGTGTAATTCATAATTACCAATAATCGTGCAGTCATACCAGCACAGGGATTTCACAGCAAGTTAGACAACCAGTGTAGCACTTTAGAAAAAGTGAAAGCAAACATTCTAACCAACCTCAAACCTCAGTTAACAGACCCAGTGGGGCTTTTAGAGATTTGCACATGTTGGCTTTCAACATCACATGTACTCTCATTCCCTTAAACTCTCCTAATGCTTTTTTCTTTTAAAAACAAAACAGGCAAATCCAGGTTAGTTTGGCTAACCTACAGGGGCAGGACCTCAGGACAACAGGCTAAGACACAGGAGCCCAAGGAATGGGGCATCACACTTCTACACAAATACAACATTAACAAATATGATTGACCAGGTTACATATACAGGGATTACAGTAGTTAAGGAAAGGTTATTATTTTTCATCTTTCACCATTGTTTTTTTACCTTAAAACGGCCCTATGGATGAGACCATCTGAATGATGAAATTATTCCCATTGCTTCCAGACAAAAACTCTAATGTCAGTCACTGCCAGTGGAATACAAGTGCCAGTGAATTACCCCATCCATATGGTCGCTTTAAAGTAGGAAACCCAATGATGAAAAGATAAATGACTTTTTAACCTTTCCACTTAGCAAGCTCCATTCTTTATGTCTATGCATAAAAGATATAAAGAATACACAACATTCAACAGAAGAAGAGAATATTACCGTGTCCTGAAATGAAACAGACGAAAAAAAACGAGTGCTTTAGATTATGTTTGTTTTTTGTTTTGTTTTGTTTTGTTTTTGAACATATATTTGAGTGAGTTTTGGAAAGGAGTAGAGGAGTATTACTGTGTGTATTACTGATTCACATAATGCTCATCAGCCTGACATTTGCCTTATGGGTGAATAAGACTGGAATGTGTGTGTGTGTGTGTGTGTGTGTGTACCTTGTATTGCTTGGCGATGTTTTGTTTGTGATTCTCCTCCACCTGTCTGAATTTGGTCTCCAGGCCACGTAGCTGATCCTCCATTTTAACCACATACTGCAGGTCTCTCTGAGTGCGCTGATCCAGCACCTGGATTGACTGGGTCATGTTCTGCACCTGTAAAACACACACAGACCCCATTTTTATTTTGGTCTAATATCTCACTCTGACTATTCATGTACATTTTTTAAAAAACTAATATGTTTCTCTAAAATATATATTTTAACATAAATGCCAAATTCTCTCTCTCTCTCTCTGCGTCTTTCTGCTTTCTGACTCATTGCATCACTGTGTTGTTTTGTCTCTATCAGTGAAGGTGTAGGATTGATGGTACTCCCATGACCGCTCTACTACTTCCAGGGGATCTCATTAGTACTGCTGCTCTTAGGGGTGTGTGTGTGTGCATGTGTGTGTGTGTGCGCGTGTGTATAGAGAAAAGAGTAGTGATTGCCAGGGGCTAGCACTAAAGATAACCCAAGAGAGAGAGGGACTGTTGTAATAAATGTGCTGAAGAGGAGCTGCGTTTGGTTGTCATGGACAGTGTCCATGGCAGGGGGAGGTGCAGGACATTAGGGTGTCATGGTTACCTTTTCCAGAAGCTGTCGCAGCTGTTTGGTGCGTGCATCTCGCGAACACATTGTCTGCTGAGGGGCCACCACAGTGCACACACAACGACCTTCACTGTCCTGAGCAGAACTGTACACCTGCCATGACTCCTCCGGGTTAGCAGGTAACACCTGAGAGAGAGAGAGAGAGAGAGAGAGAGAGAGAGAGAGAGAGGGAGGGTGAAAGAGAGAGAGAAAGGGAGAGGGACAGAGAGAGAAAGGGGGGGAGGGAGAGAGAGAGAGAGAGAAAACAGAGAGAGAAAAGAAAGAGATTATATGCAGGAATGAGATGATTCCTTGATTCTCCAAATCCCAGTCGTCTTTTCATTAAACATGTTTCTATATTTAGATACCATTTATTTATGTCACGCCCACAAAACTTACTACTTACTCACACACGCACAAACAACGCACACAAACACAGGATTACGCAAACCTCCATCTGGTCATGCAAATGTCAGCACACCCCCTCACCCCCTCCTTACGATACCTCCATCCAAAGAGAGGGAATACGATCCATCAAAGGGAAAAAAATTCCCCTCTAATCCCATGCCATGAGATTTGGAGATTTCTGCATGTTTCAAATACATACAAATGTCTTACAGAGTTGAATAGGCCAGTATCTTTTTTTTTTTTTCTTTTTACATATTCTGTTTTCTGTTACTTAAATTGATCCTTTTGTTTCATTCAATCATGTAGCGCCTCATAGTAAGTAAGAGTCTTGATGTCTTGAACAGTAGATACTTCAGATTAAAATCACAGACAATGTCTCAGTGTATCTGTAAAAGCGCTGTTTAAAAGAACTGTCCATTTTCAATCTGTTGTATATTAATGAGCGATTTAGCTTCTATCTGTTTCACAGCTGTTAAAAGCCACCTCTGGATTTAATTTAATCTCCTAGACATCATCATTTTTCTCATCTCTGTGAGGCCATACTGACATAGGCCATACTCTCTCACACACACACACCCACACACCCACTTTTTTCTTGTAAAGACCTGTAAAATTGCAAATACCAAACACAGATTCTCTCTCCCACACACACACATACACACACACTCCCTATCAGTGAGTGAAACTCTGGTGGACTAATGTGGAACTGTGTAAGTGCTGCTCTCTCTGTTCATTCAGAGAAAATCCTGTTAACGGGGTGCGGCACGTCCGCCGTGCTGAGTGCTCAACATTAATGGGACACAATCTCTGCTTCAGAGACTGGTACAAATCCCCACGCTGCATTATTAAGAATAATTCTATTGGATACTCTCGCCTTTTGGGACACAGTTCACTCCAGATATTAGGAGTAGAAAAAAATGCAAATTAACTGCAAAAATGTCAGTGTGTGACATCTCTTTAAAATTGCTTATTGAGAGACTTCAAAATGTAGAAAACAAGCCCTTTTTAAGCAGCACGGTGAATTCTACACTCAATAAATGCTATGTTTCAGTCCTTATTTATAGAAACAAAAAGATGGCTTCAAAACCTCATTTACTCCTAAATTCCAGACCATGGCAGCATGAAACCCATTCCAATCACACTGCACAGGTAGACAAGTCAGTTTGGACTACATTTAATTGAATGACAGTTGGCTAACCAAAATTGCCTGATACTCTGCAAAGTCATTGTAGCAAGTGGATTCAGAGAGAGAGAGAGAGAGAGAGAGAGAGAGGACAGGGCATGGAGATGAGAGAGCTCTCCTTTTTATTTACAGTCTCCTCATCACAACTCTTTTATCAAAGATTAAAAACAAAACAAAACATAAATTTAAACTGCCCACATAGTAGCAAAATAGCCTCAATTTTCCCCTGTAAAAAAACAAGCTCTGAATCTTTGCCCCTGTCCTCCCTCCTCCTGACACTTCTCTTCCAACAATAGCAGAGAGAGGGATCAGAGAGGAATGATGCGACTCACCACCACCCCACCACCACCCTCCCCCCAAACCAGAAAATACGCTATCATAAAATCAGGGTCTTCTTGCAGACTCGGTGAGTGATACTGAATTGCAGTAGATAAAATAGATCTGCTTTTTTCCTGGAAACCTGTATTTTTCATCATGAGAAGTCAAACAGGACCATGAGGACAGCTCAAGCTCATACAAATGATTTGCAACGGCAGATGATAAAATCTGCAAGTGAAAAACTATTTCACATTAAACCCCTAAAACCTTCCAAAAAAAAAAAAAAAATCATATTCATACTAAAAACCACGACTTCTAGTCTACACTAAAGACAAATTTAAAAAAAACTGTGACAGAAAATCAAATGACTTCTCTCTCTCTCACACACGCGCACACACAGACACACACACAATCTAAAAACAGAATGCATCCAGTATCTTCTGTACAATCAGGAAGCACCAAAAGCACGAAAACCACATTGACCCCTTGATAAATCGTTTTATTATTTCATTCCATCAGGAGAATTAAAAAAATATGTCTAGCCGCACTTACTCCAGTGCTTCGGTCCGGATAGCCTCCCTGGGCAGCGGTGAGTTTGGTAGTATTAAGCCCTACCAAAGACGGCAATGTCTGGGACATCCAGTTGGTAATCATGGCCATGGTACTTAGCACCACGCCGATCTTCAGCAAAGGCACCGACATCTCTGAGTTCTCCGTCTCTTACCCAAGCCTTCATTCTACACTCTCCAACGGGAAAGAACAGTGGCTAGCTGCGCTGCCTGCACAAACCTGGAGAATCGGCATCATTTTCATAGCCTTTGTTGTCTTTTCCCTTTGCCACATTTTGGATTGTGGTTCCAAGGTAAACATCTCTGTGCGACTTACTGACAGACTAACTGACTGACCGAACTGGTCTATATTAACGGATTAGGGTGCAAAGGCGAAGCGGGAAAGTGATCCACAAAGCCGATGGAACACCGGGAACAGGTGTGAAGACCAGTTGCAATGAGGTGGTTGAGGCGTCCGTTATTCTGATATATCTATCGTTGGTTCTTCCTATGTTTCTAATGTTCTGTTTCGTTCGTTGGTTAACACCGTCAGTTTGCCTTGTGCTCCGTTCAAGACAGAGAGGGTGTGTGAATGAACGAATGGGTCGTACACCTCACATCCTCCGCTTGCTCTGGCTGAGAAAGAGGCGGCGCCACGCCTCTCTATATACACGGAGCGCAGCTATGATGTCAGACTCACTCTGCCCAAACATGACGCCCTTTTTGCGCACCCTCCGGGAGCCTGTTTAGGTATGTGCTTCTGAAAAACTCGCGCTATTGTTCCCCTTGACATGAGCCCAGTAGAATTTGGGGAAAAAACTCGAAGGTCGTACTCGTTTTCCTCTGGAGGTCAACTGTGTGCGCACCTGTGCTTAATTACCTGGGATCTTAGTTACATTTCTCTGGCGACCCACCGTGGCGTGCGAGCTGTCGGGCATCCATAAATAAATGTAACCCGTTTGAGACAGTTACCAAATTACAAAGTGTCATCATGTAAGCGGCAGTGTTCCGAAGGGGCTTGTTCAGAACTTTTGGAAAGAAAGAAAGAAAGAAAGAACGAACGAACGAAAGAAAGAACGGTGCAATGAAATGTAAAGTCTTTAATATAAATACTGTAGTTGAGAGTCTAAATTCAAACAGATAGAAAACGAGGTGAATAGAAACAGACTAAACGAGATGGCGAGAAGTCACAAACTGTTGTTAATTTTTGCTCTAACGGTACTCGCAGGGTTCGGCCAAGCTGACAGGTGCTGCCGGTGACGCTCTTGAGTTCACGAGAGCAGAGTGGCTTTCAGATTTGAAACAGAATGACTCGAGCGCCCTCCTGTCGCCGTTTACAGTACTGCGATGCGTTGTCGCTTTATCGGTAACAGCAGTGAGTGAGTGTATGAGAGAGAGGGAGAGTCGTCCGAACAGTGAAAAATACCACAGTGACTCTGAGTCTGTTAGCTTTGCTGGTGGTCGAACTCCACGTCTCCTGGCTCTCACCCATACATTATCAGATTTGGACCTGGTCATGAGTGCTGCACGCCATTAACTGCCTCATGTGGTAGAGCAGAGCATGTCTGTCTGTGACTGGCAACAAATGCATCAATCAACAAGTCTTTCTTTTGTATGCAGAAATATTTACCATTTTGCGTGACTGCCTTTTCTGTTCTGGCTTTCCTTAAAACTAGCTAGTAGGCCGATTTAACATTTATGGACGTGTATTAAGGTAGCCATTTCCTAGTTGTATGTGGCCTAAGCATAGACTCTGGGAGCAGGAAAATCTGTCTGAAGTTATAGAAATAATTTCACAGTATTTCTCAAAATTAAGGATAATAACTAAGGGCCAAATCAAGGGCAATCATCTGAAGCTCCTTGAAGTCCTGTCTCTCCTCAACACTAGCCTGACCAACCCTCTCAACTGAGTGACCTGGCTCAGCGGAGACATTCTCTGTATCCTTTTCATCTTGTACCTTCACTCTGTGCAGTGGTAGTTCAGATTTTAATGACAGTTTTACTGTTAAATTAAAGGAAACATTTCATGTTTGTCATAAGAGGGGCACTATCTCATTGCATTTGAAAAGCCACACAATGTAAGTACTACTGCCAGTGCTCACAACAAATGCTTTAACTAACTACATCATTGTTTATACTTTCAGGTAAACAATGTTGTGGTTTTCTTCTGACTAAGAATAGCATAGAAAGCCTGTGCCTAACAATATAGAGAGAAGAGAAAAATGTGGAGCCACATTCAGGCCTAATTACAGTCCAAATGGCAATTTGTTGTTCTGAAACATACAGTAGTTGTCTCTCTTTCTTACTTGCATTCTCTCTCTCTCTCTCTCTGTCTCTCTCTCTCTCTCCCCCTCTTCCTCCCATTCTTTCTCTCTGCCCTGTATGTGAATGATGAGTTTGAATGTAATTAAACATTTCCTACAAAAGATATTGGTCTACCATGTGCCTGTAAAATGGTTATGAATATTACAGTCCCTACTGCTGAGAGAGACTGACAGACATTTTCTCCATGCCTTTTATATTAGTCTTAAAACATACACTAGTCTTCGTTCCTGTGTAGTGATTTAATAGTAATTGCACTATTATAACTACCTTTTCCAAGACTGTAGCTGCAAGGCCAAATAGCTTTTGGGCCATGGGCTGATGTAATTACTTCATTTATAATCCATAACATGACATACATTGAAAAAATGTAAATTCATGAAATGAAAACATATGGATTTGAATTCTCTCTGTGTCTATTTGCATGTGTATGCACACTCTCTCTCTCTCTCTCTTTTTCTGTCCCTCTCATACATACTCTCTCATCCTGTCTCTCCTTCTGTCAAATTCAATTCAATATGTTCATTAGCATGATAAAATGACTCATTAGTATTGCCAAAACAACAGAAAAGGAATCTACAGCACTCTCAGACAAACCCCCCCCCCCAAAAACTATAGCACAAACAGAAATGAAAAACGAGAAATACAATACAAAATGTGACAATGAGTTACAGGATAAAAAATAAGCAGGATTCTTTTTGGCAGCAGAAAGCAATAAGGAGCAGTTTTTTCCCCACAGGGGGAGTATAGGATGTACAGGGATAACAAAAAACAACAGTTAACTTTTGGTGTTCATGTTTTTTTCAGTGTCTGAGTACTTTATTCTGATAAAATCTTTAAAAGGGGTCAGACTGGGTGTTATTCTGCTCTGCGTTTGTGACTGTATCTTTGTTATTGTTTTATGGTGATTTGTTTCTGTCTAACTGAACTAATGTTTATCAGGCACTGAGACTGAACAGTATCAGTGTTGGTTTGTAAACGCAAGGATCAATAGAGTGAGGAACAGAAACTTTTCAACACTCAGATCTCAGTACTGCTCCAAGCTACTACTGTGAAGTGTAACTGCTGTGAAGAGATGGTGCTCTTGACTCTTTTCAGCGATATGAATCTTTTGAATCCCGGATGAGATGCCACTGAGTTGTTCAGTGGGTGAGCATTTGGATCAGTGAATGTGCCCTCTTCATTCAATGAGTGAGTACTAACTTATGTCATTTAGAGGGATTCACTCAGACTTGAAACGGCATTCGGTCGGAGTTCCACTCCTGTTCATTGAGCACCATGGCATCATTTGGGAGTCTGTCCATTCAGTAAATTCTCCCAAAATGACATGGTGCACTAACAAAGACATCTTGCTTCTATGAAACTATTTGTTCATGCTAGGGTCAGTCTGCTGAAGGAACGAATCAGTGCATGGTAGTGAGCTGGATAATTTTGTTCACATTCAAAAATAAGGAATCGTTCATATATGATACAACTTAAACCAGGTGTTAGAATGTGGAATGAAGTGTTGGGCTAGTCTGAGGCTCAGGTGGGATGTTCCAGAGGGTTATAAGTTCCAATGTCTGTGCTGTTCCCATGACCGCTGCTGCTGTGCCATTAAGTAAGGCCCTTAAACCCAAGTTCCTCCAAAGGTATTGCAACACAGCATCCCATTACTTCAACTATGAACAAGAACAAACCTGCAGGATGGCCCTTCCATGCCTTTTTTTTTTTTTTTTAACGAATATTGCTCTAATTCCACGCTGTACGCATTACTTTTACTTTGTCTCTATAGCTTGTAGTTTCACAGTTTTTCTCTGCAAATTTGAGCATGGAGGGTTTCAAATGGATGTTTATTGTATTGCTATGCAAGAGAAACCAACACTGCACATCAATACAGAACAACTGGTTTGGTGGCAATTTAAACATTTTGAGCCAAATTTTGATTGAAATTTCTCTAATTTGCCTTCTCTTCTAGGCCATTCAATGTCGATGTGAAATGATATTTCTTTTTTATCCAAAATTTTTTATCCCAAAAAAAATATGATTTATAGTGTTTGATTTTTTGTCTAAAAAGAATGTGAAATAATGACTTGAAAAATTTGGATTAAAAATCAATCAAATTTGGATTGGTCACGGCTCATGATAAATCCCAGGGTCCTGAGATGAGCAGGAGACACCAGGATCAGGGTATCTTTTAGACACTGGAATCTGCAAATAGGAAATTCTCTCTCTCTCTCATATACACACACACACACACACATACACACACACGCACACACACACACACATACATACACACACAGACCCTCTTCTACACTCCCCCTTTTCTAGACACTACATCAAATGGAAAGAATAAATAAACAAATAAAAAAGAAGAGGATACAGGTAGTCAATCATGTGTAATGTGATGCAGAAACCCCTCCTCCAGAAAGACTGGATTGACTGTAGATGCAATTTGCATAGCAAGTACACACACACACACACACACACAGGAGTAGCTCAAATGGATTTGTGTTTCTTGCATATAGGAAATGTGTATGCATGTGTATATGTGTGTTTCTGTAAGTCTATGTATGCTTGCTCAGCTCCTCTGTGTCTGATAATGGTAACGTGGGACAGTAAACACATGATATATTGATGACATGTGAGCTGAATATTGCCCATTTTCACACACTGTTACTAATGACATCAGG
Source organism: Chanos chanos (assembly GCF_902362185.1). Classification (NCBI taxonomy): domain Eukaryota; kingdom Metazoa; phylum Chordata; class Actinopteri; order Gonorynchiformes; family Chanidae; genus Chanos; species Chanos chanos. The sequence continues at coordinate 44,391,851 of NC_044497.1, forward strand.
CAGAAATCCTACCCTGCAGGAGCTTGCAGAGTTACTTTTCCAGTTACATTTACCTCAGACATACACCCTGATCACTAACTTAAACACTCACAGATTAATCTTGTAAACTGCCTCTCTTATTCAACCACAACTCCCTAAACACTGTCCTCTAAACACAAACCTGCACACTCACCCAAAAACATTAACCTATACACTGGTGTACAAACCAAGGCACTAATCTGAACATGAATTCAGAATCCACATTAAGTTAATGATACCTCCTGCCAGCTTCTACCTCCTGCCAGCTTCTACCTCCTGAATACTTGTACATTATACCTCTAATACTCACTCAAGCACTCACCAAAACAATAATAATAACATTAAATAAACAGACAACCAAACACTATCTCTGTGCAACAATTAAATTATTAGCCCCTGATCTCAGCACTACATATTCTACCACACTCACCCAAGACCACTAAACATTCATCAGAACACATCCCCAAATACTGTCACAAACACTCATACAAATATTAATGGTATAAGTCTGAATTCTCAAAATGACATGCTTAGCAAGATTTGTCTTCAGCATCCACCCTAACACTAACCTACACCTACACTAACCTAACCTACAACCTGAACACCAGCCTTCTAATACTGACATTAACAATATAGTTAGAAATCAGCAACTACAAACATTGCTATATAAAATACAACGCATGGCAGTTTGTACCTACTAAATTGTTACAATGCCTGTGTTCTCTAAAATGTGAATACATATGTAATATTCTAATAGTAGAATATTACTTTAATGTTACTGTCTTCCAGTTAGATGAATAAACACTGAAATTTGCATTATATGTGTCTAAGACTGTGTAGTACTAATTCTGTATGGCCACAGACTGAAACATATCACTTCATGTCTTCAAAACAGAATTATAAGTAATTATAACAAATTGTGGTGTACTAAAGGACTGAAACATTCAAATGAAACTGAGTGGCTGTTTGCAACTGACTACTGCTATCAGACGTGTGTTAGATTCATCTGTGCTGAGGTAGCTTTATAAAGCTATTACTTATCTGTCTAAGTATGGCAATCACCTATTCATGTGAACATTTGACCTCTTCAAAGAAGTCAGATTTGATTAAACAATCTCTCATCATTGTGAAGGGTCAGCAGACTTATCCCATTAGAGAGAAACTTGTGCTTGTGGAGATAGTGCAGATATAGACTATAATAGAAAGAGGGAAAGCAGACAGCAGAGAGAGAGAGAGAGAGAGAGAGAGAGAGAGAGAGAGGGAAAGGGAGATGGAGAGAGATGCATAGAGAGAGAGAGAGGAAGACAGAGAGAAATGAAGAGAGAGAGAAAATTTTGATGGACTGGTCAGGGTTTTACGAACCACCCTTTTTCTGATGAAAATTTAGACTCGTCAGTGCACAAAGCTGCTACAGAAATACCGTAGGAAGCCCACAAGAACCTATGCGTAACTTTTTTTTTTCTGATGTTCTTCGGTACCTAAAAATCACAAGGAAAAACAGACACAGAATAAAATGAGTAATACAGTTTATACTCTGACCCAGTTCACAAAAAAAATCCTCAAACGATCAGTCACCTGACCAGTGCTCCACACCCACCCCTCTTCAGGGATTCTCTCTGGGTTGGCTCATGACTGATTGGTTTGGTTGGCTGATTTTTACAGTAACACCTTTCTGGCTCAACTGGCTTTTTTTTTTCAATTAAACTTTTTACAATTCGAGTTTCTGTTTCAGTAATCTGTGGTTAAATTGCATTCATGCTCTTACTGTTCAGATCAGACTTACCAAAACGTTTTGCTCACTGATGGCTTGTATGTGTTTAGTTATAGATATGACATTTTTGTTACACTCATTATCATGTGTAAAAAAGCATTTCAGTGGTATAACAGGGATGTAAAACAGGAGAGGGCAGATTTCTATTCTAACTAGGTCACTGATTATGACCCATGACTCATGATGGGGACAGACATTGATTGACTTTGAGCAATGGTCAAATTTAATCAATACAGCCATAACAGTACAAGTAATGACACCAAATTTTGGCAAACAATCCCACCAGATGTCTCTGTCAACTCATCTGACATCTGCAACTGTGACACCATGGGGCTCAACACTCAGAGATGTTGGTGTTGTCATGATTCAGATGTGATGAGTTGATCAGATTCTGTATGCACACAAAAGCATTTTGATTTAGAAAGAGTAATACACAGTATAATGGGGAAAATATGACTAAAATGTCATATAAAATATGTAACACTCATGGAATTCTTTTGTAAGCATTTATGTGTGTGTGTGTGTGTGTGTGTGTGTGTGTGTGTGTGTGCGTGTGTGTATGTGTGTGTTCCCTCTAACATGTATTTGTGCTTATAAACAGCAGTTATTAAAGTGTATGAGCACAACCGCCTACACAGTTTCAGAGTTTTTTTCATGATCAAAGGCTGTTAGGAGGAGGGGGTATCTCAGTTCAGACAGGTGCCGCACCTCCCGAGAGCAAAGTATAAGAACAGATAAAATAGTAAGAAAAAATCATAGTTTTTCCCCAAATAATCAATATACTAATGAGCAATATCACTGATATTTAAAACACATACACACACACGCACACACACACACATTTTTAAAAGAATGCTTCTGTAGAAGAGAAAATTGTTTCTGGCCTGTACATGTGTATGAGTAAACACAAACACACACCTTCATGAACACAATCTTTATGTGTCAACGACTTTCTTTTGTTATAAATTGTGATTGTGATTAAATAGATCTTCCTGGCACTGGCTGTCCATGTGTGTGTTCGTATGTGTGTCTGTGTGCTCTTCTGTCTGAAGTTGGGATGCGTTTCTCCTTGCGTCAAATTACATTTGAGACGTATTCAAAATTACTACAGTTCAGTGATCTGTAAAATGTCGAAACCGGGAAAGAGTAGTATTAACCAGGCAAAAGGCTCATGCATTTAGCAGAGTTGTAAAATTTACTGCTGCACACGTGCCGAGCAAGCACGCAACTTGTGCAGCTAGGTGAATTTACGCGGACTCCTCTTTGGAAACAAAACACTCTCCAATGTATAATAGTGAAACAGAATAATACGAGATCAATTTCATTTTGTGATCATTTAAACGCCACAGGAAGAACACGGTTCGGCAAATCCTGAATTAATGTGCTACCGTGTCCATTAAGGCAGGTTGGCACTCATTTCAGATTGAATAAATATATAAAAGCGTTTACCTAAATTAAAGCTATTTTAATTCTTTTCATGACGGCTGCGTCATGTTTGCTCAGAGTTGATTCGAGTGTGTGTGTGTGTGTGTGTGTGTGTATGTATGTATGTGTGTGGTTTGTTTAGCTTGCGGCATACATACTGTCGACACGCTCAAAATTGCGTTGCTGAACTGGCAATGCTTGGCGCACGCAG